>NC_081544.1:14898848-14916423 GCF_901000735.1 Corylus avellana | reverse complement strand
TTTTTTTTTTTTCTTTTTTTTTTGTATTTATTAAATCACCACTTACTTAAAAGCTTAATCAATATTTTAACACTTCTTACGAGTGGTCTCAAACTCCCCTTAATAAGTTGCACAACACATGAAATATTTAATTCAAATTGGGGGTGAATGATTGAGACAATGTTCGAACTCAGGACCTTTGGCTCTAATACCATGTTACATCATCACTTTCTCAAAAACTTAAGCTAATAGAAATGAATAAATTTAATTATTTAATCAATACGTTTTTTTTTTTTTTTTTTTTTTTTGAGGTGGAATTCCCTGATTTTATTATTCCAATAAAGCTTGCTCGGTGCTTACAATATGACTGATACAATCGTGAATGATATCTCCACAGAACTATTCCTCTTTATAATCTAATGTTGATCTTGCCAAAGTATGAGCAGCTTCATTCGCCATTCTCCTCACGTGACACACCTTCCAACATTGGATCCTTTGAAGTAGCATTTTTGCATCCTGGACTACATGTCCAAATCTATTACGGCTTTCCCCCTCTTTGTTGAAAGCGTTTACAACCTTCAAGGAGTCTCCTTCAAGAATAACCTTAGAACAGCCCAAACTCACACACAGTTCCGCTGTTTTCCATGCCGCCATTGCCTCAGCAGTGGAAGGATCCGTAATCTAAGGCCTAGATGCTTGAAGTGTTGCTACTACTCGCCCAATATGGTCTCTCGCCAATATGCCCACCCCTATCACATGTCAGTGCACATCAATTGCAGCATCCCAATTAAGTTAGACAGTACCGTTTAGAGGAGTCTCCCATTGCATCACTATATGGGTTGGGATTTGCCGTGGCCTACTATTTTGGTGTTGCTTTGCTTTAAGGAAAGCTTCTATCTTGTCAGACCCAATTTGATTGACCTTCAACGATGAAGTGAACTCTCCTTTAAATACAAACTTATTCCTCCGTAACCATATATGACGTGTAGTAACTGCCACTTGTAACATCTCCTCTTTATCTAGCCTTCCCATAAGAGCTTCCACGATGTTTATAAAAGCATCCTCATTGCTAGTAATTTTTTGAATCATCTTCTTATTCTCCAACCACACATCTTTTGCAGACCTACAACTCCAAAGGATGTGCCTAGTTGTCTCTGGATAAAGGCCACAAATTGGGCAAAGAGGGCCCTCAGCTATGCCATGCTTGAAAAGGTTTTCTTTTGTAGGGAGAATATTATTATAGGCTTTCCACAGGAACATTTGGACAACTTTCAGGTCTCGGAGCTTCCAAATCTCCTTCCATAGAGCGTTATTATAACCCATGTTGGAACTACTTCCCTGCTCCATCATAATATTCTCCTTTTCAAGGTGATATGCACTATGCACCAGAAGTCACCGCTTTTATTTCCTATCCATACCAGTTGGTCACATTGGGTTTTCGGGCAAATGGCCATACCACATATCCCAGCTGCCTCGTCCTCATTAAAATTCTCTCACACTAGGGGAACATTCCACCAGTGTGTGTGATCTATTAGGTCACATAACTTAGCCTCACGGCCTAGAACTCGAATCGAAGATTGTATGGAGTGTGTTCTGGGGGTGGGCATCCAATGATCTTGCCATATTTTAGTGGAACATCCATCTCCCACATGCCATACTAGTCCCGCCTTGAGCAACATTTTTGCATTCCAAATGCTCCTCCACACATATAATGGTTTTCCTCTTAAGGGGAAGTCCAAAAAATTTCCATCCGGATAGTATTTCTCCTTATAAATTTGAGCCACTAGGGAGTTCTCATTGTGCATCAATCTCCACCAGTGTTTGGCTAATAAAGCCAGGTTAAAGCATTCCAAATCCCAAAATCCTAGGCCCCCTTTTTCTCTAGCTCTCCCCATCCGATCCTAACTCATCCAAGCCATCTTCGCATCATTCTTCTTATATCCCCACCAGAATTTAGACATCATGGTGTTTATTTCCTTGCAAAGAGTTTTTGGGAGCTAAAAAATGCTCATAGTGTATGTAGGTATTACTTGAATAACTGCCTTCAAGAGCACCTCTGTAATGACCCTAATGGGAAAATCAATTAACTAGTAATTGACCCCATGGTTTATCTCCCAGCCCTATCCCTCATGGGACAAGATTCAGGGATCATAATCTCCTCCTAAACGAGAGAATTCAGCAAAAGACTTTTAAACTATAGGGAAGGAGAATAATGATAAAATAACCACACATCCATACACCAGAATAAACATAATACCTCATATCATAAAGATAAGTCATCAAATGTATCGGTCATCAGATCATCATCAGAACAAAATATTATACTCCCAAATGATAACTATCTTACAAAATATCAACAGGTCAAATCCTAAGCTTTAGTAGGGCTAGAGAAATAATAATTTCCACCATATCTGCTTGGGTAGTTCCTCCATCATCCCACATGGACTTCAACCAGACTGAGTTCATATCCTCAAAAATGACTCGGATCAGGTTCTGTGCAATCACCCATGTTGGATCCGAAGGCATCCTCGTCTAGGCTAGCTAAACTAGGCAATTATTCGTAACGAAGGGAAAAACATAAAAACGAAGGGATAAGTCTAAAGACTTAGTGAATGTTAATGCACATAATATCCATGCTAGTTTAGTGATGAGCTTTATTTGATAAAGTATGTAGCAGTTTAATCATGACGGTTTTCCATAGGTGCGATATATATATATATATGATACGTGCTTATAATCATGAGTAACAGTGATAGTTAAACAGTATGGTTTACCTGAAATATTACCCATTCTCAACAGGGTTGGCACTGTCTCGATAGACCTGTAATACAATACCGGTGCCCTGGATATTGTACGCTACCGTCCATAACACTAATGTCACGACTGAGTCCAACCTCGGATAACCCACACCACTAATGATCTACGTCTTGTAGTGACCACCCGTTAAGGCTGCTATTATACTAATTACCCACCTAAATTAATAGGCGAATAATTGGTACGTTTTACTTGCAAGTGTACAAGATCAAAACAATAGCATAGTAGGCAAATACAAGATCATTCTCACAAGGACTGTGTAAATTATGTTTAAAATGATTTTCCAAATTTAATGTCTAAATGTCACAAATTGAAAGATTTAATTGAAATAATAAGAATGAAAGGGTTGGGGTTTTGACCTCCACCACTAATCATACTCAATTAAGATAAACAATATGTCAATGCTACAATCATACCCATATACTTAATGCTTGTCAACCTAAAGGCATGATATCTACTCCTTAAGCTATTGACCTCTCTAAGCAACGAATTAGGCATGGTATCTACTCTAATTATTTTCTTTCTCAAAGGATTTAGCATGGTATCTACTAAGTTGTTCTTCAAGAAAGTATAAATCTATGAAAATCGACAAACACATGAAGCCTAGGGCATGATATCTACTTCCAGTTTTCCATGTTGATTAATCCAAGAACCCGTGATAAGGTTCTTTTGTCACTTTATTAAGCTCCGGACTCGGTCATCCAAATTGACTTAAATAAAAAATCCAAGCACATGCATATGTTTATCAAGCATATCCATATGAGAAATTCAATCAAATAGGAAATAATCAAGTTAAATATCCCAAAATATAACTACAGCAAATGCGCCAATATTGAGATCCTAAAGAGACATGATTAGGGCTTCAATCTAGTCCCTAACAAAGGTTTAGTTACATATAATGAAAATAAAAAGAAAAATAAGAAACCGAAAATGCTTCTTGACTTGAGCCTCCAATTCTTCTCTAATTTTTGGTATATCTTTTCTCAATGCTTAGAGGTCTATTTATAATGATTAGAAGAACCCTAGTAGCCCTAGAAACCCTAGAAAAAATTGTGGGTCAGTCTCCTAATCCAAAAAGGAGACTGAAAACCCAATCTCAAGTGAAAAAGGAGTCTGGTCGCATCTTGGGCGCTCGAGTGCGCTCGATCCCATAGTTTTGCACTCGAGCTTGGCTGCTTGTGCGATTGAGCGCGGATACGCTCGATCCTAATGTTCATGCGATCGATCCCACAACATCAACTTTCCCCCCAAATTGTCCTTTAAGCTTGGAACTTTTCAAAAATGTTTTATTTTCTTCAAAAACATAAAAACTGCAAGAAAACACAAAAACAAACAAAATCTCAAACTATAACAAAACTAAGAGCTTAACATATGTGAATTAAGGGGGTAGAATGTGTAACATTTAACACTTATCAACTGCGCCGGTCATGAAACAACCATTGGATCCAAGGCTCATATAACAACACACACATTTGACCATAAAGTTAACTTGTATAGTAAGCTCATAGCTGTTATCTCGTACGTACCGGTGTACCATGTCATACAATGTAATTTATCTTATCTGTATTTTACATGCATGCTTTTACAAGTCTCACTTTCGTTAACATGTTAAGTACAACGTTTTTCACAAATGCTAGAGTTCATGTGCAACAGAAAATATGTTTCTGTGAGAGTTTCAAATATGCATGTTTTGGTACTCAAAATAGACGTGCAAATGTGGAAAAATAAATTGCGAGCATTATGTGAGTTAAAAGCCACATGGGTCGATTAAAGTCTCTGAGTAATCCTCCAAGTAAACTCCACCAACATTCACAAAATCTCACCACTCTCACAAAACCAAAATGACAAAGTTTCCCTAAGCTTCTGGGGTGGAGAAAATCAAATGGGGTGGAGGGGTATTTATAGGGGATGAGTTTGACGGCAAAATGGTGAATAACTAGAAAGGGGCGAGCGCTCATGTACTGTTGCTCAGAGGGGTTAGGTGGTAGGTGACATGCACAGATAAAAATCAGCGGTCAACAAAAGGTCAACGAGTGCTCGACCTGGTCTCCACACGAGCGTTCATGTACGGTTGCCAAGCGAGCGCTCGTGTGTGGTCCCCCACATGAGCGTTCGTCTATTGTAGCTCCGAGATCCAAAAATTTTAAAAATACCCTTCCTGGTATTCCTAGTGACCCAAAGCCCAATTAACCTTCTAATTAAGTTGTCTTAAGCCTAATTGATTATTTGGGTCACCACAACCTCTTTGCCTGCTTGTGTCATAAATTTTTCTTTCCACCCATTAATTCTATCCCATATCCTCCCTTTTATGCATGTAAATGCACTTACTCTTGAGCAACCAATTAGAGCTGGTAACCCCAAATATTTTTCAAACCTCTGAGTGGAGCTTAACTCAGCTACAGAAAGAATATGTGCTTTCGTCTCTAGGTTGGTGTTTCAACTGAATAATACAGAGGTCTTTTCTTTATTCAACTTTTGCCCCGAAGTTTTCTCACAAATTGACAGAATGTCCTGGATCCGAATCCATTCGAAAGTGTTTGCTTTACAGAAAAGCAAACTGTCATCCACAAAGAATAAGTGATTTAATCGCATACCACCTCTAGTAATGGGAAGCCTTGTTATCCATATGTCCCGTTCCGCCTGATTGATGAGTGAAATTAAGCCTTTTGCACACAATATGAAGAGATATGGAGACAACAAATCCCCTTGACGAATCCCCCGTGATGGGAGGATCTTTCAATGCGGTAGCCCATTGATTAGCACCGAATAGGACACTGTTCGTACACATTTCATTATCATAGAGATCCACTGATTTGCAAACCCAAGCCTCTTCATAATTGCTTCCAAAAAGTCTCATTCAATTCGATCATAAGCCTTGCTCATACTCAGCTTTAGTGCCATAAAGCCTTCTCTACCCTTCATCTTTGCATCCATAGAGTAGAGTGCCTCAAATGCTACCAGAATGTTGTCTGTAATCAGTCGAGCTAAATAAATGCACTCTGGGTGGGGGAAATGATAGAAGGCAAAACCTTCTTCATTCGATTAGTTAACACTTAGGAAATAAGTTTATATAAAACAGTACATAGACTAATAGGCCTATCTATGTTCTTTAATGCTAGATGGGGTTTTTTTTTTTTTTTTTGGGGACCAGTGCTATGTAAGTAGCATTAACAGCATCATCAAATATTCCATCATTGAGAAAATTGAGAACTGCTCTACATAGGTCATCTTTCACGAACTGCCAACGTTGATAAAAGCAAGCTGCAAAACCATCCGGACTCGGTGATTTGAGAGTTTGTGTTTGGGATAAGGCTACATCAACCTCCATTGCTTAAAACTTCCTTAACAGTTGAGCATTCATATCATTTGACACCCAGGCATCTAAAAAAGACAAGCAATCATCAACTCCTTTAGTCCCTCCTGAAGTGAAAAGTTTTGATAAAATTGGATAAATGCTTTGCTAGCTAATCTCCTTAGGCTTCTTCCACTCCCTCCCTTCATCATCTGTAATCCGTTGAATATGATTGATTTTTTGGCGGTGACTTGCCTATGCATGGAAAAAAAGGATATTACGGTCTCCCTGCTAATACCAGTTTTGCTTAGCCCTTTGTTTCCATTTGGTGTCTTCATGCTCAAGGATTGCATCAATATCTGTTTGTAATTGCTTTATGGCTTCCCAGTTGGCTGGACCCTCATCATGGTGTAGGCCCTTAAGCTGCTTTGTTTTTTCTTTCCACTTTTTCTTTGCATTCCCGAATTTCCTGCTACTCCAACAGGTTAATTGAGTTTGGTAGCTTGCTAATTTTGTGCGGACTAGATGCATTGGTGTGGGGCCTCCTTCACTTTCTTTCCATGCATTTTGTATGACATTGGTACACTCCTCATCAATCAACCAGTTTGCTTCGAACTTAAAGCCACGGTTAAAACTGACTTTCTCCTCTTTTGTCTCCACAAAGTCTACTAAGATTGGCTTATGGTTTGAGGAGCCTGCTGCCAAGATGTGCACTGTTACTTCTTTATATTTTTCACACCATTCTTTATTTGCTACAGCTCTGTCGAGTCTCTCCTTTGTGAAAATTTCATCTTGCCGTTCATTATTCCACATGTATTTAGAGCCAACATATCCTAGGTCAGTGAGATGATTATCCTCCAAAGCTGCTTGAAATAAGTCCACCTGGCTCTCCTTCCTCAAAGCTACTCCAGATTCTTCTCACGCAGAGCTTCAATGTCTTCTGCCATCATTCTGTTGTAATTGTGTGTTACAAACACTTGTGTTAAACTCATTATTTTCTTTGACTTTAAGATTAAATTTCTTATTGACCGTTTGCAATCTCTTAAACTTTTTACCGTTTGATTATAAGTTTTAATGAAAGAAAAATCAGCTTTATGGTTTTGACAATTGGGATTAATTGTCAAGTATTTTGACATTTTATTAATAAGTTTTACGTTTCTACCTTTGGGTCATTAACGAGTTTTATTCTTCTTAAAGTGTTTTAACCGTTTGGTCATAAATCCCAGCAGATGACCGTTTGGAACATAAATTGCACTCACTGCTTTCAATGCTTTGGATATTATAATGGATTCTTCGTACTAAGCCAACTATCATGTTTATATAAGACACACCACGAGTACTTGGGGATATATATATAGAATTTTATATGTTTCTTTTTTTTATATATTGCTCTAAAAAATAATGAGATTATTTTCGCAAAGGAAGATTAAAGGGTTGTTCTATTAATCTTCGTTTTTGGAAGTGCGTCCTTAACGAAGGTAGACGCTATAGTCTAATCCTAGGAGGTTGCGTGTCAAGAGATCCGATCGCACCGAGTTATACACTCTGGGATGCACGAATTAACCTTTAAGGACAACGCTCTTGCGTGATTCTATAGCATTGTGAGATCTTTCCATACTCTATTTTCATCTCTTGTATTTTATTTATTTTATTGTTAATATTCATATTGTAATTATTTTATATCAATGAGAATTTGTGCACCATCCAAAATTATTTCCAACAATCTTAAAGGTTGAATCGTGATGGTTGCACAAATATTTTTATTAAAACTATAGTATTTAAACTTATGAGAAGTCAAATACTATAAGAGTTAATTTGCAGTATGCAATTCGCATACAAGAAAGATGAAATCAATCTTGAGTGGAAAGATTTTGTTGTGAAAAAAAAAAATCTGGAAATTGATTCATTTATCAAAAGAAGAGCTTAATTTCATGTGTAGGTATGGAAAGTGAAAATATTTTGATTGAAAGAGTTTTGATTATTTGACCTCAAATTTGTGTTATTTAATTTGTTTGTCAAATAATATTTTATTGCTGGGTTATGAATCTTGCAAGAAAAAGAGTTAGGCCCTTTACAATTTTTAGAACTTAGCATTTTATGTTGTGTTGTGCTAAGTTTATTGGAAAACATCCATGTAGAGTAATAATAATTACAATGAGTAGTTACTCATGGTGTGATGGAAAAAATATATAGGCATTACTAATTGTGTGCAGAGAATGCAATTTTGTTGAAGCTTCTTGCAGATAAGCATAACATGGGAGAAAGAAACGTGGTGCGTGCATTGAGTTGATCGGTTCTCACGACACTCAGTTGGTGTGTGGTGGTGACAATCTATTTTAGAAGATCTTAGAGTAAAGCTGTTGGCTTCGCTGTGAATTTTATACGCTGATTCAGGTCTTATTTTTTTTTTAATACATAATATACCATTTCATTTATTAAAATGAAAAAAATTCAAGTTATGAAGGTACTCCTTGATTGAATTAAAGCTGGTGCAAAATTTTATAATTACATGAATTTTGTATATGATAAGTGTTGGCTTCTATTAATTCATCTATTTCAAAGAAGAAATAGTATCTAGCATTTATGTTAGCTATGACATGCTAGATTAGCATAAATACTTTAAAAGTATTTGGTAATTCTTCATATATATCATTCAACTTTTAAATTTCTCTAACATGATGGTTCAAAATAAAATATATATGGTTATTGATGTTCTTATTGAGGCTCATTTGATATATGATAAATTTATTATATCATAAGAATGATATTAATGGCGTATTTATAAAAATGAGCCAATAATAGTTGATTGTTATATGGTTGAGCTTGATACTTTGCATATTTATTGAAGCTTTAGTTAAAATGATTTTATGTTAATATCTTGATAGAACTTGTGATATGCAACTCCTATATATAATAACCATGCATGTTGAAAAATCACAAATGATGATTAGTATTTTTAAAACATTTTTAGAACTGTCAATTGACAGAAAATAAAGAAGAGTAAATGATAGATCATACTTATAGAAAAATGGGCTCATAGAAGTTATTTCTTAAAGTTCTTGTGAGCTATTAATGAAATTTATTTTCTTGTGATTACTTGATTTATTTCATTCGGTATGATAGATTTATACATGTAAATTTTGGCGACACCAAGAAAATGAAAAGAACTAATGAATGCTATGATTGTCAATTTTTGGGCTATGCACCAAAGTGTGGGGGGAAGCCTTTATTTTGTTTGTCATATTCATAAGCATTGTTTGAAATACCTTAAAGTGTGGGGGTATTTGACAAATGTTATGTTACCCAAAACCTAAAATGAGGAAACTTGGTTTTAAAACCTATGATTGTGATTTTATTGGTTTTACATGTAATAGTTCATGCTATAGATTCCCTACTATTAAGAGTGATATTTTAGATTACAATAATATTATTGAATCTAAAAAAGGTTATTATCTTTGAACATGTGTTCCTTTGAAAAATAAGGAAAAAATTATTTCATGATTTTTTGGTGCTTCTAATAAAATTGTTGATGATGTGTAAGAATTGAGAAGAAGCAAGTGAGCTAGAATGAAAGGAATCTCGGTATGGATTTTATTGCTTATATTGTTGATGATGATCTAATATGTTATGGTGAAGCAATTAAATCTATTTTTGATGCATTTTATTTATTTTTAATTTAATTGGTTAGAAGCTATAAATAATTGAAATCAATTATGTCTAATCATGCTTGGGAACTCATTGAGTTACCTCCTAAGACCAAATCAATTGGTTATAAATAGGTGGTTAAGAATAAGCTTAAACTGGATGATACAATAGATAAGCACATGGTAGACTTGGTAGCTAAAAGCTACAAGTAAATGTATGTGTTGATTATTTGATACTTATTTTTTGGTTACTAAAATTGCATCTTTTGGAATGTTATTTGCCATTGCTTATATTTATAAATTTGTTGTACATCAAATGGATGTCAAATTTATTTTTCTAAATGATGAAGAGATTTATATAGAGCAACTCGAGGGACTAGTAATCCTCGATCAAGAACATAAAGTGTGCAAACTAGTGAAATCCTTGTATGGATTAAAGCAAGCTCCTAAACAATGGCATGAATAGTTTGACAAGGTGATGTTGTCTATTGCATATTTGATTAATGGTGCAAGTAAATACATAGCAAATTTTACAATAATGAATGTGTCATTATTTATTTTTTAATATATTGATGACTTGCTTATTTTGAACTAACATTGATGTTGTGCATAAAGTTAAATTATTTCTTGCATCTAATTTTGATATGTAAGACATAGGTAAAGTTAATGTCAAGTTGGACATTAAAGTTATTAGGAATAATGATTGCATTATTTTATCTCATACATATTATGTTGAAAATATGCTTAAAGGATTTGAGCACTTTATTATCCACCTATATCTACACCATGTGATTCAAAAATACACTTGGTTAAGAATCATGGTGATGGTGTTTTTGCAAGAAAAATATGTACAAATCATTAGTAGCTTGATGTTTTGACAAACTGTATATGCCTTGGTATTACATATATTGTTAGTAAATTGAGTAGATATACTCATAATCATGGTATTGAGCCATTGTGATGCAATCTCTAAATTGTTGAGATTCTTAAAGGGCACAATTAATTTTGGTTTGTCTTATTGTGATTATCCTGCTATATTGAAAGGAATGCAACTATATTATTGATTCAGATGAGCAAAGCCTACTAATGGCTATTATGCGTTTACTCTAGTTCGAGGAGCTATTTCTTGAAAGTTCTCAAAAAGATTTGCCTAGCAAGGTTTACTATGGAGTCAAAGTTAATTGCCTTGGAGAAGGTATGAACTAAAGATGAATGGTTAAAGATCCTATTGGTTAATTTATTTAATTTGCCTTTATATGCTAACATAGCTGGATCTATGTGTTTATTGTGATTGTCAGGCTGCCAAAGCTCGAGTAAAGAATTTATAATGAGAAAGTGCACAATATTGTGAGGCAGCTTATTGAGACCGGTATATGTCCATGGACTTTGTGTGGTCATAAAAGAATTCTGCAGATTCTTTGACCATGCCACTAGCAAGAAGGCTAGTGAGAGAAGCATCGAGGGGGATATGACTGATACCCAAATCATGACACTGTGATTGATACCCAACCTCTGTGATTGGAGATCCCATGAATGAGGTTTAATGGGAAACGAAGTCACAAGTGAAATAAGGTATGATACTGTCAATTTATGTTTATTAACTATCTTGTTGAGAAGATTAGTAATGAGTCCATCCCTATGGTCTAAGATAGTACAAGATGCAGGGTGATTAAGGGTGAACTTAAAGCTCTTAATGGGTCCATAGTCCTTACCTGTTGGGATGGGGTGTTTCCTGCACACACTCCTGATGGATACCACCTATATGAGTGTGGATGTGCTATCTCCTATGAGACTTGGGTAGGTCTCTAGAGCGCTCATGAAAGCCACTTTATGGTGTAATAACAAAAGATGCAGAGTGAGTAAGGATGAGTTTAAAACTCTTAATGGGTCCATAGTCCCTACTTGTTGGGATGTGATGTTCTCTGCACACATTCTTGATGGACACTACCTATGTGAGTGTGGAGGTGGTGCCGCCTCCTATGAGACTTTGGCAAGTCTCTAGAGCACTCATGAAGCCTAGAGGCGCATGGCCTGTATAAGGCGCCAACTCGCTATAGAACAACCCAATTTTCTTTATTTGATTTGATTTCAAAATTTTTTTTTGATTTGATTTCATTTGATTTTGGGAGAAAGTTATGTGGATGATAAGTTTGGTCAACTTGTGGATTTGGTTAAAAGAGTTTAACTCTACCACAATTCATTAAGTTCCTAAATTATTTATCCTAGGTGTGGTTAAAATCTTCGGGTACCACATCGATACATGCTTTAAATCTCCTCTTATTCTAATGTTTGTAACATGTGGGGGATTGTTGTAATTGTGTGTTACAAACACTTGTGTTAAACTCATTATTTTCTTTGACTTTAAGATTAAATTTCTTATTGACCGTTTGCAATCTCTTAAACTTTTTACCATTTGATCATGAGTTTTAATGAAAGAAAAATCAGCTTTATGGTTTTGACAGTTGGGATTAATTGTCAAGTATTTTGACATTTTATTAATAAGTTTTACGTTTCTACCTTTGGGTCATTAACGAGTTTTATTCTTCTTAAAGTGTTTTGACCGTTTGGTCATAAATCCCAGCAGATGACCATTTGGAACATAAATTGCACTCACTGCTTTCAATGCTTTGGATATTATAATGGATTCTTCGTACTAAGCCAACTATCATGTTTATATAAGACACACCACGAGTACTTGGGGATATATATATAGAATTTTATATGTTTCTTTTTTTTTTTATATATTGCTCTAAAAAATAATGAGATTATTTTCGCAAAGGAAGATTAAAGGGTTGTTCTATTAATCTTCGTTCTTGGAAGTGCGTCCTTAACGAAGGTAGACGCTATAGTCTAATCCTGGAAGGTTGCGTGTCAAGAGATCCGATCGCACCGAGTTATACACTCTGGGAGGCACGAATCAACTTTTAAGGACAACGCTCTTGCGTGATTCTATAGCATTGTGAGATCTTTCCATACTCTATTTTCATCTCTTGTATTTTATTTATTTTATTATTAATATTCATATTGTAATTATTTTATATCAATGAGAATTTGTGCACCATCCAAAATTATTTCCAACACATTCTACACAATTCCACAATTTGCTTCTACCGTTTGGCCTTTCACGTCCATAGCCGGAAGAAAGACTCAACCCTCGCCTCTAGGTTTTCCGCGAAGAAACCCTAGGGAGGACTCGGCATTTCCTTTAGAGGCCTGAAGTATTTGTATCATTTAATCAATACTTTAATAGTATTTTAAGTGATGAAAACCATATTTAAAAAATTTGTTTAGATAACTATTATTAAAAAAGTACTATCTAACATTTGAAAAGTGAAAAAGTGTTTTACAAAATTTTATCTATTGACTCCTCTGCATTCTCCCTATCAATATAATAAAGAAGTTGTATCTAAATGCGCTAGAAGGCCAGAAGCTCCATTCAAAGGTGAAAGAGTAATATTAGAAGTAGGGTTTATATTTCTCATTTCATCTTTAAAATGTAATGTGACTTTTAAAATTACAATTAAATCAAAATTTAATAATAATAATCTCAAATTTAGGGATAATTTTAAAAATTACATCACCATTAAAAAATAAAAAGAGAACATGTTCATCATTCGAAAGGAAAATCTTAACATTTTCATAGCATGCTGTTATAGTGAAAGGCCACTTTCTTTATAAGTTATGCCCATCAAAAGCTTAAAGAAAAATTCATTAATTATCATAATCTTTAAAAGAATTGGAAATTTAAGTTCCACTTTATTGGAGACAGCATCATCTTTTATAATCTACTATCAGTATTCTTAAAAGAAAAAACAAAAGAAAAAGATTCATAAAAAAAAGGTCATTTTAAAATAGTGATTAGATAGCAGTGTAATATAGAAGGGCTGATCTAAGATTTTTTTTTTGAGAAAACACATTTGGATCTAAGCATATGGATGCTTAGAACTATAAGCGTCACAAAATTTTTTTTTGAAAAAGACAAATTTACATATATATATATATATATATATATATATTTGAGATTATTATTATTATTAAATTTTATTTATAGTATTATTGGAAGTCATGGGTAAGTGAAGGGGTGGGATTGCAAAGACAATCTTTTTTTTTTTTTTTTTTTAACATGTCCACACACGAGAAAGGAGATAAATTCAAATTAATGACCTTTACTTCATAAAACGTAATTTTTAATCAATTAAACTACCCCTTCAAGATTTTTTTTTAATGTTAGCCTTTGGTTGGTAGCAAAAGGCATGCACTTTGTAATATTAAATAAAAAAACGACAGACACTTTGTATTATTAAATAAAAAACGACAGACACTTTGAAAGATTAAAATAATAAGTAAAAGTAATAGCCCCTCCACTTTTGTGCTGACCTCACTGAGCTCACTCCCCATTTGGACAACCACTATCGAATCATCGATGGTCCTCTTGCTGTCTCCATATTCAGCGCTACCTTTGTTGGGACATTTTCTGCTAACCGCACTTTTTAAAAAAATATTATATACTATTTTAAAAATATTATTTAACATTTATTATAAAGGGGAGATGTCAAAAGATCCACTTGTGTTTTGGCTGTTTCTGGCTTCTATTTTTCATTTTGTCACCTCCTGCTCAAGACTTGTCCATGATGGTCTCCATTTTTTTTAAAAAATTGATAATAAAAATATATAAAATTATGATCTTACCCTTAAAATAAAAAATTAACCAACAAAAATAAAAATCGGGCCACAATTATTTAGATTCGGACCCCCTGAAAAAAAGAACGTAAAAGAAAACCCTAAAGCCATAAACATTAAATGCTAGTTTCGCTCCTGTTCATATGATGCTTTAAATTTTTTTTTTCCCCTCCTGTTTTGAAATTTCTATTATAAGATAATAATTAGAACTTTTTTACATATTTTTAATTAATTTGATTGAAAATAAGATGGAGGATGTAGGTTAAAAGAATTATAATTTGAAGAATTTGGCCGTACATATTTTGTTTGATGATATTTTTTATAGAGATATGCTTAAATTTAATAAAATTTTCACATTTTGCCCATCAAAATCCTATGTGGCAAAGTATATTTTGTCATTAACTTGGGCCATGTACCATTTTACATCAACTTGAGCATGTGCACTTTGCCACCTAAAATTTTGATGGATAATAATTTTATTAGATTTTAACATTTTTCTTTTTTCATAACATAAAGCTCTCTCTCTCTCCCTAAAGAAAAAAAGAAAAAGAAAGGAGAAATGTTGGTGTAGTGCAGCACCAGCACCATCACCATCACATGCGCGTGCCACGTAGACTCGTAGGTAGTTTCAAATTAAATTAGAATGTGGCTCATGGCTGATGGCTTGAAGGCTCAAGCCGACCGCTGGGTTCGGTAGAAGCCCAACATCAACAATGGGGTCTCTCTCTCACTGCCAGTTCGCTGCGTCCATCCGAAGTGCTATTCGTGAGAATCTGGCAAAAAGAGACGTGGCGCGTTCCAATTGGGCAGAGGGTCAATAATTGGGGGCGGGGATTCCCGGAATCGAAAGTAGGTTAAAGTTAGAAAAACTGGACAATAAAAAGGGGTTTTAGATCCGCGACTGTCAGAGTGACCACCACGCGTCTCAGAATGCGACAAAAACTCTCCCAAAGACAACTCCAAAGAAAACTCATGACACGTGGTGGACGGAGACTTCTTGACGCAACTGCTTCTCATTGGCCAATGGAAAAACCCCACCCCCACGATGACTTCCATGTGCGACACTTCAACTACTATTGTAAGAATAATCTTCTTTTCTATAAATTTTTAACTTTTTTTTTTTTTTTTCATATATTATTTTTCATAACTATTTTTCATTCATGCTTTATATTAACTGAATTATCATGTTTTAAGTAATTTTTCTTTTGTTTTGTACATGTTCTTTACGAACTATTACCCAATTATTAATGTTTTTTCTAACTACAAACAATCAATTCCTCCTAAATTATAAAAAAATGTCAATATCCCTTTCAATGACAGAACTCTCTTAATAAGATTTTTTAAAAAAAAATTAAATATTCTTAATTTTTTTTAATTTATAATTTTCTTGAAATTTTTGATTTGTAAGAATACTTTTGTTTTATTGATTTTTTTTTTTTTTTTTAAAAAAAAGTCATTTTTGTCTGTTTACTGACCTTCTGAGAGATGAAAGTTTTTTGATAATTTATGGATGATATTGACACAATTAGTAGTTTAACGAGAACATTAACAGTGTCACTGCAAGCTTAAGCATCATGACTCATCCACTACAAAAAATGAATTTTTTCCTGGTAGGCAGTTTTTGACGTGTTAGGTGGTCTGACATGTCACTAAAATTTACTGACGTGTCATTATTGACGTGTGTTGTTAAAATTATGGGTGTCAAAAACGGTGATTTTTTGACATGTCACTTTTAACATGTCAATAATTTTTGATGTGTCAAAAAGTGGCACGTTAAAAAAAATTTCTGACACGTCAAAAAATTTTTGACGTGTCAGAAATTGGCACGTCAAATTTTTTTTTTTTTAATGTGGCAGTTTTAACACATCATAATTTATTGACGTGTCAAAAAGTGACACGTCAAAATTTTTTTTTTTTTGACGTGTCAAAAAATGGAACGTCACTAAAGTTTAAAAAATTATTAAAAAAAATCATAATTTTTTTTTAAAAAAAATTTCCTGAAGATTTTTTTTCAATTAAATTTACTTCATGTTTAATTTATCATCAAAAATCCAGTTGCAACTCAAAACCCATATAAATCCCTACAAATGTTGAACACCCATATATATCTAACTTTTGAAGGAAAATTCCCAAAATCTCATCATGAATTCACTACACAAGTACTCCGATTTCTAAACATCCGGTAGAAATTCCTAAAATACTTCAAACCCCCAAATAATGTGGAAGAACAAATCTAAAAGTGGGTTAGCAAATTTAACCAAAAAAAATCTATATAAGAGACTAATCGATCTAGAATAATTAAAATTCAAGCATTTATACCTTAAAATCCACAAATATTCAGACCCATTCCCTTCTCTCTCCATTTTTTTTTTCTTTTGTTTAAGTTACAAACAAAGGAGGTGAGCGTGAGAAGAAGAAGAAGAAGAAAAAAATAATATATATATAAGTGAGAACGGATAGACAAGCAGAAAAAAGGAATTTGGGAGAAGAAATTAGTTGAAAGGAGAAGGAGAAAGGAAAAAAAATAAAAATAAGGAAGAGATCTCTTCTAGAAGAGGAAAAGAAAAAGAAAAGAAAAAAAAATGACAAAATTAACAAACCCCATCAAACTTATTTGAAAGGGAAGGCTATGGGCGCACGCGGGATGAGAAAGAAAAAGAGGAGGGAAAAGGATAGAAAAAAAGAAAAAAAAAGAAAAAGAAAAAGGGGTCCAATTGGGGGGTCGCGCCTTCTCGATGAGGTTTTTGACGTGTTCACAGTAGACACGTCAATAAATTATTGACGTGTCACATGTGGCACGTAGAGAATTTCTTGACATGCCACATGTGACACGTCAAGAAAGTAATCATATAATGAAAGTATTGCATAATTTCTATTATTAATTAATAACTATATATATTTTGTTATCTAATATTAATTATTTCCAAATAAATTAAAGATTCGCGCGCGCGCGCACACACACAGACATATATATATATATATAATAACCATATATAGTGAAAGCATTGCATAATTTTTATTATTAATTAATAGACATATATATTTTGTTACCTAATATTAATTAATAACCATATACCAATTATACCTATAGCAATTAAATTTTGTTACCTAATATAGGTACCAATTAAATTTTGTTATCTAATATTTTTTTTAAACAAATAATTAA
>NC_081544.1:14880979-14898748 GCF_901000735.1 Corylus avellana | reverse complement strand
TTCAATCTAGCCCTAAACAAATTATAAACTACATAACAAAAAATAATAGGTGGAAGAGAAGAAAAACCCAAACTCTTCTTGATTTAGCATTTAGTTCATTTCCAGAACTTGTGCCTCTTTCTCCCCACTTTTTCCTAGAAGCTAAGAGGTCTATTTATAGGCCTTTAGAAGTCCTTGACACACTAGTAAACTTATAAAATTCGTAGGGTTTAGTCCTTGATAAGTGCCAAATATTGCATATTTGGACCCCTTTATTTACATTAGTTAATCCTTTAGCTGTGTCGTTATTTAATATTTTGTGTTAGTTTTGTATTTTTAGTGTTTTGTAGGTCATTAAAGAAAAACTACATATTTAAAGGGAAAAATGCGAAGTTTGGAAGAAAGCATACTTTGAAAAGACCTGGATGATGTGGTTAAGTTCAACCAAATCCAAGGAAAATGTTAAATCGGATTAAAGATCAGATTGGATAAGATTTCGGATCGGATTCAAATTCAGATTTTGTACACGTCTGAGTATTTTGATTATAACTTTCTTCTCAAATATCAGATTGAAGTAATTCAAATAGCATTGGAAAGCTAACTCAAAATACTACAATTTGTTGTGAAATAGGATTTTCCTAATTCGGGCGGTTACTATGCCAAAATCGCCCCACAATTAAAGGATACAAATTTGGACGAATCTTATTCCGATTTCAGACTTGTATTTTGACTGGGGGACAGACCTCCGAATTATCTAGGTTTACTTGGGCTTCTAAGACTTCCCTAAGCCTATAAATAGACTTATTTGCATTCAAGAAAAGAGGTAGAATTCCAGAGAGCAAAATTATACAGTTTTTCTCTTTTTAGTTTATGTTTTTTTTTTTTAGATTTAGGTTTTATTTTTATGTGGAGCTAAATTCCCAACTAAGGTTGGGAATGAAGCCTCACCGATGAAAAATATCAATACTTTCATGTAAGTCTTTATTTATCTGATTTTTTTGGGTTTAATATTTCAATTGTTTTACTTCTTTTCAATGTGTGGAGTGATTCTTGGATAGCTTTTGTGATTCAAGGATAGACTTGATGACTTAAGATAATTTCACATAATTGATTTCTTGATTTTATTTTCCTAAATAATTGGATATCCCTTGTGATTTGTTCTACGGATACATTTGGTGTTTTAATTAAAATTAGATATCTTTTGTGATTTACGGATACATTTGATGATTTAATTGATATTGGATTCCTCTTGTGATTTGTGCAATGAATAGATACATGAGACAGTTTTGATTAATTGTTTGAAGCATAGTAAAACATATCTAAGATTTTAATTGTGAGAACTTCATATTAATATTAATAAACATGGAAGTATGTTATTGTGATTCGGTGAGTATGAATTCTCAAACCTTAGTATTTTATCTCTTACTTTATTTTAATTAGTTTATGTTTGTCTTTTAATTTTTAAAACCACAATTCAAAATCATTTTGGAACTATGTGAGGATTTAATTAGTTGAGATATAAATTGCTCTTCCAAGAATACAATTCTTTGTGGGATCGACTTCGCACTTACAATCTATTAAACTACAATTGATTCATGCACTTGCGAGTTAAATAAATTTGCACAACAGTCATATTACAAGTGGTACTTGGAAAACCCTAATATGAAAAGAAATGGCATTTTGGCTGCAGCTCATTGTTCTCCATCGCACGGGTGCGATCGATCGCAGCGCTCGATCACACGTCTGCGATCGAGTCTCCTTGTGTGTGCACGAGCGCACGCCTTGTGCTCGTCTGGTCCTTTTGCTTGTAGTGCGCTCAATCGCAAGACCCCTGCGATCGATCGCACTACAGAGCCTCCAGCTTTTCCCGAATTTGCTCTTTAAGCCCAATACTTCCAGGTTTTCTTCCTTTTCTTCCAAGGGCCTACAAAGACACAGAAAATATAGAAAATGAATAAAATGGCATAAACTAACAGCACTAAGGAATTAACACATACAAGTTTAAGGGCTAAAATGTGAATATTGTGGCACTTAACAGACCCCCAAACTTACATATTGCTAGTCCATTGGCAATATGATACTAAAAGCTAAATGGAAAAATAGAAAATGAAAAGATAAATCCATCTTTCGTGGGATGTACGATTGTATTTAGCATATGCAACAAGCCTTTTAAACCCCTAGGAATTCCCTAGATGATGAGTGAAGTCTCGTGAGGGTTTTCTAGGAATGTTACCCACAAACATCATGCAAGAGTTCATGTTTATCCAAAAATTAAAATATCACTCAAAACTATGATTCTCATTCATTAGCAAGCTTAAAAACGATAAACTCCATCTTCATAATAAATTAGAATTTTAAAGTCTAATTACTTACGAAAGACAAGTTAAGGCATCACAAATTCAAATTAGTGTAAAGTGGACTAGCACATAAATATGAAGCTTTCAATTATTTTCAAATTGTAATGTCTCAATATCTCAAAGTTCATTGAAATCCCAATTAGAATGAACAGCAATGACATATTTTTTTTTTCTTTTTTTTTTCTTCTTCGTCAAGTTGTACAATGTTTGGTTCCCTTAAACTTTCTAATTGACCCATGTAACAAGTGTTAAGTCAATGACTCGCAAACTAGATGGTTTTAGGGCATTAGGTGTATAGATACCCTTAGGACTTACTAACTTGAGTAAAAAAGGCTACGAAACCAAACTAACCATGACATTAACCAGATAAAAAATTTTCACCTTTTGACGTGAACACTCAATGCTTTGAGGCAAGAGGTCCAGTTACTTAGTGAAAAGCTTTTTTTTTTTTTTTTTTTTTAATTTTAATTTTAATTTTTATCACACATATATATATATATATATGCCAAAGTATCAATTTAATAATTCATCCAGTTTCACCCAAGACATAGAAACACACACATCAAACTTCATGTCATACCCCACAAATTATGTGCTAATGTGCTTGTGTAAGATCAGATCAAACATGTGAATTCTCAACTGTCTTAAGCAAGTAACCAAACTAAAAACTCAATTATCAAATCATGTGTTCAAAATTTGAAGCTCACCAATGAAATCAAATAATAATTTTAAAGATCAACCAAAATTTTAAGACAAACATGATTATATATATATATATATATTCTTTTCTTTTCACAAACAACAAAAATAAAAATAAAATAAAACTAGGACAAAGTGTGTGTAAAGTGTCTCCTATAACCTCCAAACTTAAATTACACATTATCCCCAATGTGTCTATAACATGGAAAGAATTTACCCGGGATATGGATGAAATTGTCTGGAATAGCATGGCTCATAGCACACCCCCAAACTTGAATTGAAGCACACTTGTCTCTGCAAAATAAAACACTAAACAAATAAAAAGGAAACAAAAATAAAACTAAAGACAAAAATAAATTGAAAAACAAATAGAAAAATAACTGGATAAACTATGGGGTGCCTCCCATGAGCTCTAAGTTTAACGTCTTTAGCCAGACCATTGTTCTCCTCTTATTCTCTTATTTCTGTCCCAAAGAAGATGCTCCTGGATTGGGTATTGTTTGGGATGGAAATCCACCCTATTTTCTTTCACTCAACTCCTTAGCCATTTGCCCCATTTGTACTTCCAGTCTTTGCATAGCTTGCTTGGTTCTTTGCTTCGCTTGATCGGTTTTTGCATTGATTTGTCTTTGATCATTCATGAATTCCCGTTGCGTAATTGCCAAGGTGTGTACCATACTTTCCAGGTCATTCTGCTTTGATTCTTGCATTGGTTGGCTTGCTTGTTGGTAGTTCCTCTGCTGCCCTTGATGGTTCAGAGTATTCTGATTGTTATTCCATGAGAAATTGAGGTGGTTTTACCACCTTGGATTGTAGGTGTTGGAGTAGGGATTATTCTTGGGAGGATAATTGTTCTGTCCCTCCTAATTTACTTGTTCTTGATATGCAGATGAATACAAGGGGCAAGTCTCAGTAGTGTGATCAAAATGATAACATAAAGCACATACCTGAGGTTGCGCGGCTTGTTGACTAGGTGAGATGTTCTGAGCAGTCATGGCTTTGACAATCATATTTAGCTTTCTTTCACAACAGCCATTTGATTTGGAGGTGCACCACTCAAGTTCACTTCATACATGCCCTTGCTCTTTACTCCTTGCCTCCCTGTGGATGAGAATTGTTGGGAGTGTTCACTCAATGTCTCAAAGAGCTCTATGGCTTCCTCACTACTCTTTTCTATCAGCACACCTCCATAAGCTGAATCAACAATACCCCTGTTAATATCATTTAGACCTTCATAAAAAGCTTGTACCTGATCATCTTGAGGCATGTTGTGATGTGGACACTTAAGGAGCAGCGTATTGAAGTGGTCCCATGCTTCAACGAAAAGATCTCCGTCTCTTTGTTGGAACGATTGAAGCTCCCTTCTAAGCTGCCTTGTCTTTTGAGCGGGGAAGAACTTCTTTAGGAACTTGCTGGACAACTCTTCCCTAGTATGAATGGATTTTGCAAGCAAGGAATTATACCACAACTTAGCATTGGCTTTTGAGAAAAAAGGGAATAAGACTAACCTGAGTCTCTCCGGAGTTAGGCCTTGAATGTGCTAAAGCTTGCAGAGATCAAAGAATTCCCTGAGGTGCAACTTTGGATCCTCCGTAGCTGTGCCTCTGAAGTGAGTCAAGGCATTGAGTATTTGCGGGGATATGTAGTAATTGAGTTCTACCTCCGGTTGATAGGCTATGCATGATGGCTGGTTGAGGTTTTTCGGGATGGAAGACTGCTTCTTGGGTCTTCGCACTGGCGCTGGGTTTTTTGGCAGCTCTTCCATTGTTTCCTCAACTTCTTCTTCTTCTTCTGTGCTGGAGTTGTCTCTATACCCTTGTCGAATGGTCTGCTCAATTTATGGATCAAGTGGAAAGATGGTTGAGGCTTGAAATCGATGACCTTGCATAAGAAGATTTTTCCCTTGTAGTCAAAGCAGCTTTAGTACTACTGTTTGGAAGTCCTTTGGAACTGAGCTCGATCGCAGGTTAGTGAGCTCGATAGCACTACACTTGATCACACTTGGTCTCCGCTCGATCGCAGTAACAAAATGTCGGGTGCTGCGAGCTGAAACAGAACAGAAACAGAGAAGTAAATGGAAAACTAAAAAAATATTTTTACTCTTTGATAAAAACATAATTAAAATAACCAACTAAAGGAAAATAATTCTAAACAAAATTTAACACAATCCCCGGCAACGGCGCCAAAAACTTGTTGTATCAAATACCCACCTAAATTAATAGGCAAATACTTGGTACATTTTACTCGCAAGTGCACAAGATCAAACAATAGTATAGCAGGCAAATACGAGATCATTCCCATGAGGATTGGTAAATTATGTTTAAAAGTAATTTTCTATTTAATTAAACATATAAAATTCAATTGTCATGATTGAATTAAAATACAGAAATAAAATAAAAGATAAACTAAAAAAAAAAATGATTAGAGTTTTGATATCCACCACTAATCAGACTAATTAGGATAATAATATGCCAATGCGCCAATCATACTAGTATATTTAATGTTTGCCAACCTATGGGTATGTGTGTCTACTCCTTCAACTATTGATTTCCTTAAGCAAGGAATTAGGCATGGATGTCTACTCTAATTCTTTTCTTTTTTAAAGGATTTAGCATGCGTGTCTACTAATTTGTTCTTTAAGAAAGTATAAATTTGTGAAAATCGACAAACACATGAGGCCTAGGGCATGGGTGTTTACTCCCGGTTCCCCATGTTGATTAACCTAAGAACTCGGTGCGGATTTCTTTTGTTACTCTTATTAAACCCAGGAATCAGTCATCCAAATTGATTTAATTAACTAGTCCATACTGTTGTGCAAATTTATTTAACTCGCAAGTGCACGAATCAATTGTAGTTTAATGGATTGCAAGTGCGAGGTCGATCACATAGAGAATTGTATTTTTGAAAGAGCAATTTATATCTAAACTAATTAAATCCTAATCTAGTTCCAAAAGGGTTTTGATTTTTTGAGTTTTGAAAATTAAAGGATAAACATAAACTGAATAAAATAAGTAAATCTAAGGATAAAGGTACTAAGGTTTGGGAATTCACACTCACCAAATCATAACAACATACTTTATGTTCATCAATATTAATCTGAAGTTCTCACAAATTAAATCATAGATATGTTTTACTATGCTTCAAAAAATTAATCAAAACCATCCCATGTATCCATTCATTGACCAAATCACAAAAGGAATCCAAATTCAATTGAAACACCAGATGTATCCGTAGAACAAATCACAAGGGATATCCAATTTTTATGAGTTAAAAGCTAAGCAATCAATCATATGAAATTATCTCAAATCATCACATGTATCCTTGAATCACAAGAGATATCCAAGAATCACTCTATACAATTGATTAGAAGTAAAAAAATTGAAATATAAAACCCAATAAAATCAGAATAATAAAAACTTACATAAAAGTGATGTTGTGCTTCATCAGTGAGGCTTCATCCCCAACCTTAGTTGGGAATTTAGCTCCACATAAAAATAAAACCTAAACTAAAGAAAACCTAAACTAAAAAGAGAAAAACTGTAGAATTTTGCTCTCTAGGATTGTGTGTTTTTTTTTGAATGCAAAGAAGTTTATTTATAGGCTTAGGGAAGTCCTGGAAGCCCAAGTAAACCTAGATAATTCGGACGTCTGTCTCCCAGTCAAAATAGAAGTCTGAAATCGGAATAGGATTCGTCCAGATTTGTGTCCTTTAATTGCGGGGTGATTTTGGCATAGAAACCGTCCGAATTAAGAAAATCCTATTTCATAACAAATTGTAGTATTTTGAGTTAGATTTCCAATGCCATTTGAATCACTTCAATCTGATATTTGAGAAGAAAGTTACGGTCAAAATACTGAGACGTGTGCAGAATCTAAATTTGAATCCGATCCGAAATCTTATCCAATCTGATCTTTTATCCAATTTAATCTGATTTAACCTATTTCTTGGATTGGTTAAACTTAACCACATCATCTAGGTTTTCTCAAAGTATTCGTTCTTCAAAAATTTGCATTTTTCCCTTTAAAGCTGTAGTTTTTCTTCAATGACCTACAAAATACTAAAAACACAAAACTAACACAAAATATTAAATAACGACACAACTAAAGGATTAACTAATGTAAATAAAGGGGTCCAAATATGCAATATTTGGCACTTATCACATACTACATGCATATGTTGATCAGGCAAACACATATGAGGAATTCAAGATAACAGGAATTAATCAAGTTAAATACATCAAAATATAATCGTAGAAAAGGCGCCAATATTGCAATCCTAAAAAGACATGATTAGGGCTTCAATCTAACCCTAATTAACATATAAACTATATAATAAAAAATAAAAGGTGGAAGAGAAAAAAAACCCAAACTCCTCTTGATCTCGCCTTCGGTTAATTTCCAGAGCTTGTGCCTCTTTCTCCCCACTTTTTCCTAAAAGCTAAGAGGTCTATTTATAGGCCTTTAGAAGTCCTTGACACACTAGTAAACCTAGAAAATTCGTAGGGTTTAGTCCTATTACAAGTGGGACTTGGAAAACCCTAATATGGAAGGAAAGGGCATTCTAGCCGCAGCTCATTATTCTCCAGCGCACGGGTGCAATCGATCGCAGCCCGTGTGTGCTCGATCGCACGTCTGTGATCGAGCCTCCTTGTTTGCGCATTGTAGTGCGCTCGATCACAGGACCCCTGCGATCAATCGCACTACCAGAGCCTCCAACTTTTCCCAAATTTTCTCTTTAACCTCAATACTTCTAGGCTTTCTTCCTTTTCTTCCAAGGGCCTACAAAGACATAGAAAATATAGAAAAGGAATAAAATGGCATAAACTAACAGCACTAAAGAATTAACACATATAAGTTTAAGGGTTAAAATATGAATATTTTAGCACTTAAGCGCAAGAAAAACCCTGCCTACCTCCTGTCCCTCCAGCAAGGGAAGGATGAGTCGTTGAAAGAGTACATGCTGAGATTCAATCGGGAGAGGTTGACAATGGAAAAGGTCAACGATGAAACAGTGCTTTCGGTTCTGATGAACGGAATCAAGGCAGAAGGGCCACTGATGGCCGAGCTTGCTGGAAGAAGAAGTTGGTAACTCTTTCACAGTTTATAAGTAAGGCTGAGGAGTTCATCAATCAAGAAGAAATGGTTGGAGCTTTAATGAAGTCCAAGGTGGAACTCCACCTAGCCAAACCCAATGGCAAAACACAAACAAAGGGTTCAGGAAAGAAGAGGAAGGAGGAGAAAACACCTTTTAAAAGTCTACAAAAGAAGGGAGAGTTGCAATGCCAGTAGGGCCGAAAATTAACTCCGTTAAATACCAGTGTGATCAATGTGTTCATGGATATTAAGAGCGACCCGAACTTCAATTGGCCAACAAAGATGAGGACCCTTTATAACAAGCGTACCAATCAGAGATACTGTAAGTATCATAACGATCATGGTCACTCAATTGAAGAGTGCATATCTCTGTGTTACGAGATAGAAAATTTCATTAGAAACGGCAAACTGGTGTGGTTTTTGGCCAAGGAGCAAAACAGAGGTAGAGCCCCTCAAGAGCCTCTACGAATAGTTGAAGGCCCTGAAAGAAGACAAGATGATCGTGTTGTTAGACAAAGACACGATGACGAACCAAGGCAGGCTTAGGCTGGCTACCAGAATCCTTGAAATCAAGATGTGATTGGGGAAATTCATACGATATATGGGGGGTTGGCTGGTGGAGGTGAGTCAAGCTCAGCAAGGAAAGCTCACTCTCGACGAATGAACACAAAAGAGGTTCTCTTTCTTGAAAGACCATTCAAATTCCAAAAGAAAAATCTGATGATTTTGTCTTTCTCAAAAGAGGATGCAGAAGGGGTGGCCATGCCTCATGATGATGCGCTTGTGGTTACGGTAATAGTAGCTAATCATGCCATTCATCGAATTCTAGTGGACAACAGAAGCTCGGGTGATATATTATATTGGCCAGTCTTTAAACAGATGGGAATCGACTGAGATAGGATCAAGCCATTTGGTTCACCACTAGTTGGATTCGAAGGAGAGCAAGTTCAACTTATTACGCTTATCTCTCTTCCTGTTACAATGGGAACAAGCCCCGAACAAGCAACGGTGATGGTAGATTTCTTGGTGGTGGACCGACCATTTGCCTACAACGCAATTGTCGGTCGGCCAGCATTAAACAAGTTGAGAGCTATCACCTCAACTTACCATTTGAAGATGAAGTTTCCAACAGAAGTTGGAGTTGGAGAAGTGAAGGGAGATCAGGTGGCAGCGAGGAAGTGTTATAACACTTCTATGAAGAAATCTTTAGAGCCTGCGCCCCTTATGATTAGTAATGTGGATAGCAGAAAGGAAGGTGAACAAGAAGGAGAGACAGGCGAGGATCTGGTAGAAGTGTCCATGGGAGAAGGAAGAGTTGTGAAGATTGGTTCTCAACTAACCCCACATGTTCGAGAAAGTCTCATCAACTTTCTTTGGAATAATGTAGATGTGCTCGCATAGACTCATGAGGATATGCCAGGAATCAATCCTGAAGAAATACTTCACCAGTTGAACATTGACCCAGTGATGAAGCTGTTGTGCAAAAATATACCTAAATTAATAGGTAAATAATTGTACGTTTTAACTCGCAAGTGCACAAGATCAAAACAATAGTATAGCAGGCAAATACGAGATTATTTCCACGAGGATTGGTAAATTATGTTTAGAAATAAATTCCTATTTAATTAAACATATAAAATTCAATTTTCACGATTGAATTTAGATAAAAGAAATAAAATAAAAGATAACCAAAAACTAAAAAGGATTAAGGTTTTGATATCCACCACTAATCAGACTAATTAAGATAACAATATGCCAATGCACCAATTATACCAGTATAATTAATGTTTGCCAACTTAAGGGCATGGGTGTCTACTCCTTAAGCTATTGATTTCCCTAAGCAACGAATTAGGTATGGGTGTCTACTCTAATTCTTTTCTTTCTTAAAGGATTTAGCATGGGTGTCTACTAAGTTGTTCTTTAAGAAAGCATAAATCTGTGGAAATCGACAAACACACGAGGCCTAGGGCATGGGTGTCTACTCCCGGTTCCCCATAATACCTAAGAATCCGGTGTGGATATCTTTTGTTACTCTTATTAAACCCAGGACTCGATCATCCAAATTGATTTAACTAACTAGTCCATACCACATGCATATGTTGGCCAGACAGACACATATGAGGAATACAAGATAAGAGGTATTAATCAAGTTAAAAACACCAAAATATAATTGTAGCAAAGGCGCCAATATTGCAATCATAAAAAGACATGATTAGGGCTTCAATCTAGCCCTAATAAAAATATAAACTACATAACAAAAATAAAAGGGTGGAAGAGAAGAAAAACCCAAACTCCTCTTGATGTAGCCTTCAGTTCCTTTCCAGAGCTTGTGCCTCTTTTCTCCACCACCTATTCCTAGAGGCTAAGAGGTCTATTTATAGGCTTTAGAAGTCCTTGTTAAACAAGTAAACCCAGAAAATTCGTAGGGTTTTAATCCTATTACAAGTTGGAGTTGGAAAACCCTAATATGGAAGGAAAGGGAGTCGGTCCGCAGCTTCTAGAATTCTCCAGAGCATAGGTGCGATCGATCGCAACTTGTGTACGATCGATCACAGTGCGATCGATCACACTACCAGAAATTCCAATTTTTCCAAAATTCTCTCTTTGAGCTCAAATCTTCCAGATTTACTTCATTTTCTTTCAAAAGCCTACAAAAGCAAAGAAAGTACAAAAAGGAAGTAAAATGGCCTTATTAACCAAAACCAAAGGATTAAAACATGCAAGTTAAGGGTTGAAAATATGAATATTTTAGCACTTATCACACCCCCAAACTTACATATTACTAGTCCTTTAGCAATACAAAACTAAAAACAAGAATGGAAAAACATAAAACAAGAGATAAATCCATCTTTCGTGGGATGTACGATTGCATTTAGCGTATGCAACAAGCCTTTTAAACCCCTAGGAATTCACTAGTGAACGAGTGAAGTCTCGTGAGGGTTTTCCAGAAATGTTACCCACAAACATCATGCAAGAGTTCATGTTATCCCAACTTAAGGTATCACTCAAAACCATGATTCTCATTCATTAGCAAGCTTAAAAAGATAAACTCCATCTTCACAATGAATTGAAATTTTAAAATTTAATTACTCACCAAAGACATGCTAAGACATCACAAGTTTGAAAATAGGGTAAAGTGAACTAGCACATAAATATGAAGCTTCCAATTAGTTTTAATGTGCAATGTCTCAATATCTCAAAGTTCACTGAAATCCCTATTAGAATGGACAACAATGGCATATTTTTCTTTTTCTTCTTTTTTTTTTTTTTTTTTTTTTTTTTTTTCTTCTTTCTTTGTCAGGTTGTGCAATGCTTGATTCCCTTAAGCTTTCTAATTGACCCATGTAACGAGTGTTAAGTCAATGACTCCAAAACCGGATGGTTTTAGGGCATTAGGTGTAGAGACACCCCTAGGACTTATTAACTCGAGTCAAAAAGGCTACGAAACCAACTAACCATGACATTAACCAAATCAAAATTCTTCACCTTTTGACGTGAACATTCAATGCTTTGAGGCAAGAAGTCCAGTTACTCAGAGAAAAGCTTATCAATGATCATATTTTTTTCTTTTTCTTTTTTTTCATTTTCATTTTTTTTTCATTTTTTTTTTTCATTTTCATATATATATGCCAAGGTATCCATCTAATAAATCATCCAGTTTCACTTAAGACATAGAAACACACACATTAAACTTTCATGTCATACCCCACAAATTATGTGCTAATGTGCTTGTGTAAGATCAAATCAAACATGTGAATTCTCAACTGTCCTAAGCAAGTAACCAACTGAAAAACTCAATTATTAGATCATGTATTCAAAATTTTAAGCTCACTGATGAAATTAAATCACAATTCTTAAGATCAACCAAAATTTTAAGACAAACATGAACGTGCATATATTTTTTTCTTCTTTTTGATTTTTTCACAAATAAAAATAAAATAAAACTGGGACAAAGTGTGTGCAAAATGTCTCCCATACCCCCAAACTTAAATGACACATTGTCCCCAATGTGTCTACATAAAGGAAAGAGTGTACCCGGGAGATGGTCAACATTGTCTTGGAAAGCATGGCTCATAACACACCCCCAAACTTGAAGTGAAGCACACTTGTCCCTGCGAAATAAGAAAACACAAAAACAAGTAAACAGAAACAAAACTAAAATAAAAATTGAACAGAACAAAATAACTATGGGATGCTGCCAAGTGCGCTCGATCGCACATGTTGTGTGTTCGATCGCACTAACAGAGTGCGGTAGCCTCACAGATGGAGACTGGCGCTCGATCGCATGTGTGGTGCGATCGATCGTAGGAACAGAATGGAAAAGAAAATGACATAACACCAAAAACACCAAAAATACTAAACACAAATGAAAACACAACAAAATATAATTCAAACTACAAAATAAAAAGATATGCTATGGAGTGCCTCCCATGAGCGCAAAGTTTAACGTCTTCAACCAGACGGTTGTTCTTCCTTCATTCTCTTATTTCTGTCCTGAAGATGAGGTTCTAGGATTGGGTATTGTTTGGGATGGAAATCCACCCTGTTTCCTTTCACTCAGCTCCTTAGCCATTTGCCCCATTTGGACTTCCAATCTTTGCATAGCTTGCTCAGTTTTTGCATTGAATTGTCTTTGATCATTCATGAATTCCCTTGGCCTTTGTTGAATGGTCCTCTCAATTTCTGGATCAAGTGGAAGGATGGTTGAGGATTGAGATCGACGACCTTGCATAAGAAGAATTTTCCCTTATGGTCACAGCAGCTTCAGTACTACTGTGCGAAAGTCCTCTGGAACTGTGCTCGATTGCCGGGCCCTGCGCTCGATCGCAATGATAGAATGCCAGGTGCTTTAACCTGAAACAGAACACAGAGAAACACAAAAACAAAAACAAAGGCAAAATAAAAGAAAATAGAGAAAAATAAAAAAATAAAAATGGACATACAAGATTGAAATCAGCAGCTTCAGTACTGCTGTCTGGCTGTGCGCTCGATCGCAGTGCACTTGTACTCGATCGCACAGCTGCGCTCGATCTCCCTGGAATGGGCGCTCGAGCGCACTGTTGCAAAACATAAACATATAAGGCTCACAGATAGCTATGCGCTCGATCGCAGTGAGACTGCGCTCGATCGCACTGCCACAAATTAGATGAGATTTGCGGACAGAACAGAAACGAAAGACAAAATAAACAGAAATATAAAATAAACAAAATAATAAATAAATAAAAAATATGAACAAAACAGAGCAAAGAAAAATAAGAATAAATAACAGAATTATAAACAAACAAAAACAAAGAAAATTAAATAAGCAAAATTAAATCAAAACAGAATTAGATCAGAAACAGATAAGTAAACTAAAAAAATATTTTTACCTTTTATTTATTTATTTTGATAAAACAGAAATAAAAATAAAAATAATAGACTGGAAACAAAAACAAAAAAATAGAAATATGAAAATAATAATAAAAAAAATAAAGGCAAAATTGCTCCCTGCAAATGTGCTCGCTCGATCGCAGTAACAGAATGCTATCTCCGCAAATCTGAAACAAACAGAAAATTAAGAAAGAACGGATTTTTTTTTTTTTTTTTTTGATTTTTGATAGAGTTAAAAATTAAAATAACAAAACTAAAGGAAAATAATTCTAAACAAAATTTAACACAATCCCCGGCAACGGCACCAAAAACTTGTTGTGCAAAAATATACCTAAATTAATAGGTAAATAATTGTACGTTTTAACTCGCAAGTGCACAAGATCAAAACAATAGTATAGCAGGCAAATACGAGATCATTCCCACGAGGATTGGTAAATTATGTTTAGAAATAAATTCCTATTTAATTAAACATATAAAATTCAATTGTCACGATTGAATTTAGATAAAAGAAATAAAATAAAAGATAACCAAAAACTAAAAAGGATTAGGGTTTTGATATCCACCACTAATCAGACTAATTAAGATAACAATATGCCAATGCGCCAATTATACCAGTATAATTAATGTTTGCCAACCTAAGGGCATGGGTGTCTACTCCTTAAGCTATTGATTTTCCTAAGCAACGAATTAGGCATGAGTGTCTACTCTAATTCTTTTATTTCTTAAAGGATTTAGCATGGGTGTCTATTAAGTTGTTCTTTAAGAAAGCATAAATCTGTGGAAATCGACAAACACAAGAGGCCTAGGGCTGGTCAACATATGTGTGTGTGCCTGATTAACATATGCATGTGGTATGGACTAGTTAGTTAAATCAATTTGGATGACCAAGTCCTGATTTTAATAAAAGTAACAAAAGAAATCTACACCGGGTTCTTGGGTTAATCAACATGGGAAACCGGGAGTAGACACCCATGCCCTAGGCCTCATGTGCTTGTCGATTTCCATAGATTTATGCTTTCTTAAAGAACAACTTAGTAGACACCCATGCTAAATCCTTTAAGAAATAAAAGAATTAGAGTAGACACCCATGCCCTTAGGTTGACAAACATTAGATATACATAACATGATCAAAGCATTGGCATATTGATATATTATCTAAATATAATTAATGGTGGATATCCAAGCCCTACCTTTTTATTTTCATCAATTCAAAAATTCAATCTTTGTTTTGTTTTACTTTTGGAATTAATTTTAAGCAAAATTAGCAATCCTCGTGGGAATGACCCCGTACTTGCACCCTATACTACTATGTTGACCTCGTCTATTTGCGGGTAAAATATACAATTATTTACCTATTAATTTAGGTAGATATTTGTAAACAACAAGTTTTTGGTTCTGTTGCCGGGGATTGTGGCGAATTTTGTTTAGAATTATTTTCCTTTAGCTTTGTTATTTTAAATTTTAAATTTTTATTCTGTTTTTATCAAAAATAAAAAAAATCAAAAGTATTTTTCTGTTTCTTTTTATTCCTCTGTTTTTGTTCTACTTCAGCTCTGCGGTGCCTACATTCTATTACTGCGATCGAGCGCACTACCCTGTGATCGAGCGTAGTACCAGGGAGTATTCGAACAACAACACTGAAGCTGCTGTGACTACAGGGGCAAAATCTTTTTATGCAAAAATTTGACGGGACCATTCAACAAAGTCCTAGAGACAACTCCAACACGGAGGAAGAGGAAGAAGTTGAGGTAACAATGGAAGATCTTTTAGAAAACCCGCCACCAGTGCAAAGGCCCATGAAACAGTCTTTCATCCCAAGAAACCTCAACCAGCCATCATGCATTGCCTATCAACCGGAGGTGGAAGGCGAAGTTCTTTGATCTCTGCAAGCTTCAGCACATTCAAGGCCTAACTCCAGAGAAACTCAGGTTAGTCTTATTCCCATTTTCCTTGAAAGACAATGCTAAGTTGTGGTATAATTCCTTGCCTGCAGAATCCATTCATACTTAGGAAGAGTTGTCCAGTAAGTTCCTGAAAAAGTTTTTCCTAGGTTAAAAGACAAGGCAGCTTAGAAGGGAGCTACAATCGTTCCAACAAAGAGATGGAGACCTTTTCTTTGAAGCATGGGACCACTTTAATGCGCTGCTTCTTAAGTGTCCAAATCACAACATATCTCGAGATGACCAAGTACAAATCTTTTATGAAAGGTTAGATGATTTTAACAAGGGTGTTGTTGATACAACTTGTGGAGGTGTGCTGATGGAAAAGAGTAGTGAGGAAGCCATAAAGATTTTTGAGATGTTGAGTGAACACACCCAACAATTCCCATCTAGAGGGAGGCAAGGTGTAAGGAGCAAAGGCAGGAATGAAGAACACAGCGGAGTGCAAAATCAGTAGCTGCCATGCAGAAGACATTAAATATGCTTGTACATTCCATGATGACTCAGAACATCTCTCCCATGCAGCCAGCCACCCAACTCCAGGTATATGCCATATGTTCTCATTTAGATCACACTACTGAGACTTGCCTTTTGTATTCATCTGCAGATTAGGAGCAAGCAAATTATGTAGGACAACACAATTATCCTCCCAAGAATAATCCATACTCCAACACCTATAATTTAGGGTGGCGCAACCACCCCAATTCATCATGGAGTAATAGTCGGAATATTCTAAACCCACAAGGACAACAAGGCACTCCACAACAAGCAGTCCAACTAGCTTAGGAGCCACAGAAGGATGACCTAGCAAGTATTGTACGTCAATTTGTGATTGCGCAACAACAAACCAATGCCAAGAATGATCAGTCCACTCAAAGGACCGAGCAAGCTATTCAAAGACTGGAAGTGCAAATGGGGCAAATGGCTAAGGAATTGAGTGCAATAAAGCAGGGTGAATTTCCATTCCAAACAATACCCAATTCATGGGGTCACCAGCAACTAAAAGCAAACACAACCCTCAGAAATGGCAAGGTCATAGGAACTAAAGAGCCACCTCAAGCATCTCAAGATGAAGCCTCGACATCCAAGGTATGTAAAATGGAGAAGGTGAATGCACCACCCTTCCCTCAAAGGTTAGTCAAACCAAAGAAAGAAAAGCAACTTATGGATATTTTTGAGACCTTGAGGAAAGTAGAAATCAACATTAATTTATTAAATGCAATTAAACAGATTCCTTCATATGCTAAATTTTTAAAGGATTGTTGCACTAACAACAGGAAGTTTCAGGAGCATGAGACAGTGGCCCTAACAGAGGAGGTAAGTGTAGTTTTGCTAAGAAAATTACCACCAAAGCTAATAGATCCGGGTAGTTTTACCATTCCTTGCAGGATAGGAGACCAGGATGCATTGCTCGATTTGGGAGCTGGGGTCAATTTGCTGCCATACACTATATATGAAAAGCTAGGTTTGGGGGAGCTTCAACCAACTTCTATCACCTTATAATTGGCAGACAGAAGCATCAAAAGACCAAGAGGTATACTTGAGGATGTGTTGGTGTTGTGCAAATTTATTTAACTCGCAAGTGCACGAATTAATTGTAGTTTAATGGATTGCAAGTGCGAGGTCGAACCTACAGAGAATTCTATTTTTGAAAGAACAACTTATATCTAAACTAATTTTACCCTAACTTAGTTCCAAAAAAAAGTTTGAATTTGAAGTTTTGAAAATTAAAGGATAAACATAAACTAAATAAAATAAAACAAAAGGTAAAGACTAAGGTTTAGGAATCCATGTTGTGCAAATTTATTTAACTCGCAAGTGCACGAATCAATTGTAGTTTAATGGATTGCAAGTGCGAGGTCGATCCCACAGAGAATTGTATTTTTGAAAGAGCAATTTATATCTAAACTAATTAAATCCTAATCTAGTTCCAAAAGGGTTTTGATTTTTGAGTTTTGAAAATTAAAGGTTAAACATAAACTAAATAAAATAAGTAAATCTAAGGATAAAGATACTAAGGTTTGGGAATTCACACTCACCAAATCATAACAACATACTTTATGTTCATCAATATTAATCCGAAGTTCTCACAAATTAAATCATAGATATGTTTTACTATGCTTCAAAGAATTAATCAAAACCATCCAATGTATCCATTCATTGACCAAATCACAAAAAGAATCCAAATTTAATTGAAACACCAGATGTATCCGTAGAACAAATCACAAGGGATATCCAATTTTTATGAGTTAAAAGCCAAGCAATCAATCATATGAAATTATCTCAAATCATCAAATGTATCCTTGAATCACAAGAGATATCCAAGAATC
>NC_081544.1:14865316-14880879 GCF_901000735.1 Corylus avellana | reverse complement strand
GTAGTTTAATGGATTGCAAGTGCCAGGTCGATCCCACAGAGAATTGTATTTTTGAAAGAGCAATTTATATCTAAACTAATTAAATCCTAATCTAGTTCCAAAAGGGTTTTGATTTTTGAGTTTTGAAAATTAAAGGATAAACATAAACTAAAGAAAATAAGTAAATCTAAGGATAAAGGTACTAAGGTTTGGGAATTCACACTCACCAAATCATAACAACATACTTTATATTCATCAATATTAATCCGAAGTTCTCACAAATTAAATCATAGATATGTTTTACTATGCTTCAAAGAATTAATCAAAACCATCCAATGTATCCATTCATTGACCAAATCACAAAAGGAATCCAAATTCAATTGAAACACCAGATGTATCCGTAGAACAAATCACAAGGGATATCCAATTTTTATGAGTTAAAAGCCAAGTAATCAATCATATGAAATTATCTCAAATCATCACATGTATCCTTGAATCACAAGAGATATCCAAGAATCACTTCATACAATTGATTAGAAGTAAAACAATTGAAATATAAAACCCAATAAAATCAGAATAATAAAAACTTACATAAAAGTGATGTTGTTCTTCATCGGTGAGGCTTCATCCCCAACCTTAGTTGGGAATTTAGCTCCACATAAAAATAAAATCTAAACCTAAACCTAAACCTAAAGAAAAACTAAACAAAAGAATTTTGCTCTCTGGGATTGTGTCCCTTTTCTTGAATGCAAAGAAGTTTATTTATAGGCTTAGGGAAGTCCTAGAAGCCCAAGTAAACCTAGATAATTCGGAGGTCTGTCTCCCAGTTAAAATAAAAGTCTGAAATCGGAATAGGATTCGTCCAAATTTATGTCTCTTAATTGCGGGGCGATTTTGACATAGAAACCGTCCGAATTACGAAAATCCTATTTCATAACAAATTGTAGTATTTTGAGATAGCTTTCCAATTCCGTTTGAATCACTTCAATCCGATATTTGAACGGAGAGTTATGGTCAAAATACTAAGACGTATGCAGAATCTGAATTTGAATCCGATCCGAAATCTTATCCAATCTGAACTTTAATCTGATTTAACCTTTTCTTGGATTTGGTTAGACTTAACCACATCATCTAGGTCTTCTCAAAGTATGTTTTCTTCCAAACTTCGCATTTTTCCCTTTAAAGCTGTAGTTTTTCTTCAATGACCTACAAAATACTAAAAACACAAAACTAACACAAAATATTAAATAACGACACAACTAAAGGATTAACTAATGTAAATAAAGGGGTCCAAATATACAATATTTGGCACTTATCAAACACCCCCAAACTTACATTTTGCTAGTCCCTTAGCAAAACAAAACGAAAAATAAAATGAAAGCAAGAAACATAAATCCTCTTTCGTGGGAGAGACGATTGCATTTAGCATATGCAATAAGCCTTTTAAACCCCTAGGCATCCCTAGTGGACGAGTGAAGTCTCGTGAGGGCTTAACAGGAATGATACCCACAAACATTGTGCACTATGTTGTTAACAAGAAAGAAGTTTCACATAAACCCTGGTTCTTATTCATGAGCAAACTTAAAAAGACAAACACCATCATAATAGTCAAAAGGAAATCCAAAATCAAATTACTCATAAATGGACAATTGAGACCTCATATGTTCTGAAATGTGTAAAGTGTAATTAGCATATAATCATGAAGCTTTCTGTTTAAACTCAAGATAAGTTCCATAAAATTTGAAAGAATCCCTAACAAATGAAACAACCAAGGCAAGATATGCATTTTTTTTTTCTTTTCTTTATAGGCTTTGCAATGTCTAACTCCCTTAAGCTTTCTAATTGACTCATGTAACAAGTGTTAGGCCAATGACTCCCAAGCCAGGTAGCTTTAGGGCACTAGATGTAGAACATCCCTAAGGGCTTATTAACTTAAGTCAAAAAGGCTACGAAGCCAGACTAGCCATATCATAAATCAACACTGAACTTCACACCTTTTGACGCGAACACTCAATGCTTAACGAGGCAAGAGGTCCGGTTACTCAGTGAAAAACTCAACATGATCTTTATTTTCTTTTTCCTTCTCTTTTTTATTTATTTTTCTTCTTCTTTTTTTTTTTTTTTTTTTTATATATATATATCTTGCAAGCCAATGGTTATTCATCAAATAGGTCATCCAACAAATCTCAAAGAGAACAAGCTTAAGCTCAAACATCATACCTCACAGAAAACATGCTAATGTGCTCATAAAAATTTATTTCAAAACAAGTGAAATCTCTTTTACCCAAAAATAAGTCAAAAGACTCAAACTTCTAATGACATAATGATGATGTTCAACCCTTTAAGCAAGCTAATGAAATGCAAATCACAGTTATAGTTTAACTCAAACTTGACAACAACATAGCACAATTTTTTTTTTTTTTTTTTCAAATTTTTTAACACAAAATGATAAAATAAAAATTAACAAATAAAAACAAAAATAAATAGACAAAGTGTTTTTCCATACCCCCAAACTTGAATTACACATTGCCCTCAATGTGTAGTATAGAAATACATTACCGGAAATAAAGAAATCTGAGTGTGAACAAGGCTAGGGCGTCCCCCAAACTTAAACACCAAAACACCTGTCAACAAAAACTAACAGCAATATTTTTTTTTTTTCACAAAAACAAAACATCAAAAGATTAATTGCTGTTAGAAACAAAAACAAATAAAAAGAAATGCAATATAATGAAAAAGGAAAGAAAGAATTTGTGGAGTGAAGTGCAGAAAATAAACTGGAGGAGAAAACTTTACAGCGCTTCCCCCTATCATGCGGATGTCCAACCAATCCCTTCCACCCCTTTTTCTTCAAAACTGCATACCCCTCTAGAAGGATATTTCGCCATCTTATGTAGAATTTCTTACTTCGAAGATTCTTCTTAGGAAAGTGGTTCCTAGATTTGTGTGCTTGTGTGCACAAGTCCTTGAGTATCTTGACATAAGATGGCTCTTTGAGACATTCAGGCGATGAAGCTTTGGGCTCTTGATATGTCTTAAGAGGGACAGTGATGCAGGCAAGAGCTTCAGTACTCACTTCCATGTCACTAGGTAGATCAGGATCTGTTGGTGGCTCACTGTTCTCATGGTGCTCAACTTGCTCAGGGTGTTCAACTTGCTCCTCTTTCTTTTCCTCCTCTTTGTTATCCACAATTTTCCCACTCTCTAGTGTGATGGTGACTTGGGCATGCTCATGATAAGAATTTTCGGAATCATCCTCATCAATCATGTAATACCTTTCAGCCATCAGCTGACTTTGAAGCTCTTCTTCCTCTATTCTGTTGAAGTCAGCAACTAGATGACCAATCTGTCCTTCTATCTTGGACATGGCCTGCTTAAGTTCTTGTATGTCTCTGCCATTAGCCATGTTGGAATTCCTCAGCTCCTGTACAGCTTGATTGGTAAAACCTTTTAGCTCTTGTATAGCTTGGGAGTTGGAATTCTTGAGCTCTTGTATAGCTTGGGAGTTGGAATTCTTTAGCTCTTGTATAGCTTGGGAGTTGGACTGGTCGACTTTTTCTATTAATGTTTTCATCATGTCTTCCAGTAATGACTGTGGTGCAGGCTGTGGCTCTTGAGTGGTAGACTGATAAATAGAAGGTTGAGCTTGATGATCGAACTGCGGATATTCTGAATGGTTCAATTCATCAAATTGGTGAGCATAATTTCCTGTAGCTTGAGTTGAGCATGAGAAATTAGATTGGTTGCTCCAGTCCGAGTTATAACAATTAAAATTTGAATCAAACCCCGGGCTGGAGAAACTGGTGTTCATTTGTTCATATGAAAAGTTAGATCTAGCTGCTCTGATTTGGTCTAATTTGTCCTATAAGTCATCGAGCTCAGCTCGCAGATCTGGACAATTGTTTTCCTCATGATAAGGATTGAAACAATATGAACATGGTTTATGTGGGTAAAAATTTTGAGGGTAGTTGGTAGGAGCTGGTGTCCTACAACTAGGAGAGGCATTAAAATCATTAAAATGAAAATTCATGCTTCCCCTCACTTTTTAGCATGCAGATATCCCACATAAAACATTAACCAATATATATATTTTATTTTATTTTAATTTTTTTTAAATAAAATAAACTAAAATAACAACTAACACAACAAAAAAAAAATGAAAACTAAAATTCAAAAACTCACAAAAAGGACCAAAAATAAATTTTTGGCAAAGATCTACGGAACTGCTGCTTTTGCTATGAGTGCGCTTGATCGCGCTGATGTGCGGAAGGTGCTGCGGCAGAACTGTAAAACAAGCCAAACAAAACAAAAAACAACAAGAACAATCTTTTTTTTTTTTTTTATTAGTAACACAAATAAAACAAAACAAATTGCAGAAAAATAAAATCCTAATTATAACTAGTAGAAGAATAAAACTAATTTAGAAATAAATTGGTTTCAAAAAATAACAAATTCCCCGGCAACGGCGCCAAAAACTTGTTGTGCAAATTTATTTAACTCGCAAGTGCACGAATCAATTGTAGTTTAATGGATTGCAAGTGCGAGGTCGATCCCACAGAAAATTGTATTTTTGAAAGAACAATTTATATCTAAACTAATTAAATCCTAATCTAGTTCCAAAAGGGTTTTGACTTTTGAGTTTGAAAATTAAAGGATAAACATAAACTAAATAAAATAAGTAAATCTAAGGATAAAGGTACTAAGGTTTGGGAATTCACACTCACCAAATCATAACAACATACTTTATGTTCATCAATATTAATCCGAAGTTCTCATAAATTAAATCACAGATATGTTTTACTATGTTTCAAAGAATTAATCAAAACCATCCAATGTATCCATTCATTGACCAAATCACAAAAAGAATCCAAATTTAATTGAAACACCAGATGTATCCGTAGAACAAATCACAAGGGATATCCAATTTTTATGAGTTAAAAGCCAAGCAATCAATCATATGAAATTATCTTAAATCATCACATGTATCCTTGAATCACAAGAGATATCCAAGAATCAATCCATACAATTGATTAAAAGTAAAACAATTGAAATAAAAAACCCAATAAAATCAGAATAATAAAAACTTACATAAAAGTAATGTTGTTCTTCATCGGTGAGGCTTCATCCCCAACCTTAGTTGGGAATTTAGCTCCACATAAAAATAAAATCTAAACCTAAACCTAAACCTAAAGAAAAATTAAACAAAAGAATTTTGCTCTCTGGGATTGTGTATCTTTTCTTGAATGCAAAGAAGTCTATTTATAGGCTTAGGGAAGTCCTAGAAGCCCAAGTAAACCTAGATAATTCGGAGGTCTGTCTCCCAGTCAAAATAGAAGTCTGAAATCGGAATAGGATTCGTCCAGATTTGTGTCCTATAATTGCGGGGCGATTTTGGCATAGAAACTCTCAGAATTAAGAAAATCCTATTTCACAACAAATTGTAGTATTTTGAGCTAGCTTTCCAATGCCATTCGAATCACTTCAATCCGATATTTGAGCGGAGAGTTATGGTCAAAATACTAAGACGTATGCAGAATCTGAATTTGAATCCGATCCGAAATCTTATCCAATCTGAACTTTAATCTGATTTAACCTTTCCTTAGATTTGGTTAGACTTAACCACACAATCTAGGTCTTCTCAAAGTATGCTTTCTTCCAAACTTTGCATTTTTCCCTTTAAAGCTGCAGTTTTTCTTCAATGACCTACAAAACACTAAAAAACACAAAACTAACACAAAATATTAAATAACGACACAGCTAAAGGATTAACTAATGTAAATAAAGGGGTCCAAATATGCAATATTTGACACTTATCAATCCATACTCACCGAATCATAACATCATACTTCCATGTTTATCAATATTAATCTGAAGTTCTCACCATTAAAATCTTAGATATGTTTTACTATGCTTCAAACAATTAATCAAAACCATCTCATGTATCCATTCATTGCACAAATTATAAAAGAAATCTAATATCAATTAAATCATCAGATGTATTCGTAAATCACAAAAGATATCCAATCTTAATTGAAACACCAAATGTATCCGTAGAATAAATCACAAGGGATATCCAATTATTTAGGCAAATAAAATCAAGCAATAAATTATGTGAAATTATCTTAAATCATCAAGTGTATCCTTGAATCACAAAAGATATCAAAGAATCACTCCACACATTGAAAAGAAGTAAAACAATTGAAATATTAAACCCAATAAATCAGATAAATAAAGACTTACATGAAAGTATTGATGTTCTTCATTGGTGAGGCTTCATCCCCAACCTTAGTTGGGAATTTAGCTCCACATAAAAATAAAACCTAAATCTAAAGAAAACCTAAACTAAAAGGAGAAAAACTGTATAATTTTGCTCTCTAGAATTCTATCTCTATTCTTGAATGCAAAGAAGTCCATTTATAGGCTTAGGAAAGTCCTAGAAGCCCTATTAAACCTAGATAATTCAGAGGTCTGTCTCCCAGTCAAAATAGAAGTCTGAAATCGGAATAGGATTCGTCCAAATTTGTGTCCTTTAATTGCGGGGCGATTTTGGCATAGTTACCGTCTGAATTAGGAAAATCTTATTTCACAATGAATTGTATTATTTTGAGCTAGCTTTCCAATGCCATTTGAGTCACTTCAATCCGATATTTGAGAAGAAAGTTATGAACAAAATACTGAGACGTGTATAGAATCTGAATTTGAATCCGATCCGAAATCTTATCCAACTGATTTTTAATTCGATTTAACCTTTTCCTTGGATTTGGTTGAACTTAACCACATCATCTAGGTCTTCTCAAAGTATGCTTTCTTCCAAACTTCACATTTTTCCCTTTAAAGCTGCAGTTTTTCTTCAACGACCTACAAAATACAAAAAGCACAAAACTAACACAAAATATTAAATAATGACACAGCTAAAGGATTAACTAATGTAAATAAAGAGGTCCAAATATGCAATATTTGGCACTTATCAAACACCCCCAAACTTACGTTTTGCTAGTTTCTTAGCAAAACAAAACGAAAAATAAAATGAAAACAAAACAGAACAAAACAAAACATAAATCCTCTTTCGTGGGATAGACGATTGCATTTAGCATATGCAACAAGCCTTTTACACCCCTAGGCATCCCTAGTGGACAAGTGAAGTTTCGTGAGGGCTTAACAGGAATGATACACACAAACATTGTAGCACTATGTTGTTAACAAGAAAGAAATTTCACATAAACCATGGTTCTTATTCATAAGCGAACTTAAAAGGACAAACACCATCATCAGAATCAAAAGGAAATCCAAAATCACATCACTCATAAATGGACAATTAAGACCTCATATGTTCTGAAATGTGTGAAGTGTAATTAGCATACAATCATAAAGCTTTCAGCTTAAACTCAAGACAAGTCCTATAAAATTTGTAAAACTCTATCAAATGAAACAACCAAGGCAAGATATGCATTTTTTTTTTTTAAAAAAAAAAAAACAAAACAGGCTTTGCAATGTCTAACTCCCTTAAGCTTTCTAATTGACCCTTATAACAAGTGTTAGGCCAATGACTCCCAAGCCAGGTGGCTTTAGGGCACTAGATGTAGAACATCTCTAAGGGCTTATTAACTTAAGTAGAAAATGCTACGAAGCCAGACTAGCCATATCTTAACTCAATACTGAATTTCACACCTTTTGACACGAACACTCAATGCTTAATGAGGCAAGAGGTCCGGTTACTCAGTGAAAAACTCAACATGATTTTTCTTTTCTTTTCCCTTCTCCTTTTATTTTTTATTTTATTTTATTTTTTATATATCTTGCAAGCCAATGGTTATTCATCAATAGGTCATTCAACAAATCTCAAAGAGAACAAGCTTAAGCTCAAACATCATACTTCACAGAAAACATGCTAATGTGCTCATAAAATTTTATCTCAAAACAAGTGAAATCTCTTTTACCCAAAAATAAGTCATGGGACTCAGACTCCTAATGACATAATAATGTGTTCAACCCTTTAAGCAAGCTAATGAAATGCAAATCACAGTCACAGTTTAACTCAACTTGACAACAACATAGCACATTTTTTTTTTAAAATTTTTTTTTTTAACACAAAATGACAAATAAAAACAAACAAATAAGAACAAAAATAAACAATAAGAACAAAAATAAACAGACAAAGTGTTTTTCCATACCCCTAAACTTGAATTACACATTGCCCTCAATGTGTAGTATAGAAATACATTACAGGAAGTAAGAAAATCTAAGTGTGAACAGGGTCAGGGCGTCCCCCAATCTTAAACACCAAAACACCTGTCAACAAAAACTAACGGCAATATTTTTTATTTTTTATTTTTATTTTTATAGAAACAAACATTAAAAGATTAATTGCTGTTAGAAACAAAAACAAATAAAAAGAAATGCAGTATAATGAAAAAGGAAAGAAAGAATTTGTGGAATGAAGTGCTGAAAATAAACTGGAGGAGAAAACTTTACAATGATTCCCCCTATCATGTGGATGTCCAACCAATCCCTTCCACCCCTTCTTCTTCAAAACTTCATACCCTTCTGGAAGGATATTTCGCCATCTTATGTAGAATTGCTTGCTTCGAAGGATCTTTTTAGGAAAGTGGTTCCTAGATTTGTGTGCTTGCGTGCACAAGTCCTTGAGTATCTTAACATAAGATGGCTCTTTGAGACATTCAGGCGATGAAGCTTTGGGCTCTTGATATGGCTCAAGAGGGACAGTGATGCAGGCAGGAGCTTCAGTACTCACTTCCATGTCACTGGGCAGATTAGGATCTGTTGGGGGCTCACTATTCTCATGATGCTCAACTTACTCAGGGTGCTCAACTTGCTCCTCTTTCTCTTCCTCCTCTTTGTTATCCACAATTTCCTCACTGTCAAGTGTGATGGTGACTTGGGCATGCTCATGATAAGAATTTTCGAAATCATCCTCATCAATCATGTAGTGCCTTTCAGCCATCAGTTGACTTTGAAGCTCTTCTTCCTCTATTCTGTTGAAGTAAGCAACTAGATGACTGATCTGTCCTTCTAACTTGGTCATGGCCTGCTTAAGTTCTTGTATGTCTCTACCATTAGCCATGTTGGAATTCCTCAGCTCCTGTACAGCTTGATTGGTAAAACCTTTTAGCTCTTGTATAGCTTGGGAGTTGGAATTCTTGAGCTCTTGTATAGCTTGGGAGTTGGACTGGTCGACTTTTTCTATTAATGTTTTCATCATGTATTCCAGTGATGATTGTGGTGCAGGCTGTGACACTTGAATGGTAGATTGATAAATAGGAGTTTGAGCATGGTGATTGAACTGCGGATATTCTGACTGGTGCAATTCATCAAATTGGTGAGCATAATTTCCTGTAGCCTGAGCTGATCTTGAGAAATCAGATTGGTTGCTTCAGTCCGAGTTATAACAATTGAAATTTGAATCAAACCCCGGGCTAGAGAAACTGGTGTTCATTTGTTCATATGAAAAGTTAGATCTAACTGCTCTGATTTGGTCTAATTTGTCCCATAAGTCATTAAGCTCAGCTCGCAGATTTGGACAATTGTTTTCCTCATGATTGGATTGAAACAATATGAACATGGTTTATGTGAGTAAAAATTTTGATGGTAGTTAGTAGGAGCTGGTATCCTATAACTTGGAGACGTATTAAAATTATTAAAATGAAAATTCATGCTTCCCCCTCACTTTTTAGCATGCAGATATCCCACATAAAACATTAACCATTTTTTTTTTAAAATAAAATAAACTAAAACAAAAAAAAACTAACACAAATAATAAAATAAGAAAAAATTAAACTAAAATTTAAAAACTCACAAAAAGGACCAAAAATAAATTTTTGGCAAAGATCTACGAAACTGCTGCCTTTGCTGTGAGTGCGCTCGATCGCGCTGATGTGCGGAAGGTGATGCGGCAGAACTGTAAAACAAGCCAAACAAAACAAAAAAAAACAAGAAAAATCCTTTCTTTCTTTTTTTCTTTTCTTTTTTTTTTTTTAAATTTTTTTTATTAGTAACACGATTAAAACAAAACAAATTACAAAAAAATAAAATCCTAATTATAACTAGTAGAAGAATAAAACTGATGTAGAAATAAATTGGTTTCAAAAAATAAAAAATTCCCTGGCAACGGCGCCAAAAACTTGTTGTGCAAATTTATTTAGCTCACAAGTGCACGAATCAATTGTAGTTTAATGGATTGCAAGTGCGAGGCCGAACCCATAGAGAATTGTATTTTTGAAAGAATAACTTATATCTAAACTAATTTTACCCTAACCTAGTTCCAAAAAAAAGTTTGAATTTTGAGTTTTGAAAATTAAAGGATAAACATAAACTAAATAAAATAAAACAAAAGGTAAAGACTAAGGTTTAGGAGTCCATACTCACCGGATCATAACATCATACTTCCATGTTTATCAATATTAATCTGAAGTTCTCACCATTAAAATCTTAGATATGTTTTACTATGTTTCAAACAATTAATCAAAGCCATCCCATGTATCCATTCATTGCACAAATCACAAAAGGAATCCAATATCAATTAAATCATCAGATGTATCCGTAAATCACAAAAGATATCCAATCTTAATTGAAATACCAAATGTATCCATAGAACAAATCACAAGGGATATCCAATTATTTAGGCAAATAAAATCAAGCAATTAATTATGTGAAATTATCTTAAATCATCAAGTGTATCCTTGAATCACAAAAGATATCAAAGAATCACTTCACACATTGAAAGGAAGTAAAACAATTGAAATATTAAACCCAATAAAATCAGATAAATAAAGACTTATATGAAAGTATTGATGTCTTCATCGGTGAGGCTTCATCCCCAACCTTAGTTGGGAATTTAGCTCCACATAAAAATAAAACCTAAATCTAAAGAAAACCTAAACTAAAAATAGAAAAACTGTAGAATTTTGCTCTCTGGAATTCTATCTCTCTTCTTGAATGCAAAGAAGTCTATTTATAGGCTTAGGGAAGTCTTAGAAGCCCTATTAAACCTAGATAATTTGGAGGTCTGTCTCCCAATCAAAATAGAAGTTTGAAATCGGAATAGGATTTGTCCAGATTTGTGTCCTTTAATTGCGGGGCGATTTTGGCATAGTTACCGTATGAATTAGGAAAATCCTATTTCACAACAAGTTGTATTATTTTGAGATAGCTTTCCAATGCCATTTGAATCACTTCAATCCAATATTTGAGGAGAAAGTTATGATCAAAATACTGAGACATGTACGGAACCTAAATTTGAATCCGATCCGAAATCTTATCCAATCTGATCTTTAATCCGATTTAACATTTCCTTGGATTTGGTTGAACTTAACCACATCATCTAGGTCTTCTCAAAGTATGCTTTCTTCCAAACTTCGTATTTTTTCCTTTAAAGCTGTAGTTTTTCTTCAACAACCTACAAAATACTAAAAGCACAAAAGTAACACAAAATATTAAATAACGATATAGCTAAAGGATTAACTAATGTAAATAAAGGGGTCCAAGTATGCAATATTTGGCACTTATCAGTTGGTAAAGGTAGGTACATTTATTTTACTTGCTGATTTTATTGTATTGGATGTGGAAGAATCCCCTATGCCATCACCTTTGCCTATTATCTTAGGAAGACCATTTATGAGAACTGCTGATACCACAATAGGTGTGAAAAAGGGTATTGTGAGTTTGAAGGTAAATGGTGAGACAATAGAGTTCAAAATATTCGATGCACTGAAATTACCTCATGATGATTTAGACTGTTATGATGTTTGTATGATCCAAGGTGTTAGTGAGCCAGCTTTGCAGGACCAACATAGAGATCCATTGGAAGCCACCCTCACCTATAGTTTCACAAGGCAGGACATTGAGCCAGAACCTGAAGATGTTACTGATGACATCATTGAAACCGTGCACCTCCTTGAGGCCTCTTCAAAATATTCAAGTAAGTACACTCCTCCCTTTGAGATTCTTGAGCCTACTAATACCTCTCTTGTCCCTTCTATTGTCCAGGCACTAAAGCTAGAATTGAAGCAATTGCCAGAACACCTAACATATGCCTACTTAGGAGAGAACAAGACACTACCGGTCATAATTGCTGCAAATCTGAGTTGTAGGGAAGAAGAAAAGCTGTTGAGATTTCTTAGAGAGCATAAAACTGCATTGGGGTAAACCATTGTTGACATCAAGGAAATAAGTCCAGCCAAGTGCATACATCAAATCTTCCTTGAAGATGAAGCAAAGCCAACCAGGGATGCACAGAGAAGACTCAATCCACACATGAAGGAGGTGGTTAAGGCAGAAGTATTAAAACTTGTGGATGTGGGCATTATCTATCCCATCTCAGACTGTAAATGGGTTAGTCCAGTCCAAGTAGTTCCAAAAAAGAGTGGGATCACAGTGGCAAAGAATGAAGATGATGAGCTGATACCTACAAGAATAACCACTGGTTGGAGGGTATGCATTGATTACAGAAAGCTGAACAAGGTAACGAGAAAAGACCATTTTCCATTACCCTTCATGGATCAAATGCTTGAGAGGTTAGCTGGCCATAGCTACTACTGTTTCTTGGATGGATACAGTGGCTATAATTAGATTGCAATAGCACCAGAGGATCAAGAGAAGACCACCTTCACATGTCCTTTTGGCACATTCGCCTATAGAAGAATGCCATTTGGATTATGCAATGCTCTAGCCACATTCCAAAGGTGCATGATGAGCATTTTTTCAGACATGATGAAGAAATTCATTGAGGTATTTATAGATGAGTTTAGTGTTTTTGGGTCTAGTTTCGATGAGTGCCTCAACCATTTGAAGAATGTTCTCAAGAGATGTGAAGAATGCAACCTAGTGCTCAATTGGGAAAAATGTTACTTCATGGTTCAACAAGGCATCGTATTGGGTCATGTTATTTCAAGCAAGGGCATTGAGGTGGATAAAGCGAAGATTGACATCATTTCCAAGCTTCCCCCACCTCTGACAATGAAGGGGGAGAGGAGTTTTCTTGGACATGCCGGGTTCTATAGAAGGTTCATCAAGGATTTCTCCAAGGTCTTTAGACCTCACTGTTCATTGCTAGGGAAAGAGGCCAAAGTTTGAATGGACTGAAGAATGCATGACTGCCTTCAACACACTGAAAAAGCTGCTCACATCTGCACCAATAATGTGGGCACCTGAGAAAGAATTATTAGCTGTCATATTTGTTTTGGAGAAGTTCAGGTCATACCTAATTGGTTCTAAGGTTATTATATTCACTGATCATGCTACTTTGAGATATTTGTTTGCGAAGAAAGACGCAAAACCTAGATTGATCAGATGGATATTACTTCTGCAAGAATTTGACCTTGAGATTAGAGACAAAAAGGGCAGTGAGAATGTGGTGGCAGATCTCTTATCCAGACTACTCCATGAAGAAGAAGGAGATGAGCTTCCACTGAATGAAAATTTTCCAGATGAGCAATTGTTTGTGTTGTCACAATTACCTACCTAAATTAATAGGCAAATAATTAGATGTTTTACCCGCAAGTGCACGAGGTCAACACAGTAGTACAGTGTGGAAGCACGGGGTCATTCCCACGAGGATTGCTGAATTTTGTTTAAAATTAATTCCAAAAGTAAACTAAAACAAAGATTGGAAGTGAGTTGATAATGATAAAAGGGTAGGGCTTTGATATCCACCACTAATTATATTTAGCTAATATATCAATATGCCAATGTTTTGATCATGTTATGAATATCTAATGTTTGTCAACCTAAGGGCATTGGTGTCTACTCCTTAAGCTATTGATTTTCCTAAGCAACGAATTAGGCATGGGTGTCTACTCTAATTCTTTTCTTTCTTAAAGGATTTAGCATAGGTGTCGACTAAGTTGTTCTTTAAGAAAGCATAAAATTGTGGAAATCAACAAACACACGAGGCCTAGGGCATGGGTGTCTACTCTCAGTTCCCCATGTTGATTAACCCAAGAACCCAGTGTGGATTTCTTTTGTTACTTTTGTTAAACCCAGGACTCGGTCATCCAAATTGATTTAACTAACTAGTCCATACCACATGCATATGTTGAACAGGCACACACATATGAGAAATTCATGAAAATAGGAATTAATCAATTTAGATATCACAACAAGATCATCACAAGGGCGCCAGTATTGAATATCAACTAAACATAACTAGGGCTTTAATCTAGCCCTACTAAATACATTAGTTACATATAAGTTTGATGTTAAACATCTTCATAAAATAAAATAAGAGAAAGGAAAAGAATAAACCCGAAATTTGAACTTGAAGAGCTCAAATTCTTCTCCTTGGAAAGTATATCTATTCTAGAGGCTTAAGGGTCTATTTATAGGCCTTTAGGTATACTCTAGAACCCCTAAAAATCAAAGGGTTTGAGCCCTAGTTCGTACAAAGCTACAAAACCCTAAAAGTTGCTCTTTCCATATTAAGGCTGGCGGCTGACTTGGCCTTCATGCACTGGTGTGCTCGATCGTAGCCTATGTGCGATAAATCGCAAGTCTGCGATCGATCCTTCTTGTGCTTGCGCTCGATCATGGTTGCCTTGCATGTTGGGGTCCTCGTTTGTAGTGCGCTCAATCGCAGATCCCCTACGATAGTTCGCTCTAACAGAGCCTTGTAATTTCCAAAATAGCTCTTTTTAAGTTCAAAACTTCTAAGATTGTTTATTTTTCTTCCAATGACCTACATAATCAAGGAAAACACAATAAAGAGCTAAAATGACATAATTAACTAAAACTAAAGAATTAAAACATTTAAGTTAAGGGCTAAAAATATGAATATTTTAGTACTTAACACACCCTGAAACTTACATATTGCTAGTCCCTTAGCAATACAAAACTAAAAACAAAATGAAAAACAGAGAACGAAAAGATAAATCTATCTTTCGTGGGATGTAAGATTGCATGTAGCATATGCAACAAGCCTTTTAAACCCTTAGGAATTCCCTAAAGGACGAGTGAAGTCTCGTGAGGGTTTTCTAGAAATGTTACCCACAAACATCATGCACAGTTTATGTTATTCCAAAAATTAAAGCATCACTTCAAGATCATGATTTTCATTCATTAGCAAGCTTAAAAAGATGAACTTCATCTTCACAATGAGTTGCAATCCCAAAGTTCAATTACTTACAGAGGACATGCTAAAACATCACAAGTTTGAAAACAGTGTAAGGTGAACTAGCACAAAATTATGAGACTTCCAAATCTTTCCAGTGTGTACTATTTTTATATCTCAAAATTCATTGAAATCCCTATTAGAATGAACAATTATGGCATATTTCTTTTTTTTTTTTGGTCAGGTTGTGCAATGTTTGGTTTCCTTAAGCTTTCTAATTGACCCATGTAACAAGTGTTAAGTCAATGACTCTCAAACTAGATGGTTTTAAGGCATTAGGTGTAGAGACACCCTAAGGACCTACTAACTCGAGTCAAAAAGGCTACAAAACCAAACTAACCATGACATTGATCAAATCCAAATTTTTCACCTTTTGCCGTGAACACTCAATGCTTTTGAGGCAAGAGGTCCAGTTACTCAATGAAAAGCTTATCAATGATCATTTATATATATATATATATAT
>NC_081544.1:14846909-14865216 GCF_901000735.1 Corylus avellana | reverse complement strand
ATTTCTACTTTCCTCAAAGTCTCAAAGATATCCACAAGTAGCTTTTCTTTCTTTGGTTTGACTACCCTTTGAGGAAAGGAGGGTGCATTTACCTTCTCCATTTTTTTTACCTTAGAAGTTGATTGTTCATCTGGAGTTGCTTGAGGTGGCTCTTCGGTGCCAATGACCTTGCCATTCCTGAGAACTGTGACCACTTTCAACTAATGGTGACTCCCTGGATTAGGTATTGTTTGGGCTGAAAATTCTCCTTGCTTCCTTTCACTCAGCTCTTTTGACGTCTGCCCCATTTGTACTTCTAGTCTTTGAATGGCTTGATCAGTCTTTGTATTGAATTGTTTTTGATCAGTCGTAAATTGCTGTTGTGAGGTCACCAGGTTGTGTATCATATTCTTTAGTTGGTTCAACTTTGACTCTTCAGTTGGTTGGCTTGCTTGTTGGGGCCCCTTCTATGGTCCTTGATTGTTACTCCAAGAGAAATAAGGATGGTTGCGCTATCCTGGATTATAAGTGTTGGAGTACGGACTGTTTTTGTGGGGGTAATTGTTTTGTCCCATATAATTCTCCTCTTCTTGCTCTGCAAATGGAGATAAAGGACACGTCTCAGTAGTGTAATCTAAATGTGAACAAATAGAACATACCTGGATTGGTGTGTCCTGTTGCAGAGGTGAGATTTTTTGAGCAGTCATGGCCTTAACAATCATGTCCAACTTCTTTTTCACAGCAGCCATCTGATTTGGAGATCCCCCATTGAAGTTCACTTCATACATGCCCTTGCTCTTGACTCCTCGCCTTCCTCTTGAGCATAATTGTTAGGAATGCTCAATTAATATTTCAAAAAGCTCCATTGCTTCCTCACTACTCTTCTCCATAAGTGCTCCTCCACAAGCTGAGTCAACAAACCCTTTGTTAGTATCATCTAAACCTTCATAGAAAATTTGTACCTGATCATCTTGAGGAATGTTGTGATGTGGGCACTTTAGAAGCAATGAATTGAAGTGATCCCATGCCTCAAAAAATAGATCTCCATCCCTTTCTTGGAACAATTGAAGCCCCCTTTTAAGCTGACGTGTCTTTTGAGCTGGGAAAAACTTCTTCAAAAACTTGGTGGCTAATTCTTCCCAAGTATGTATAGAATCTGCAGGCAAAAAATTATACCACAGTTTAGCATTATCTTTCAAAGAGTATGGAAAGAGAACTAACCTGAGTCTCTCTAGAGTTAGGCCTTGGACATGTTGCAACTTGCATAAATCAAAGAATTCTTTAAGATGCAAGTTGGGATCCTCAGTAGCTGTGCCCCTGAAGTGAGTCAATGCATTAAGGAGAAATATAATAGCTGCCTTCAACCTTCGGTTGATATGCTATGCATGAGGGTTGATGGAGGTTTGCTAGAACAAACACCTGCTTCATCGGTCTCAGCACTGGTGGTAAATTTGCCTCTTGTGGTCTTGGCCCTATTGGATTCTCTTGCAAATCTTCCATCTCAATTTCTTCCTCTTCTTTGTCTCTAGGTCTTTGTCAAATTGTCCGCTCAATTTCAGGATCGAGTGGAATGACGGTTGAATCTTGAGATCGACGACCTTGCATCAATTGAATTTCTTCTTCAGTCAAAGCAGCTTCAGTGTTGTTAGTTTGGATGCTCCCTGGAACTGCGCTCGATTGCACTGCACTCGATCATAGTCGACTGACGTTCGATCACAATCACAGAATGCTAATCCGCAACCTGACACAGAAAATAGAAAAAATTAAGAATCAACAGAAAATATTTTTGATAAAAACAAAATTGAAAATTGAAAATTAAAATAACACAACTAAAGGAAAATAATTTTAAACAAAATTCGCCGCAATCCCCGGCAACGGCGCCAAAAACTTGTTGTTCACAATTACCTACCTAAATTAATAGGCAAATAACTGGATGTTTTACCCGTAAGTGCCCAAGGTCAACATAGTAGTATAGTGTGCAAATATGGGGTCATTCCCATGAGGACTGCTGAATCTTGTCTTAAAATCAATTCCCAATGTAAAATAAAACAAGAGATTGGATTTAAACTGATAATAATAAAAAGGTAGGGCTTTAATATCCACCACTAATTATGTTAAGCTAATATATCAATATGCCAATGTTTTGATCAAGTTATGTCTATCTAATGTTTGTCAACCTAAGGGCATGGGTGTATACTCTTTAAGCTATAGATTTCCCTAAGCAACGAGTTAGGCATGGGTGTATACTCTAACTCTTTTCTTTCCTAAAGGATTTAGCATGGGTGTATACTAAGTTGTTCTTTAGGAAAGCATATATTCTGTGAAAATCGACAAACACATGAGGCCTAGGGCATGGGTGTATACTCCTGGTTCCCCATGTTGATTAACCGAAGAACCCGGTGTGGATTACTTTTGTTACTTATGTTAAACCCAGGACTCGGTCATCCAAATTAATTTAACTAACTAGTCCATACCACATGCACATGTTGATCAGGCACACACATATGAGGAATTCATGAAAACAGGCATTAATCAATCTAGATACCACAACAAGATCATCACAAAGGCGCCAATATTGAATATTAAGTAAACATAACTAGGCCTTCAATCTGGCCCTACTAAATAAATTAGTTACACATGAAGTTGATGTTAAACATCTTCATAAAATAAAATAAAATAAAGGAAAAGAATAAACCAAAAACTTGAACTTCAATAGCTCCAATTCTTCTCCTTGCCAAAGTATATCTATTCTAGAGGCTTAAGGGTCTATTTATAAGCCTTTAGGAACACTCTAGAACCCCTAAAAATCGTAGGGTTTTTGCCCTAGTTCGCACTAAGCTACAAAACCCTAAAAGTGCTCTTTCCATAACAGGGTTGGCGGCTGTCTTGGCCATCATGCACGGGTGCGCTCGATCACAGGCCGTTTGCAATCGATAGCAGGTCTGCGATCGATCCTTCTTGTGCCTGCACTCAATCGCAGCTCCCCAGCGATCGATCGCTCTACCAGAGCCTTCTAAAATCCAAAATAGCTCATTTTTGGTCCAAAACTTCTGAGTTTGTTTCTTTTTCTTCCAATGACCTACAAAATCAAAGAAAACACATAAAAGAACTAAAATGGCCTAATTAACTAAAACTAAAGGATTAAAACATGTAAGTTAAGGGCTGAAAATATGAATATTTTAGCACTTAACACACCCTCAAACTTACATATTGATACTCCCTTAGCAGTACAAAATTACAAACAAAAATGAAAAACAGAGAACAAAAAGATAAGTCCATCTTTTGTAGAATGTACGATTGCATTTAGCATATGCAACAAGCCTTTTAAACCTCTAGGAATTCCTTAGAGGACGAGTGAAGTCTCGTGAGGGTTTTCTAAAAATGTTACCCAAAAACATCATGTACAGTTCATGTTACCCAGAAATTAAAGTATCACTTCAAGATCATGATTTTCATTCATAAGCAAGCTTAAAAAGATGAACTCCATCTTCACAATGAATTGGAATTTCAAAGTTCAATTACTTACAAAGGACATGCTAAAACATCACAAGTTTGAAAACAGTGTGAAGTGAACTAACACAAAATTATGAGGCTTCCAAATCCTTCCAACATGTAATGTCTCCATATCTCAAAATTCACTGAAATCCCTATTAGAACAACCATGGCATATTTCTTTTTCTCTTCTCTCTCTCTTTTTTTTTTTTTTTTTGGTCAGGTTGTTGAATGTTTGGTTCCCTTAAGCTTTCTAATTGACCCATGTAATGAGTGTTAAGTCAATGACTCCCAAACCAGATGGTTTTAGGGTATTAGGTGTAGTGACACCCCTAAGGACCTACTAACTTGAGTCAAAGAGGTTACAAAACCAAACTAACCACGACATTGATCAAATCCAAATTTGTCACCTTTTGACGTGAACACTCGATGCTTTGAGGCAAGAAGTCCAGTTACTCAGTGAAAAGCCCATCAATAATCATTTATTCATATATATATATATATATATATATATATATATATATATATATATATATATATGCCAAAATGTCCATCTAATAAGTCATCCAATTCACCCAAGATACAGAAAAACAGACATTAGACTTCTCGTCATACCTCACAAATTATGTGCTAATGTGCTTGTGTGATCAGATCAAACATGTGATTTTTCAATTGTCCTAAGCAAGTAACCAAGCTAACAAATTCTCTCATCAGATCATGTGTTCAAAATTTTAAGCTCACTGATGAATGTAAGCCACAATTTTTTCAGATTAACCAAATTTTTAGGGCAAACATGAACATGCATAGATTTCCTTCTTCGTTATTTATTTATTTTTTATTTTCAAACATCAAACAAACAAAATAATTAACATGAAATTGGGACAAAGTGTGTGTAAACAACATGTGTGCCCATACCCCCAAACTTAAATGACACATTGTCCCTAATGTGTCTAAATTAAGGAAAGAATGTACTCGGGAGATGGACGACATTGTCTTGGAAAGCATGGCTCATAGCACACTCCCAAACTTAAATTGAAGCACACTTGTCCCTGTAAAATAAGAAAAACAAAAACAAGTAAAAAGAACAAAACTAAAGATAAAGCAAAAGATTAAATAAAACACACAAAAATAAAATAACAAGATAAACTATGGGGTGCCTCCCATGAGCGCTAAGTTTAACATCTTCAGCTAGAATTTGGTACTTTAAACTTGAAGCACCAATCTTTCCTTCTCTTGCACCAAAGGGAATGAATCTTTTCCGCTGCAAGGTGATTCCAAATGTCTATAGATCGGGGAGGGCCACTTTGAGTTTTCTCAAACAGTTTCTCATCCGGTGGGGAATCATGAACTGGAATAAAGTAGGAAGAAAACTCAGGGAGCTTCTCTATCTTTATGTCCTCAAATTACTCATCACATAGCCCCAATAGACTTCTCTCTTGGATTCTTAGGAATTCGGGAATAGATTTTGAAGAAGTTTCAGTGCTCTCTTCCTTTCCCCGATGTAGCTCCTCTAGAACTTTGGTTTGCTCCCCATTCCCCTCTTCCACTTGATTTTCAACCACTTCTTTGCTCGTCAACGTGATATCTTGCTCATGATAGTAGCTGCACTCTTTCTCCATGTAATGCTCATTAGGATTGGCCACCAACTCACTTTGACACTCTTCTTCTTCTTCTTCTTTAAATGTATTTGATTTTTGCTTGAGGTGGGCCTCCATCCATTCAAATGATTGCTCTCTTTCCTCCGAGTGACTAAGATGAGCTACCGCATGTTTTGTAAAGTCAGCACACTGTTTTTCTGAGGCAGCAACTGCTTCTTCTAAGGTAGACCTTTTTGGAGGAGGTGGTTCTTCTTGACATTGTTCATGTGGAGAAGAATTCAAATGATCATATATGGGAGATGGCTTCTCTTCTTGGTATTGTGGAGGCCAATAGGTGGACGATGGCTCCTCTTGATATGCTTCTTCTTCTTTGAGACTATTGCCTTTATGTTTGAAGTAGGTCTTCATCTCCTCAGATGCTTGCTGTGCAATCTTAATTAATGTATTTATCATATCTATAAGAGAAGGTGGTTCAGCCTGACATTGCTGTTGTGGAGTTGATTGAGAGGAATATGCATGACCATAGAATTGTTGAAATGAGTAACGTAGCAGTCCATGAGATTGTTGAGCATGAATTCCTGGAGCTTGAGCTTGCCATGAGAGATTGGATTGTTGGCTCCATGTTGGGTTACAGGAATCAAAATAGCGGCCAATCCCTAGTCTAAAAAATGATGTGTTCTTATGCCCATTAAATTTGTTAGAAATTTGTCTCATTATAAGACACTCTCTAACATGGTGATAAGGGTCACGGCATAAAGAACATGGTCCATAAGGTGTCAGAACGCTTCCCCACATGTGTGAATAAAATAACAAAAAGTTAAAATAAAAAGGAAAAAAAATGAGATTTAAAAAGAAAACTTACTAATATGCAGATTCGAATGACCCTGTATGAAACAAAAGAAAAAAATTAGATCTATCGTTAGTGCAGTAACTGTGCCGCTCTCTGGATGTGCGATCAATCACATTGGTTGGGCGCTCGAGCGCACCTCCAGAGGCAAAATAGGAACTGTGGAAAAAATAGAAAAACAAAAAAATTTAAAACAAAAATAAATTAAAGGAAAAACCAAAATTGAAAATTGAAAATTAAAATAACACAACTAAAAAAAATTAATTCTAAACAAAATTTGCCGCAATCCCCGGAAACGGTGCCAAAAACTTGTTGTCCCAATTACCTATCTAAATTAATAGGCAAATAATTGGATGTTTTACCTGCAAGTGCATGAGGTCAATATAGTAGTATAGTGTGTAAGTACGGGGTCATTCCCACGAGGATTGCTGAATTTCGTTTAAAATTAATTTCAAAAGTAAACTAAAACAAAGATTGGAAGTTAGTTGATAATGATAAAAGGTTAAGGCTTTGATATCCACCACTAATTATATTTAGCTAATATATCAACATGCCAATGTTTTGATCATGTTAAGAATATCTAATGTTTGTCAACCTAAGGGCATTAGTATCTACTCCTTATGCTATTGATTTTCCTAAGCAACGAATTAGGCATGGATGTCTAATCTAATTCTTTTCTTTCTTAAAGGATTTAGCATGGGTGTCTACTAAGTTGTTTTTTAAGAAAGCATAAAATTGTGGAAATCGACAAACGCATGAGGCCTAGGGCATGGGTGTTTACTCCCGATTCCCCATGTTGATTAACCCAAGAGCCCGGTGTGGATTTCTTTTGTTACTTTTGTTAAACCCAAGACTCGGTCATCCAAATTAATTTAATTAACTAGTCCATACCACGTGCATATGTTGATCAGGCACACACATATGAGGAATTCATGAAAACAGGAATTAATCAATTTAGATATCACAACAAGATCATCATAAGGGCGGCAATATTGAATATCAACTAAACATAACTAGGGCTTCAATCTAGCCCTACTAAATAAATTAGTTACACATAAGTTTGATGTTAAACATCTTTATAAAATAAAATAAGAGAAAGGAAAAGAATAAACCCAAAACTTGAACTTGAAGAGCTCCAATTTTTCACCTTGGAAAGTATATCTATTCTAGAGGCTTAAAGGTCTATTTTTATAGGCCTTTAGAAATACTCTAGAACTCCTAAAAATCGTAGGGTTTGAGAACTAGTTCGTACAAAGCTACAAAACCCTAAAAGTTGCTCTTCCATATTAAGGCTGGCAGCTGACTTGGCCTTCACGCACGGGTGCGCTCGATCGCAGCCTGTGTGCGATCGATCGTAGGTCTGCGATCGATCCTCCTTGTGCTTGCGCTCGATCGTGGTTGCTTTGCATGTTGCGGTTCTCGCCGGTAGTGTGCTTGATCCACGATCCCTTGTGATTGATCACTCTACCAGAGCCTTCCAATTTCCAAAATAGGTCTTTTTAAGTTCAAAACTTCTAAGATTGCTTTTTTTTTTTTTCTTCCAATGACCTACATAATCAAGGAAAATACATTAAAGAGCTAAAATGACATAATTAACTAAAACTAAAGGATTATAACATGTAACTTAAGGGTTAAAAATATGAATATTTTTGCACTTAACAGTTTGCAGTTGATATCCAGCTCCCATGGTGTTGTGCCAAATACTACCTAAATTAATAGATAATATTTAGTACGTTTTAACTCGCAAGTGCACAAGATCAAAACAATAGTATAGCAGGCAAGTACGAGATCATTCCCACGAGGATTGGTAAATTATGTTTAGAAGTAGTTTCCTATTTAATTAAAAGATGAAATTCAATTGTCACGATTGAATTTAATAGAAAGAAATAAAATAAAAGATAAACAAAAACTAAAAAGGATTAGGGTTTTGATATCCACCACTAACTATATTCAGCTAATATAACAATATGCCAATGCTTTGATCATGTTATGCATATCTAATGTTTGTCAACGTAAGGGCATGGGTGTCTACTCCTTAAACTATTGATTTCCCTAAGCAACGAATTAGGCATGGGTGTCTACTCTAATTCTTTTCTTTCTTAAAGGATTTAGTATGGGTGTCTACTAAGTTGTTCTTTAAGAACGCATAAAACTGTGGAAATCGATAAACACTTGAAGGCTAGGGCATGGGTGTCTACTCCTGGTTCCCCATGTTGATTAACCCAAGAATCGCGGTGTGGATTTCTTTTGTTACTTATGTTAAACCTAGGACTCGGTCATCCAAATTGATTTAACTAACTAGTCCATACCACATGCATATGTTGGCCAGACAGACACATATGAGGAATTCATGAAAGCAGGTATTAATCAAGTTAAATAGCACAACAAGATCATCACAAAGGCGCCAATATTGAAATATTAATTAAACATAACTAGGGTTTCAATCTAGGCCTAAATAAAATATAAACTACATAATAAAAATAAAAGGTGGAAGAGAAGAAAAACCTAAAGTCCTCTTGATTCAGCCTTCAGTTCATTTCCAGAGCTTGTGCCTATTTTCTCCACACTTATTCCTAGAGGCTAAGAGGTCTATTTATAAGCTTTAGAAGTCCTTGTTACCCAAGTAAATCTAGGAAATTCGCAGGGTTTTAATCCTATTACAAGTTGGAGTTGGAAAACCTTAATATGAAAATATTAACAGTGCTGGCCGCCACTTGATTTGTCTCCTGCGCATGGATGCGAACGATCGCAGCCCGTGTGCGCTTGATCGCTCCTGGCTTGCATCGTGCTGTGTATTCTCTGGTACTGCGCTCAATTGCAGTGTCAGGGATTCCCATTTTTCCCTTCTTCTCACTTTGAGCCCAAATCTTCCTGATTTACTTCATTTTCTTCCAAAAGCCTACAAAAGTATGAAAAACACAAAAAGGAATTAAAATGACCTAATTAACTAAAATCAAAGGATTAAAACATGCAAGTTAAGGGCTGAAAATATGAATATTTTAGTTTCTAACACATGGTATGCAGATATAGTGAATGATATAACTGCCAAGGTGTTTCCTCCGGGTATGTCTAGTCAAGAAAGGAAGAGGTTAATGTCTATATCTAGACAATACCCTTGGGATGACTCCTATTTGTTCAAATTCTGCCCTGATCAAATCATTAGAAGGTGTGTCCCAGAAGAAGAGCACCTGAATATTTTGCAACACTGTCATCAGTTTGCTTGTGGTGAACACTTTGGGGCCAAGAGAACAGCTCTTAAGGTATTACAATCTGGTTTCTATTGGCCTAATGTGTTTAAAGATGCTTTCTTGTTTTGCAGCTCTTGTGATAGATGCCAAAGGACAGGTAACATCTCATCTAGAAATCAAATGCCACGGCAAAATATTTAAGTTGTAGAGCTCTTCGATGTCTGGGATATTGACTCCATGGGACCATTTCTTAACTTGTTCGACTATTTATATATTCTTGTGGGTGTGGATTATGTGTCTAAATGGGTTGAGGATATCCCCTCAAAGACTAATGATCATAAAGTGGTTGTGAAGTTTTTGCAGGAAAACATCTTAGCTGGATTTGGGAAACCAAGGGCAATCATTAGTGATGGGGGAAGCCACTTCAACAACTATGTCTTTGCCTCTGTGATAAAGAAGTATGGCATCACTCATAAGGTTGGCACTCCATACCACCCCTAAACCAGTGGTCAAGTGGAGATCAGCAATAGAGAGATCAAAGGTATCCTTAAAAGGACAGTGAATCCCAGTAGGAAGGATTGGTCACTATGCTTGAATGATGCACTATGGGCTTATAGGATTGCTTACAAGACACCTATCGATATGTCTCCATATCGTTTGGTTTTTTGAAAAGCATGTCATCTACTAGTGGAATTGGAACACAAAGCGTACTGGGCCATCAAGAAATTTAATTTTGATATGAAGCAAGCTGGTGACAAAAGGAAGCTCCATCTAAATGAACTGGAGGAATTGAGGCGTGATGCATGTGAGAATGCCAAGCTCTACAAGGATAGAACCAAAGCATACCATGACAAGCAACTGGTCAGGAAGGAGTTTCAAGTAGGACATAAGCTATTGATCTATAATTCAAGATTGAAACTCTTCCTTGGGAAGCTTAAGTCAAGATGGTCTGGACCTTGCATTGTTACACAAGTATTCCCTCATGGAGCTTTGGAGGTTCACAACCCACAGACAAATCAGTCATTCAAGGTCAATAGACACAGAGTCAAGCCATATCTTAAAGTAAAATTAATACCAAGAGATGAAGATTTGGTACTGTAGTCCGTCCAACATGCAGCACCGCCATCTGGCGCATCTTCTTTAGGACAGCATTGACAGGGACCACTGTTTGGCTGAAGACGTTAAACTTAGCGCTCCTGGGAGGCACCCCATAGTTTATCTTGTTATTTTCTTTTTTGTGTGCTTTATTTAATCTTTTTATTGATCTTTAGTTTTGTTTCCTTTTACTTGTTTTTCGTGTTTTCTTCTTTTGCAGGGACAAGTGTGCTTCACTTCAAGTTTGGGGGTGTGCTATGAGCCATGCTTTCCAAGATGATGTCGTCCATCTCCTGTTGTACAAAAATATACCTAAATTAATAGGTAAATAATTGTACATTTTACTTGCAAGTGCACAAGGTCAACATAGTAGTATAGGGTGCAAGTACACGATCATTCCCACGAGGATTGCTAAATTTATGTTTAAAAATAAATTCCTTAAGCAAAAGCAAACTAAAATTGATTGTTGATGAGATGATAATAAAGGGTAGGGCTTTGATATCCACCACTAATTATATTAAACTAGTATTTCATTATGCCAATGCTTTGACCAAGTTATGCATATTTAATGTTTGCCAACCTAAGGGTTAAACCCTAACTCCTTAAGCTATTGATTTCCCTAAGCAACAAATTAGGCACTTGGTCCATGCTCTAACTCTTTTCATTCCTAAAGGATTTAGCATGGTCTATACTAAGTTGCTCTTTAGAAAAGCATATGTTCTATGGAAATCGACAAACACACAAGGCCTAGGGCATGGATACATACTCCCGGTTCCCTATGTTGATTAACCCAAGAATCCAGTGTGGATATCTCTTGTTACTTATGTTAAACCCAGGACTCGGTCATCCAAATTGATCTAACTAACAAGTCCATACCACATGCACATGTTGGTCAGGCATACAAATATGAGGAATTCATGTAAACAGGTGTTAATCAAGTTAAATAGCACAACATGATCATCACAAGGCGCCAATATTGAAATATTAATTTAACATAACTAGGGCTTCAATCTAGCCCTGATAAGTAAATTAGCTACACATATAATTGATGTTAAACATCTTCATAAAATAAAACAAGGAAAAGAATAAACCCGAGACTTGAACTTGAGAGCTCCTCCTTCTCTTCCTCCAAGCCTCCCTATTCTAAAGGCTTAAGAGTCTATTTATAGGCTTTAAAAGTCCCTAGAAAAGTAGTAAACCCTAGGGATTTTGTAGGGTTTCAATCCTATTACAATTTGGAGTTGGAAAAACCCTACGATCGTAGGGGAGCTACGATCAAGCGCACTACAGGCGAGGATGGCAACATTGCAAGGCAGCCACGATCGAGAGCAAGCACAAGGAGCATCGATCATAGACCTGCGATCGATCGCACACGGGCTGCGATCGAGAGCACTCGTGCGTGATGTCCAAGACAGTCGCTAGCCTTAATAAGGAAAGAGCAGTTTCTAGGGTTTTGTAGCATAGTCCGAACTAGGGCTCAAACCCTATGATTTTTAGGGGTTCTAGAGTATTCCTAAAGGCCTATAAATAGACCCTTAAGCCTCTAGAATATAAACACTTTTGAAGGAGAAGAATTGGAGCTCTTCAAGTTCAAGTTTCGGGTTTATTCTTTTCCTTTCTTTTATTTTATTTTATAAAGATGTTTAACATCAACTCTATGTGTAATGAATTTATTTAGTAGGGTTAGATTGAAGCCCTAGTTATGTTTAGTTGATGTGCAATATTGGCACCTTCGTGATGATCTTGTTGTGATATCTAAATTGATTAATTCCTATTTTCATGAATTCCTCATATGTGTGTGCCTAATCAACATGTGCATGTGGTATGGACTAGTTAGTTAAATCAATTTGGATGACCGAGTCTTGGGTTTAATATAAGTAACAAAAGTAATCCACACCGGGTTCTTGCGTTAATCAACATGGGGAACCGGGAGTATATACCCATGCCCTAGGCCTCACGTGTTTGTTGATTTTCACAGAATATATGCTTTCTTAAAGAACAACTTAGTATACACCATGCTAAATCCTTTAGGAAAGAAAAGAGTTAGAGTATACACCCATGCCTAACTCATTGCTTAGGGAAATCTATAGCTTAAGAAGTATACACCCATGCCCTTATGTTGACAAACATTAGATATACATAACATGATCAAAACATTGGCATATTGACATATTATCTAAATATAATTAGTGATGGATATCAAAGCCCTACCTTTTTATCATTATCAACTCAAATCCAATCTTTTGTTTTATTTTACTTTGGAAATTTATTTTAGACAAAATTCAGCAATCCTCGTGAGAATGACCCCGTATTTGTACACTATACTACTATGTTGACCTCGTGCACTTGCGGGTAAAATATCCAATTATTTACCTATTAATTTAAGTAGATAATTGAGACAACAAGTTTTTGGCGCCGGTGCTGGGGATTGTGGCGAATTTTGTTTAAAATTATTTTCCTTTAGTTGTGTTATTTTAATTTTCAATTTTCAATTTTGTTTTTATCAAAAATATTTTCTATTGATTCTTAACTTTTTCTATTTTCTGTTGTAGGTTTACGGACTAGCATTCTGTGATTGCGATCAAACGTCCGCCAAGTGCGATCGAGTGCATTGCGATCGAACGCACCAACTTGCGATCGAGAATAGTTCCAGGGAGCATCTGGATCAGCAGTGCTAAGGCTGTTTTGACTAAAGAAGCAAAGCAATTGATGCAAGGTCGTCGATCGCAAGATTCAACCATCATTCCACTCGATCCTGAAATTGAGTGGACAATTCGACAAAGACCTAGTGACAAAGAAGAAGAGGAAGAAATTGAGATGAAAGATTTGCAAGAGAATCCAATAGAGCCAAGACCACTAGAGGCAAATCCACACCTGGTGTGGAGACCAATGAAGCAGGCATTCGTTCCAGCAAACCTCCATCAACCCTCATGCATAGCATAACAATCGGAGGTGGAAGGCAGCTATTATATTTCTCCTCAAATCCTCAATGCATTGACTCACTTTAGGGGCACAGCTACTGAGGATCCCAACTTGCATCTTAAAGAGTTCTTTGATCTAAGCAAGGTGCAGCACGTCCAAGGCCTAACTCCAGAGAGACTCAGGTTAGTTCTCTTTCCTTTCTCTTTGAAAGATATTGCTAAACTGAGGTATAATTCTATCCATACTTGGGAAGAATTAGCCACTAAGTTTCTGAAGAAGTTTTTCCCAACCCAAAAGACAAGTCAACTTAAAAGGGAAGTTCGAATGTTCCAACAACAAGATGGAGATCTGTTCTTTGGGGCATGGGATCATTTCAATTCATTGCTTCTAAAGTGCCCACATCACAACATCCCTCAAGATGATCAGGTACAAATTTTTTTATGAAGGTTTAGATGTTACTAACAAAAGGATGGTTGATTTAGCTTGTGGAGGAGCACTTATGGAGAAGAGTAGTGAGGAAGAAATGGAGCTTTTTGAAACGTCAAGTGAGCATTCCCAACAATTCTGCTCTAGAGGAAGGCGAGGATTAAAGAGCAAAGGCATGTATGAAGTGAACTTCAATGGGGGATCTCCAAATCAGATGGCTGCTGTGGAAAAGAAGTTAGGCGTGATTGTTAAGGCCATGATTGCTCAGAAAATCTCACCTCTGCAATAGGACACACCAATCCAGGTATGTTCTATTTGTTCCTATTTAGATCACACAACTGAGACATGTCCTTTATCTCCATTTGTAGAGCAAGAAGAGGTGAATTATGTGGGACAAAACAATTACCCCCACAAGAACAATCCGTACTCCAACACCTACAATCCACGATGGCGCAACCATCCCAATTTCTCTTGGAGTAACAATCAAGGACAGCAGCAGGGGCCCCAACAAGCAAGCCAACCAACTCAAGAGTCAAAGTTGAACCAACTAGAGAATATGATACACAACCTGGTGACTTTACAACACCAATTTATGGCTAATCAAATGCAATTCAATACAAAGACTGATCAAGCCATCCAAAGACTGGAAGTGCAAATGGGGCAGATGGCAAAGGAGCTGAGTAAAAGGAAGTAGGGATAATTTTCAGCCCAAACAATACCTAATCCAAGGAGTCAACAGCAGCTAAAAGCAGTCACAGTTCTCAGGAATGGTAAGGTCATTGGAACTGGAGAGCTACCTCAAGCATCTCCAGATGAAGCATCAACTTCTAAGGTAAACAAAATGGAGAAGGTAAATGCACCACCCTTCCCTCAAAGGTTAGTCAAACCAAAGAAAGAAAAGCAACTTATCCATCTTTGAGACTTTGAGGAAAGTAGAAATCAATATTCCCTTGTTAGATGCAATTAAACAGATTCCTTCTTATGCTAAATTTTTAAAGGATTGTTGCACTAACAAAAGGAGGTTTCAGGAGCATGAGACAGTGGCCCTAACAAAAGAGGTAAGTGCAGTCTTGCTGAGAAAATTACCTCCAAAGATAACAGATTCGGGTAGTTTTACCATTCCTTGCAGGATAAAAGACCATCTTTTTTAGCATGCATTGCTGGATCTAGGAGCAGGGGTCAATTTGCTGCCTTACATGGTTTATGAAAAGTTGGGTTTAGGGGAGCTTCAACCAACCTCTGTTACCTTGCAATTGGCAGACAGAAGCATCAAAAGACCAAGAGGTATACTTAAGGATGTGTTGGTAAAGGTAGGTACATTTATTTTACCTGCTGACTTCATTGTGTTAGATGTGGAAGAATCCCCTATGCCATCACCCTTGCCTATCATCTTAGGAAGACCTTTATGAGAACTGCTGATACCATAATAGGTGTGAAAAAGGGTACGGTAAGTATGAAGGTGAATGGTGAGACAATAGAGTTCAAAATATTTGATGCAAAGCAATTACCTCAAGACGATTTCAAATGTTTTGATGCTTGTATGATCCAAGGTGTTTGTGAGCCAGTTTTGCAGGACCCACAAAAAGATCCAGTAAAGACCCCCCTCACTCATAAGTTCACAAGTCAGGACATTGGGCCAGTCCATGCAGATGTTACTGAGGACATTAGTGGAGCAAAGCAACCACTTCAAGCCTGTCCACCATATTCAACTACCAAAAGAAAGCTGCAGCTGGATGAATGGGACGAATTGAGATATGAAGCAAATGAGGACACCAAGAAAAGACCCAAGGACCATCATCACAGAAAGCATGTCAAGAAGGAGTTCTATGTGGAACCGAAATTGTTGACCTATAGAGAAAGTCCTGTGCCTACACCACCTAGGGCACTTGAGCCACATTCTATGGAGCTCAAATGCAGCTCTCCACACTAGAGACATTACAGTTACAAGTAGAAGCATTTGAGCAGTCCAGGAGCTCAAGCGCATCTACTCATAACAGTGGTACTGAGGCCACTGATGGTAGTACACTTTTCCCCTCTTGTTTTTCATCATATCAATTTCTTTACTTTACATGTGTTCTCACTTATCCTTTGTGTTTCCTTTTTATTTCAAAACATTGTTGTACATTCTGCATTCAAGAAAAAAAAAAATTGTTACTACGATCGATCGCAACAAGTATGCGATCGAGCCCAGTAATCAAATTTTGGCTTTGTACATTCTGTTAGTGCGATCGAACCCACCTTGCGTGCGTTCGAACCCACCTTGCGTGCGTTCGAGCGCACATCACCCACTCACGCACATCCTTGCATCAATGTGATCGAGTGCACCATGTGTGCGACCAAGTGCACTCAGACAGTAAGACACGTGACGTATTTTAGGTCACTTTCTCCCCTATTCCCCCTTACACTCTCCCTGGGCCGTACAGTCCCCATCACTTGCACCCACACGTTCACCGGTGCACCACCACTTTCCTTCATCTCCCCTGGCCTTCAACCACCACCACCGCATCGCATCTGCACTTGCACGGCTGCATTCTTCCCTGCGGCCACCACCATCATCCCATAACACACACACACATATCACCCATCAATACCCCAACTCCGTTAACCCCCAACCTCAAATTTTTCCATCATTCTTTGCAATTGTGGGTGTTCATCCACCCACATTGCCTCTCTGTGTTGGGAATTTTTTGTTTCTGCAGGGGGTTTTGAGCAGTGTTGTTGTGTTTTACAACTTTGATCATCACAAGTGCCCACCAAGTGTTCGATAAAAGTCCCCAATCAAGCTCATAATGCCAAGAACTTGTGCTTCATCCTCCCGAGGGTCCGAGGCCCAAGTCATTTCTCCCCCGCCTACTAGACTTCCAAAACCTTGAGGCGACTCAATGGGCGGTCGCCAAGTTCAAGTGATGGGGGCTCAAGAAGCTTTCCAAGCTAGTCACCCCCACTGCCTACTGAAAGCTGGTGATCGAGTTCTATGCCTGCCTGTCCCATGATTGTGCCAGGCCGGCTGCCCTCTTTTCCAAGGTGCAAGGCCAAGCTGTTGTCGTGACACGGGCCGACATTGCCGTTTCCCTTCAATGCAATGAAGAGCACCCTCCAGAAGCCGCACAACTTGCCTAGCAATTGCCTAGATTCTATGTGGCAGAAATCATTAAGGACATGTTCCAAGGGCAATATGCCGTTGCCCATCATAATGCCGGCAGCCGATCCAAGCTACCTCAACGGCTTTGGTTTGTGGACTCCATATTGCACCGTAATGCCTTTCCCTTGGGGCATAAGACTTAGAGGCAGGATCAATTTTTCCTAACCCTCTACGCCTTCCACAAAGATGCCTGGTATTCCATTCTCGATATTATCTGGAACCAAATTCACAAATTTTGGAATGGAGTGCATATTGGAGGAGTTGAGTCCACTCACTCATGGGGGTTGCCTTTCCCATACTTAATCACCTGCATTCTCTGGAAGAAAGGCATCAAGGGTACCATAGCTGATGAGCCAGTCACTACTGCCCCCATCTTTGGCATTCGCCAATGGAATAAGAGCTGGCACCTCCAGCACCAGCAGTTGGTAGGGAAGAGAGCGAGGCCGAGCCGATGGCAGAAGATGAACCAGCAGTTGAGCTAGCAGTAGCGGAGGAGGAAGCCCCAATCATTTTTTGTGCAGCACAGTACCGCTCACTAAGTGAAGAAATGTCAGGCCTTAGGAGAGAGTTGGCGGATCAAAGAAGGGAGGCTCGTGAAGAAATGTAGTCAATTCTCAGATGTTTGCCACCACCATCTGGAGCATCATCTTCTGGACAGCACTGAGCGGGGACCACAGTCTGGCTGAAGACGTTAAACTTAGCGCTCATGGGAGGCACCCCATAGTTTATCTTTTTATTTTTGTTTTGTTTAGTGTGTTTAAAGTTAATCTTTTTTATCTATCTTTAATTTTGTTTCTTTTTACTTGTTTTTGATGTTTTCTTATTTTGCAGGGACAAGTATGCTTCAATCCAAGTTTGGGGTTGTGCTATGAGCCATGCTTTCCAAGACTATGTCGTCCATCTCCCGGGTACACTCTTTCCTTTATTTAGACACATTGGGGACAATGTGTCATTTAAGTTTGGGGTATGGACACACATGTTGTTCACAGACACTTTGTCCCAATTTCATGTTATTTGTTTTGTGTTTTTCTTTGTTTAATTGAAAAAAAAAAAAAAAAAATATGCATGTTCATGTTTATCCAAAAAATTTTAGTTCATCTAAAAGAATTATGGCTTGAATTCATCAATGAGCTTAAAATTTTGAACACATGATCAGATGAGTGAATATGTTAGTTTGGTTACTTGTTTAGGACAATTGAAAAATCACATGTTTGATTTAATCACACAAGCACATTAGCACATAATTTGTGAGGTATGATATGAGGTCTGATATGTGTGTTTCTGTATCTTAGATGAAATTGGATGACTTATTAGATGGACACTTTGGCATATATTTGAAAAAAAAATAATGATGAAATAAATGATCATTGATAAGCTTTTCACTGAGTAACTGGACCTCTTGCCTCAAAGCATTGAGTGTTCACGTCAAAAAGTGAAAAATTTGGATTTGATCAATGTCTTGGTTAGTTTGGTTTTGTAACATCTTTGACTCGAGTTAGTAGGTCGTTAGGGGTGTCTCTACACCTAATGCCCTAAAACCATCTGGTTTGGGAGTCATTGACTTAACACTCACTACATGGGTCAATTAGAAAACTTAAGGGAACCAAACATTGCACAA
>NC_081544.1:14831328-14846852 GCF_901000735.1 Corylus avellana | reverse complement strand
CCAAAAAAAAAAATAAAAGAGAAAAAGAAATATGCCATAGTTGTTCATTCTAATAGGGATTTCAACGAATTTTGAGAGATGGAGACATTACATGTTGGAAAGATTTGGAAGCCTCATAATTTTGTTCTAAGTTCACTTCACACTGTTTCCAAACTTGTGATGTTTTAGCATGTCCTTTGTAAGTAATTGAATTTTAAAATTCCAATTCATTGTGAAGATGAAGTTCATCTTTTTAAGCTTGCTAATGAATGAAAATCATGATCTTGAAGTGATACTTAATTTTTGGGGATAACATGAACTGTGCATGATGTTTGTGGGTAACATTTCAAGAAAACCCTCACGAGACTTCACTCGTCCTCTAGGGAATGCCTAGAGGTTTAAAAGGCTTGTTGCATATGCTAAATGCAATCGTACATCCCACGAAAGATGGATTTATCTTTTTGTTCTCTGTTTTTCATTTTTGTTTTTAGTTTTGTATTGCTAAGGGACTAGCAATATGTAAGTTTGGGGGTGTGCTATGTGCTAAAATATTCATATTTTCAAACCTTAACTTACATGTTTTAATCCTTTAGTTTTAGTTAATTATGTCATTTTAGCTCTTTTATGTGTTTTCTTTGATTTTGTAGGTCATGGGAAGAAAAAGAAGAAAACTCAGAAGTTTTGGACTAAAAAGGAGCTATTTTGGATTTTGGAAGGCTCTGGTAGAGCGATCGATCGCAGGGGAGCTGTGATTGAGCGTACTACAGGCGAGGATGGCAACATTGCAAGGCAGCCACGATCGAGTGCAAGCACAAGGAGGATTGATCGCAGACCTGCGATCGATTGCACACGAGCTACGATCGATCACACCCGTGCGTGATGGCCAAGACTGCCACTAGCCTTGATAAGGAAATAGCAGTTTCTAGGGTTTTGTAGCTTAGTGCAAACTAGGGCTCAAACCCTACAATTTTTAGCGGTTCTAGAGTATTCCTAAAGGCCTATAAATAGACCCTTAAGCCTTTAGAATAGACACACTTTTGAAGAAGAAGAATTGGAGCTCTTCAAGTTCAAGTTTCGGGTTTATTCTTTTCCTTTCTTTTATTTTATTTTATGAAAATGTTTAACATCAACTCTATGTGTAACGAATTTATTTAGTAGGGCTATATTGAAGCCCTAGTTATGTTTAGTTGATATCAATATTGGTGCCTTTGTGATGATCTTGTTGTGAAATCTAAATTGATTAATTCCTGTTTTCATGAATTCCTGATATATGTGTGCCTAATCAACATGTGCATGTGGTATGGACTAGTTAGTTAAATAAATTTGGATGACCGAGTCCTGGGTTTAACATAAGTAACAAAATTAATCCACACCGGGTTCTTTTGTTATTCAACGTGGGGAACCGGGAGTATACACCCATGCCCTAAGCCTCATGTATTTGTTGATTTTCACAGAATATATGCATTCCTAAAAAACAACTTAGTATACACCATGCTAAATCCTTTAGGAAAGAAAAGAGTTAGAGTATACACCCATCCCTTAGGTTGACAAACATTAAATATAAATAACATGATCAAAGCATTGGCATATTGACATATTATCTAAATATAATTAGTAGTGGATATCAAAGCCCTACTTTTTTATCATTATCAACTCAAATCCAATCTTTTGTTTTATTTTACTTTGGGAACTTATTTTAGACAAAATTCAGCAATCCTCGTGGGAATGACCTCGTATTTGCACACTATACAACTGTGTTGACCTCGTGCACTTGCGGGTAAATCATCGAATTATTTGCCTATTAATTTAAGTAGATAATTGAGACAACACTCAAATATCCGATTGAGGTGAGTATAGTGGCATTGGAAAGCTAATTCAAAATGATACAAATCATTGCGAAATAGCATTTTCCTAATTCGGACATGCGCTATGCCAAAATCTTCCCTCGAGATAAGAACGCAAATCTGGACGAATCCTATTCTGAATTGGACTTAGGTTATCTTTATCCTAATTGGACTAGGAGATAAACCTCCGATTTTCCTGGGATTACTAGGGCTTCTAGGACTCTCATAAGCGCTATAAATAGACCTCTAAGCCTCACAATACAATACACAATTTAGGACACAATCTTGGGGAGAGGAATTGGAGGCTACTTCAAGGAGTCGTTTTTGGTTCTTTCTTTCTCTTTTCTTTTTAGTTTTATTTTAACTATGTGTAACTAAACTCCTTAGTAGGGCTATATTGAAGCCCTAATTATATTTATTTAATATTTTAATATTGGCGCCTTTGTGATAATCATACTGTGATGCTTAACTTGAGTAATCTCCGTTTTATTGAATTCCTCATATGTGTGTGCCTGATCAACATATGCATGTGGTATGGATTAGTTATTTAAGCCAATTTGGATGATCGAGTCTTGGGCTTAATAGAGTAACAAAAGAATTCCTCACGGGTTCTTGGGTTAATCAACATGAAAAACCAGGAGTTGCGTTTGTCGATTTTCACAAATTTATGCTTACTTAATAGACACCCATACTAAATCCTTTAAGAAAGAAAAGAATTAGAGTAGATACACATGCCTAATCCGTTGCTTAGGGAGATAAATAGCTTAAGGAGTAGACACATATACCCTTAGGTTGGCAAACATTACGTATTCATAATATGATTGGAATATTGGTATATAGTTATATTATTGAGCATGATTAGTGGTGGATATCAAAGCCCTACCTTTTTATTTATCTGTATTCCTTTTTCATAGTATCAATTTCGTGACAAAGTTGATATTTTAATAAATTGTAAGGAAAATCAACAATCCTCGCGGGAACGATGTTAAGTGCTAAAATATTCATATTTTTAGCCCTTAACTTACATGTGTTAATCCTTTAGTTTTGATTCATTTATGCTATTTTAGTTTTTTTATGTGTTTTCCATGCTTTTGTAGGCTTTTGGAAGAAAAGGAAGTAAAGTTGTAAGATTTGGGCTCAAAGAGAGAATTTTGGAAAAGTGGAGTTTCCAGTAGTGTGATCGATTGCAGGAGACTTGCGATTGAGCGCACATGGGTTGCGATCAATCGAACCTGTGCGCTGGAGAATTCTAGAAGCTACGGACAGACTCCCTTTCCTTCCATATTAGGGTTTTCCAAGTCCCACTTGTAATAGGACTAAAACCCTACGAAATTCTAGGTTTACTAGTGTAACAAGGACTTCTAAAGCCCTATAAATAGACCTCTAAACCTTGAGAACAATCAAGCTGGAAAAGACACTCTTTCCAAGGAGAAGAATTGGAGCTCTTCAAGTTCAAGTCTCGGGTTTATTCTTATCCTTTCTTTTATTTTATTTTATTTTATGAAGATGTTTAACATCAAACTTATGTATAACTAATTTATTTAGTAGGGCTAGATTGAAGCCCTAGTTATGTTTAGTTAATATTCAATATTGGCGCCTTTGTGATGATCATGTTGTGATATTTAACTTGATTAATTCCTACTTTTATGAATTCCTCATATGTGTGTGCTTGATCAACAGATGCATATGGTATGGACTAGTTAGTTAAACCAATTTGGATGACCAAGTCCTGGGTTTAATAAAAGTAACAAAAGAATTTCACACCAGATTCTTGGGTTAATCAACATGGGGAACTGAGAGTATACACCCATGCCCTAGGCCTCATGTGTTTGTCGATTTCCATAGAATATATGCTTTCTTAAAAAACAACTTAGTATACACCCATGCTAAATCCTTTAAGAAAGAAAAGAGTTAGAATATACACCCATACCTAACTCGTTGCTAAGGGAAATCAATAGCTTAAGGAGTATACACCCATAGCCTTAGGTTGACAAACATTAAATATACATAATATGATCAAAAGATTGGCATATTGATATATTATCTAAATATAATTAGTTGTGGATATCAAAGCCCCACCTTTTCATTATTATCAAATCAAAAACCGATCTTTGTTTTGCTTTACTTTTGGAATTTATTTTAGACAAAATTCAACAATCCTCGTAGGAATGACCCCGTACTTGTACCCTATACTATTATGTTGACCTCGTACACTTGCGGGTAAAACATACAATTATTTGCCTATTAATTTAGGTAGATAATTGTAACGACAAACGATCTTGTACTTGCTGCACTATACTATCGTTTGATCTTGTGCACTTGCGAGTATAACATACCAATTATTATCTTTAATTTAGGTAGTATTTGGCACAACAAGTTTTTGATGCCTTTGCCGGGGATTGTTTAATTTTGTTTAGAATTTTTTTTCCCTTAGTTTATTTTATTTTAATTTTCATGTTATTGTTTTCTGGAGTTTTAATTCCGTTCAGCAGCGGTGCGATCAAGTGCACTGCTGCAAGGCGATCAAGCGCACAGTCAGACAGCCACATGGAAGACGCATTGTTTTCTTTTTTGTTTTGCAGGTTTTCCGAAGTGCGATCGAGCAGCCCTGTGCAATTGAGCGCACTACCAGACAGTAGCTACGTTCCAGCACTTCAGGCCGTTTGTGAGTTCTCGCTCTTATTTTTATTTTTATTTTTCTTTTGTTATTTAATTTTCTTTTTGTTCTTGTTTTCATGTGGGGAGCCATTCTGACACCCCATGGACCATGTTCATATTGCCATGACCCTTAACACTATGTTAGAGATTGTCCTTCAACAAGACAATTTTCTAACCATTCTTATGGGTATATGAACACATAATTCTCTAGACTAGGGGATGACGGCTATTTTGATACATATAACCCAACTTGGAGACAACAGTCAAATCTCTCATGCCATGCTCAAGTTCCTGAAAATCCTACTCCACAATTCTATGGTCAATCGTATTCCTGTCTTAGTCCTAGTCTAAGGCAATCCATTTTCAAGATAGAAGCTCAAGAAGAGGAGCCATCTCCCATATATGATCATTCATATTCCTTTCCACATCAACAATACCAAGAAGGACCACCTCCTCCAAAAGGTCTGCCTTAGACAAACCGTGCTATGCCTTAGAAGAAGAAAGTTTTTCCTTAAAAGAAGAGATGTCAGCTTATCTTAGCCAAATGGAGGAAAGTAAGCGATCATTTGAAAGGATGGAGGCTCACCTCAAGCAAATATCAAATATACTTAAAGAAGAAGAAGAAGAGTGCCAAATTTGATCTGGACCTTGACGTAATATGTGAGCAAGCTGAGGCCTTATTGGATTCCACTCCTGAGAACAACAAGGTGGAAGAAGAAGAGGAGCAAACTGAGGATCTAGAGGAACCACATCAGGAAAAAGAAGAGAGCACTAAGACTTCTTCAACATCAGCTCCTATTCCTGTATTACCAAGAGCCTAAGAGAGAAGTTTGCTGGGGTTATGTGATGAGCAAATTGAGGACACCAAGATAGAAAAGTTACCTGAGTATTCTTCTTATTTTATTCCAGTTCATGATTCCCTTCCGGATGAGAAACTATTTGAAAAGACTCAGAATGGTCTTCCCCGATCTATAGACAGTTGGAATCACCCTGCAATAGGAAGAATTCATTCTCTTTGGTGGAAGAGAAGAAAAGACTAGTGCGTCAAGTTTAAAAGGGGACAATAGTCTGGTTGAAGACATTAAACTTAGTGCTCATGGGAGGCACCCCATAACATACCCTTTTTATTCTTTTGTTTGTTTTTATTTTATTTTCATTTTATTTTTATTGGTTTTGTTTTTGTTTTCCGTTGTTACTTTAGTGTTTTTTTTTCAGCGACAAGTGTCCTTGCATTCAAGTTTGAGGGTGTGCTATGAGCCATACGAGTCCAGCCAGTTTCAACCATCTCCCGGGTAAGATCTTTCCATGTTATACACATATTGGGGATAATGTATAATTTAAGTTTGGGGTATGGGAGACACTTTACACACTTGGTCCCATTTTTGAAAAAAATGCATGTTCATGTTTGTCTTAAAATTTTGGTTGCTCTTAAAAATTGTGATTTGATTTTTATTGGTGAGCTTAAAATTTTGAACATATGATATGATAACTGAGTTTTTAAGTTTGGTTACTTATTTTGGACAATTGAGAATTCACATGTTTGATCTGATCTTACACAAGCACATTAGCACATAATTTGTGGGGTATGACATGAAAGTCTGATGTGTATGTTTCTATGTCTTGGGTAAAACTGGATGACTTATTAGATTGATACTTTGGCATAATTATATATATAAAAAGAGAAAAAGAAGTTTTTTAAAAAATGATCATTGATAATCTTTTCACTAAGTAACTGGACCTTTTGCCTCATTAAGCATTGAGTGTTCACGTCAAAATGTGAAGATTTTGATTTCATTAATGTCATAGCTAGTTTGGTTTCGTAGCCTTTTTGACTCGAGTTAGTAAGTCCTTAGGGGTGTCTTTACACCTAATGTCCTAAAACCATCTGGTTTTGGAGTCATTGGCCTAACATTCGCTACATGAGTCTATTAGAAAGCTTAAGGGAACCAAACATTGCATAGCCTGACAAAACAAAAAGGAAAAAAATACACTTTACCCCCCTAAACTATCTACCCATTTTCACTTTGACGTCCAATGTTTAAAAAGTGACACTTGACCCCCTCAAAGTTTAACACCATGACAAAAAAACCCATCCATTTATTTTGGCCGTCACTTTGGATGGAAACCTAATCATGTGCGTGGCACGTGCCACTTTTCAACCAAAAAGTTCAAAAATGCCCTTGGAGGGTAAAGTAGAAACTTGAGGGAGAGTTAAATTGTAAACATAAAAAACAAAGACAAAAATAAAAAAATAAAAAGCTTATTTAAAAAATAAAAAGAAAAACTTAACTAAAACAAAAAAAACTCAGGTTAATTACCTTTTTAGCATTAAGGTTCACACTTTATTTATTTTCTCACCTAGGTTACAAATTGTATCACAGATGGTACCTGAGTTATGAGAAAAGACCAACTTGGTACCTCCGTCATATTCTGTTATCCCGATCTAACAAATTGCCATGTGTCACCCAAAAAAAAATGCCACATGTCCCTAAAAAAACTAATTTAATAACAGGCTAAGCCACCCTTAGGGGGATCCGGATCCTCTCTAGTCCTCTTGGACTAGAGAGGCCTCTAGTTAATGGCCAGGATTTCTCCTAGGGCCATTCTCATGCCATGTGTCCCACCTATTAAAATATATTAAAATATTATTTTTATTTTAAAAACAAATAAAAATTCAAATAATATAATAATAATAATTTTTTTTTTTAATATGGCCTTGGGGGTGGCAAACCACCCCAAGAGACCATATAAAAAATATATATTATTTTAATTTTATTTATATTTAAAAATAATAATATTTTAATAGGTGGGACATGTGGCATGACGATGGCCATAGGGATGGTCTGGGGGTGGCCGAAACCACCCCAAAGGACAAAATGGGGTGGCCTGGCCACCCCATAATTTTTTCAATTTTTTTAGGGTTTATCTTTTTTGATTTTTTTTTTTAATTATTTTTATTTTTTTAAGACATGTGCCAAATTGGTATTTTTTTACGACATGTGGAGCCGAATATTTTTAGGACGTGGCATTTTTTGGGGGTGACACGTGACGGTCCATTACTTTGGGCTAATAGAATGTGACAGAAGTACCAAGTTGGTCTTTTCCCATAACTCAAGCACCATCTATTATACGATTTGTAATATAGGTGAGAAAAAAAAAAAAGAGTGAGAAACTTAGTACTAAAAAGGTAATTAACTCGAGTTTTTTTGTTTTAGTTTAGTTTTTATTTTCTTTTTTAAATAAGCTTTTAAAAAAAAAAAAAAAAGTTTTATCTTTTATTTTGTTTTTTTATTTTTACCCCCTTGAAGTAATTTATGTTTACACTTTACCCCCCAAGGGCATTTTCAAACTTTTTGGTTGAAAAGTGTCACGTGCCACGCACGTGACTAGGTTTCCGTCCAAAGTGACGGCCGAAATAAACGGATGGGTTTTTTTGTTATTGTGTTAAACTTTGAGGGGGTTAAGTGTCACTTTTTAAACATTAGACGTCAAGTGCAAATGGGTAGATAGTTTAGGGGGATAAGGTGTATTTTCCCAAAAATAAAAAATAAAGAAAAAAAAAATGAAAAAGAAGAGAAAGAAATTTATGCCATAGTTATTCATTTTGATGGGAATTTCAGTGAACTTTGAGATATTGAGACTTTGCGCATTGGAATTAATAGGAAGCTTCATATTTATGTGCTAGTTCACTTTACACTGTCTCGAACTTGTAATGACTTAGCTTGTCTTTTGTGAGTAATTAGATTTTAAAATTCCAATTCATTGTGAAGATGAAGTTTGTCTTTTTAAACTTGCCAATGAATGAAAATCATAGTTTTGAGTGACACTAAAATTTTTGGATAACATGAACTTTGCATAATGTTTGTGAGTAATATTTTCTATGAAAACTCTCACGAGACTTCACTCATCCTCTAGGGAATGCCTAGATGTTTAAAAGGCTTGTTGCATACGTTAAATGCAATCGTACATCCCACGAAAGATGGATTTATCTTTTTGTTTTTTGTTTTTCATTTTGTTTTTAGTTTTGTATTGCTAAGGGACTAGCAATATGTAAGTTTGGGGATGTGATAAATCCCAAAATATTCATATTTTAGTCTTTAATTTATATTTGTTAATTCTTTAGTTTTGTTAGTTTGCGCAATTTTATTTCCTTTTTGTGTTTTCTTTGTTTCATAGGTCATGGAAGAAAAGAAAGCATTTCCGGAAAAGTTCCAAGCTTAAAGGGAAAATTGGGAAGACCTAGAAGATATAGTTAAGCTTAACCAATCATAATAGATGACCTATATAATGTGGTTAAGTTTAATCAAATAAATGAAATGATTAAATCGAAATTTCTCAAATTGGAGTCAAAATTGGATTAGATTCAAATTTGTATTCTGCACACGTCTCGGTATTTTGACCATAACTTTCTGCTCAAATATCAGATTGAAGTGACTCCAGCAGCATTGGAAAGCTAACTCAAAATGATACAAATCATTGTAGAATAGCATTTTCCTAATTCGGACGTGCGCTATGCCAAAATTGTCCCGTAGGATAAGAGTGCAAATCTGGACGAATCCTATTCCGATTTGGACTTTGGTTATGTTTATCCTAATTGGACTAGGAGATAAACCTCAGAATTTTCAAGGATTACTAGGGCTTTTAGGACTCTCCTAAGCCCTATAAATAGACCTCTAAGCCTCACAATACAATACACAATTTAGGACACAATCTTGGGGAGAGGAATTGGAGGCTACTTCAAGGAGTCGTTTTTGGTTCTTTCTTTCCCTTTTCTTTTTAGTTTTATTTTAATTATGTGTAACTAAACTCCTAAGTAGTGCAAAATTGAAGCCCTAATTATGTGTATTTAGTATTTCAATATTGGCGCCTTTGTGATAATCATACTATGATGTTTAACTTGATTAATTCCTGTTTTATTGAATTCCTCATATGTGTGTGCCTGATCAACGTATGCATGTGGCACGGATTAGTTATATAAGTCAATTTGGATGATCGAGTCCTGGGCTTAATAGAGTAACAAAAGAATTCCTCATGGGTTATTGGGTTAATCAACATGGAAAACCGGGAGTAGACACCCATGCCCTAGGTTCCATGTGTTTGTCGATTTCCACAAATTTATGGTTTCTTAAACAACTTAGTGTCGATTTCCACAAATTTATGGTTTCTTAAACAACTTAGTAGACACCCATGCTAAATCCCTTAAGAAAGAAAAGAATTAGAATAGACACCCATGCCCTTAGGTTGACAAACATTCGGTATTCATAATATGATTGGAACATTTGCATATTGTTATAGTATTGAGCATCATTAGTGGTGGATATCACAACCCTACCTTTCCATTTATCTTTATTCCTTTTTTATAGTATCAATTTCGTGACAAAATTGATATTTTAATAAATTCTAAACAAAATCAACAATCCTCTTGGAAACGATCTTGTACTTGCTGCATTATACTATCGTTTGATCTTGTGTACTTGCGAGTAAAATGTACCGATTATTATCTATTAATTTTGGTAGTATTTGGCTTAACACCAAGTAGGGTTCTATTGACCGAACATGAGTCAGGAATCGATGAAAACGGTCAAAACTTATGACAATTGCCAGCGTTTCGCCAATATCTCTAAACAACCCCCCAAAGAGTTAAGTTTAATTCCCTCACACTAGCCTTTCTCGCAATGGGGGATGGATATAGTCGGACCATTACCCAAAGGAATAGGGTGTTCGGTTTACAGTGGTAGTTGTGGATTACTTTGTTGGAAATAATTTTGGATGGTGCACAAATTCTCATTGATATAAAATCATTGCAATATAAAAATTAACAATAAAATAAATGAAATACAAGAGATGAAAAGTAGAGTATGGAAAGATCTCACAATGTGCTATAGAATCACGCAAAAGCGTTGTCCTTAAAGGTTGATTCGTGCCTCCCGAAGTGTATAACTCGGTGCGATCGGATCCTTTGACACGCAACCTCCCAGGATTAGACTATAGCGTCTACCTTCGTTAAGGACGCACTTCCAAATAACGAAGAGTAATAGAACAACCCATTTATCAAAGTCGATAAGGAACATCAAAATAATTGAAATAGAAAAGCTCATATAGCATATGACTTTATGCCTTGAAAAAACAAGTGTATGTTGAACATTTGGCATATATGAAAGAAAAGAAGTAATCATCTTTTTCAAAGCTAAATCCTTATTTATACAAACGTGTGGGCTATTTTCTTTTAAGGCTCATTAGATGCATTCATGTATAAAAGATAGATGGTCAACACTGCTTGACCATGCATTAAGGACAAATGGTCTTTAATGTGATGAAATAAATTAACCAACGGTCAAAAGGAATCAATGGTTATAAAAGTTTTATGGACCAAACGGTCATAAACCATGAAGATAGATGATAAAATCTGTTTTGGTCAATAACCGTAGAGATAATAAAATCTCATGAAAATATTTTAATATCAAACGGTAAAACATTTGGAATAACTGAAAAATATAGTTAAAACCAATAGCAAAATAATAAATTGCTTGTAACATATACAACAATCCCCCACATGTTACAAACAATAGAATAAGAGGAGATTGAAAGAATGCATCGATGTGGTACCCGAAAGTTTTAACCGCACCTAGGATAAATAAGTAGGAACTTAATGAATCGTGGTAGAGTTAAACTCTTTTAACCAAATCCATAAGTTAAACAAACTTATTATCCACATAACTTTCTCCAAAAACAAAAAATTAAATCAAATCAAATAAACAAAAAGTCAAATCAAATCAAATAAAGAAAATTGGGTTGTTCTATAGCGGGTTGGCGCCTTATACAGGCCATGCGCCTCTGGGTTTCATGAGTGCTCTAGAGACTTGCCAAAGTCTCATAGGAAGCGGCACTACTTCCACACTCACATAGGTGGTGTCCATCAAGAATGTGTGCAGAGAACATCCCATCCCAACAAGTAGGGACTATGGACCCATTAAGAGTTTTAAACTCATCCTTACTCACTCTGCATCTTTTGTTATTACACCATAAAATGGCTTTCATGAGCGCTCTAGAGACCTACCCAAGTCTCATAGGAGATAGCACCTCCACACTCATATAGGTGGTATCCATCAAGAGTGTGTGCAGGGAACACCCCATCCCAACAGGTAGGGACTATGGATCCATTAAGAGCTTTAAGCTCATCCTTAATCACTCTGCATCTTGTACTGTCTTACACCATAGGGATAGACTCATCACTAATCTTTTCAACAAGATAGTTAATAAACATAAATTGACAGTACCATACCTCATTTCACTTGTGACTTCGTTTCCCATTAAACCTCATTCATGGGATCTCCAATCACATAGGTTGGGTATCAATCACAGTGTCATGATTTGGGTATCAGTCTTATCCCCCTCGATGCTTCTCTCACTAGCCTTCTTGCTAGTGGCTTGGTCAAAGAATCTGTAAAATTCTTTTATGACCTCACAAAGTCCATGGACATATACCGGTCTCAATAAGCTGCCTCACAATATTGTGCACTTTCTTATTATAAATTATTTGCTCGAGCTTTGGCAGCCTGAAAATCACAATAAACACATAGGTGGAACTGTGTTAGCTTATAAAGACAAATAAATTAACCAATAGGTTCTTAGCCATTCATCTTCAGTTCCTGCCTTCTCCAAGGCAATTAACTCTGACTCCATAGTAAACCTTGCTAAGCAATTCTTTTTTAAGGACTTCCAAGAGATAACTCATTTAGCCAGAGTAAACACATAGCCACTAGTAGGCTTTGCTTATCTGAATCAAAAATCCAGTTAGCATCACAATATCCTTTCAATATAACAGGATAATCACAACATGACAAACCAAAATTAATTGTGCCTTTAAAGTTTCTCAACAATTTAGAGATGGCATCTCAATGCTCAATACCATGATTATGAGTATATCTACTCAATCTACTAACAATATATGTAATATATATCAAGGCATATACAGTTTGTCAAAACATCAAGCTATTAATGATTTGTGCATATTTTTCTTGCAAAGCACAATCACCGTGATTCTTAACCAAATATATTTTTGAATCATATGGTGTAAACATAGGCGGATAATCAAAGTGCTCATATCTTTTAAGCATCTTTCGAGCATAATATATCTGAGATAAAATAATGTAATAATTATCTCTAATAACCTTAATGTCCAACATGACATTCGCTTTACCTATGTTTTACATATCAAAATTAGATGCAAAAAATCTTTTAAGTTCATGCACAACATCAATGTTAGTTCACAAAATAAGCAAGTCATGAATATAAACAAATAATGACACATTCATTATTGTAAAACTTGTTATGCATTTACTTGCATCATTAATCAAATATAAATTAAACAATATCACCTTGTCAAATGCCATTGTTTAGGAGCTTGCTTTAATCCATACAAGGATTTCACCAGTTTGCACACTTTATATTCTTGACCGGGGATTACTAGCCCCTCGGGTTGCTCCATATAAATCTCTTCATCATTTAGAAAAATAACTTTGACATCCATTTGATGTACAACAAGTTTATAAATATAAGCAATGGCAAATAACATTCAAAAGATGTAATTTTAGTAACCGGAAAATAAGTATCAAATAATCAACATTTTGCATTTACTTGTAGCTTTTAGCTACCAAGTCTACCATATACTTATCTATTATATCATCCGGTTTAAACTTCGTCTTAAACACCTATATATAACCAATTGATTTGCTCTTAGAAGGTAACTCAATGAGTTCCCAATAATGGTTAGGCATAATGTATTCCAGTTCATTATTTATAACTTCTAACAAAAAAAAAAAAAATGAATCAAATAGAGATTTAATTGCTTTGCCATAACATATTGGATCATCATCAACAATATAAGCAATAAAATCCATACCGAGATTCCTTTTCGTTCTAGCTCACTTGCTTCTTCTCAATTCTTACACATCATCAACACTTTTATTAGAAGCACCAAAAAATCATGAAATAATTTTTTTCTTCTTATTTTTCAAAGGAAACACGTGCTCAAAGAAAATAGCATTTTTAGATTCAATAATAGCATTGCAATCTAAAACATCACTCTTAATAGTAAGGAATCTATAGCATAAACTATTACATGTAAAACCGATAAAATCACAATCATAGGTTTTAAAACCAAGTTTCCTCATTTTAGGTTTGGGTAACATAACATTTGTTAAATACCCCCACACTTCGAGGTATTCCAAACAATGCTTATGAATGTGACAAACAAAATAATGGCTTCCCCCCATACTTTGGTGAATAACCCAAAACTGACAATTATAGAATTCATCATTTATTCCAATATTCTAATTTCTTTTCATCCCTTGATGTAGCCAAAATTTACATGTATAAATCTATCATGCTAAATATTAATGGAATAAACCAAATATTCACAAGAAAATAAATTTTCATTAATAGCTCACAAGTGCTTTAAGAAATGACTTCTATGAGCTCATCTTTCTCTAAGTATGATATGTCACTTCATCTTCTTTATTTTTTGTCAATTGACAGTTCTAAAGTTGTTTTTTAAAAAAATATTAATCATCACTTGTGATTTTTCAACATGATCCTTATATATATATATAGGGATTGCATATTTCAAGTTCTATCAAGATTTTAAAAATAAAATCTTTTAACTAAAGCCCCAATAAATATGCAAAGTATCAAGCTCAACCAAATAATAATCAACTATTATTGGCTCATTCTCATAAATATGACATTGGTATCAATCTAATGATATGATAAATTTATTAGATATCAAATGAGCCTCAATATATAAGAACATCAATAATCACATCTACTTTATTAGGAATTTAACATTTCAGATAAACTTGAAAGTTGAATGATATATATGAAGATTTACCAAATACTTGTAAAGTATTTATGCTAATCTAGCATGTCATTACTAACATAAATGCTAGATGCTATTTCAATTTTGAAATAGATGAATTAATAGAAGCCACCACTTATCATATACAAAATTCATATAATTATAAAATTTTGCACTAGCTTTAATTCAATCAAGGAGCACCTTCATAACTTGAATTTTTTTTCCATTTTAATAAATGAAATGTATATTATGTCTTAAAAAATAAGACCTATGAATCAAAGTTTAAAACTCACAGCGGAGCCAACAGCTTTACTCCAAGATCTTCCAAAATAGATTGTCATTACCACACACCAACTAGGTGTCGTAAGAACCGATCGACTCAATGCACACACCACGTCTCTTTCTCCTATGTTATGCTTATCTGCTAGAAGCTTCAACAAAATTGTATTCTCTGCACACAATTAGTAATTCCTATGTATTTTCTCCATCACACCATGAGTAACTATTCATTGTAATTATTATCAATCTACATGGATGTTTTCCGGTAAGCTTAGCACAACACAACATAAAATGCTAAGTTCAAAAAAAATCATAAAGGGCTTAACTCTTTTTATTGTAAGAATAGTAACCCAACAATAAAAGATTATTTGACAATCAATAAATTGAGTTCAAATAATTGAAAACTTTTTCAATCAAAACTGTTTTCATTTTCAATAACTACACATGAAATTAAATTATTTTTTTTTGATAAATGAATACAAAATCTTTCCACTCAATATTTGATTTCATCTTTCTCATATGCGAATTGCATACCGCAAACTCTTATAGTATTTGACTTCTCATAAGTTTAAATACTATTGTTATGATACTAATCAAAATATTTGTGCAACCATCATAATCAACCTTTAAGATTGTTGGAAATAATTTTGGATGGTGCACAAATTCTCATTGATATAAAATAATTACAATATGAAAATTAACAATAAAATAAATAAAATACAAGAGATGAAAGTAGAGTATGGAAAGATCTCACAATGCTATAGAATCACGCAAGAGCGTTGTCCTTAAAGGTTGATTCGTGCCTCCCGGAGTGTATAACTCGGTGCGATCGGATCCTTTGACACGCAACCTCCCAGGATTAGACTATAGCGTCTACCTTCGTTAAGGACGCACTTCCAATAACGAAG
>NC_081544.1:14789791-14831228 GCF_901000735.1 Corylus avellana | reverse complement strand
TTTAACTAAAGCCCCAATAAATATGCAAAGTATCAAGCTCAACCAAATAATAATCAACTATTATTGGCTCATTCTCATAAATATGACATTGGTATCAATCTAATGATATGATAAATTTATTAGATATCAAATGAGCCTCAATATATAAGAACATCAATAATCACATCTACTTTATTAGGAATTTAACATTTCAGATAAACTTGAAAGTTGAATGATATATATGAAGATTTACCAAATACTTGTAAAGTATTTATGCTAATCTAGCATGTCATTACTAACATAAATGCTAGATGCTATTTCAATTTTGAAATAGATGAATTAATAGAAGCCACCACTTATCATATACAAAATTCATATAATTATAAAATTTTGCACTAGCTTTAATTCAATCAAGGAGCACCTTCATAACTTGAATTTTTTTCCATTTTAATAAATGAAATGTATATTATGTCTTAAAAAATAAGACCTATGAATCAAAGTTTAAAACTCACAGCGGAGCCAACAACTTTACTCCAAGATCTTCCAAAATAGATTGTCATTACCACACACCAACTAGGTGTCGTAAGAACCGATTGACTCAATGCACACACCACGTCTCTTTCTCCTATGTTATGCTTATCTGCTAGAAGCTTCAACAAAATTGTATTCTCTGCACACAATTAGTAATGCCTATATATTTTTTCCATCACACCATGAGTAACTATTCATTGTAATTATTATTAATCTACATAGATGTTTTCCGGTAAGCTTAGCACAACATAACATAAAATGCTAAGTTCAAAAAAAATCATAAAGGGCTTAACTCTTTTTATTGTAAGAATAGTAACCCAACAATAAAAGATTATTTGACAATCAATAAATTGAGTTCAAATAATTGAAAACTCTTTCAATCAAAAAAGTTTTCATTTTCAATAACTACACATGAAATTAAATTCTTTTTCTGATAAATGAATACAAAATCTTTCCACTCAATATTTGATTTTATCTTTCTCATATGCGAATTGCATACCGCAAACTCTTATAGTATTTGACTGCTCATAAGTTTAAATACTATTGTTATGATACTAATCAAAATATTTGTGCAACCATCATAATCAACCTTTAAGATTGTTGGAAATAATTTTGGATGGTGTACAAATTCTCATTGATATAAAATCATTGCAATCTAAAAATTAACAATAACATAAATAAAATACAAGAGATAAAAAGTAGAGTATGGAAAGATCTCACAATGTGCTATAGAATCACGCAAGAGCGTTGTCCTTAAAGGTTGATTCGTGCCTCCCGGAGTGTATAACTCGGTGCGATCGGATCCTTTGACACGCAACCTCCCAGGATTAGACTATAGCGTCTACCTTCGTTAAGGACGCACTTCCAAATAACGAAGAGTAATAGAACAACCCATTTATCAAAGTCGATAAGGAACATCAAAATAATTGAAATAGAAAAGCTCATATAGCATATGACTTTATGCCTTGAAAAAACAAGTGTATGTTGAACATTTGGCATATATGAAAGAAAAGAAGTAATCATCTTTTTTCAAAGCTAAATCCTTATTTATACAAACGTGTGGGCTATTTTCTTTTAAGGCTCATTAGATGCATTCATGTATAAAAGATAGATGGTCAACACTGCTTGACCGTGCATTAAGGACAAATGGTCTTTAATGTGATGAAATAAATTAACCAACGGTCAAAAGGAATCAATGGTTATAAAAGTTTTATGGACCAAACGGTCATAAACCATGAAGATAGATGATAAAATCTGTTTTGGTCAATAACCGTAGAGATAATAAAATCTCATGAAAATATTTTAATATCAAACGGTAAAACATTTGGAATAACTGAAAAATATAGTTAAAACCAATAGCAAAATAATAAATTGCTTGTAACATATACAACATACTTCACAAAGTGGGCAGAAGTTGAGGCCCTAATAAACATCACAGCTAAGAGCATCGAACGATTCCTATGGAGGAATGTTATCTGTCAATATGGCATTCTGCACGCATTCATTATGGATAATGGAAAGCAGTTTGTCTGTGATTCATTCCGTGAATGGTGTGCCACTCTCTATATCAGAAACTACTTTTCATCCTCGAGACATCCTCAAGCGAATGGGCAGGTAGAGGCCACCAACAAGACCATCTTCAAAATTTTGAAGAAAAAGCTTGGCGATCACAAGGGAAACTGGGCTGAAGATCTCCCTAAAGTTCTTTGGGCGTATCGAACTACGAAGAGGATGCCAATTGAAGAAACGCCTTATGCTTTAGCTTTTGGAACCGAGGTAGTTATCTTAGCCGAGGTTGGGTTGGGCAGCTTTTGTGTAGAGACCTTTCAACCGGAGACTAATCATGAAGGCCTCAAATTACATCTCAATCTATTGCAGGAGAAACGGGACAAGCCCATGTAACCATGGCAGCATACCAAGAGAGAGTGGCTCGGTACTTCAATCAAAGGGTCAAGCACCGAAGCTTCAATCTGGGAGATTTGGTCTTGCGGAAGGTTACTATCGCCACCAAAGACCCAACAGAAGGAAAGTTGGCTCCAAATTGGGAAGGGTCAGACACCACAGAACATAAGCTTATCATCTCGAAGATTCGGAGGGTAAAACACTACCAAGGCCCTGGAATGTCAAGCACTTGAAGAAGTATTATGTGTAGCCATTGTAATCTCAAATGAAGGTTATTTTTTATGTAACTCATAAAAATACTATCAATAAAATCTTCAAAATTATAGTGTCAAATAATGCTTCAATAAAATATCGCCAACTGGGCACTTACTTGGAAACATCGCCGAGGTGCTTTCCCGAGTGTAACTCGGAGAAATATCGCCAAGGCACTTTCCTAGTTGGAAATATCATCGAGGTGCTTTCCCAGATTAACTCGGAGAAATATCGCCAAGATACTTTCCCAGACTTAGAAATATCACCATGGTGCTTTCCCCGAGTCTAACTCGGAGAAATATCGCCAAGGCACTTTCTTAGTCGGAAACATCGTCGAGGTGCTTTCCCGAGTATAGTTAGCTCAGAGAAATATCTCCAAGATGCTTTCCTAAAAATCCATTGGTGATATATCGCCAAGCTGCTTTCCCAAGACTAACTTGGAGAAATATTGCCAAGGTACTTTCCCAAGGATAACTAGACCTATTAAGAACATAAAGCCTCTGCAGTAGGATTGTTTAAAGGTTAAGTTACCTTGAGAAACACTGCTAAGAACATAAAGCCTCTAAAGTAGGATTGTTCCTTCAAGCATTTTCTTAGGTCAAGCACTTTGCCAAACATTCTGCCAAGAGCATTTTGCCAAGCAATCACAAAATTGAAACACTTAGTTTTATTCTTAAGACTGAAGAGAAAATAGGAACAAGCGAGACAATGATGTTAAGCAAAAAACCTTTTCCTTATCACACCATCCAAAGATTTTCACAAGTCTTTAATCATGGAAGCGTTAACCTCGAAAACTTAATTGTTATCCGAATTAATGTCATATCAAACAACCCAAGGTTCTAGATCCCAAGAATCAGAACCGAAAGTTGTTTTAAACTTTAAACTTAGGTTGTTTTAAAAGAATTGCGAATGAAAGAGAGGAATGCAAGCAAGTTCAACTCAAACTGAAAATTTCTCTCTATTTTCAAGAAAAATAAATCAACCTACAGTTTGCATAAAAAGATTTCATTAATACAAACAGATACAAAATATTTCTTTAAACTAATCTTTGCCCTCAAGCGATACAATGTCTTCAGCCTTAGGAGAACCAGCGTCATTAGATGATCCCTTCAACTTGGAAGCCTCACCAGGTTCAAGGTCGGTGAAGCGGTTATATCCGAGTCTGGTTATCCCTCGGGCATCAGGCATCACTTCTGATCCAAGGGTGGCTATCTCCTCCATAGAGGCAGTTGAAGGCACAATGTCGTCGACCTTGACAGCCTGAAGGTTGATATCACAAGCGGGGTCCAAAGCCTAAGCTTGGAAGGTCTCAAACCCCAACGAGATGCCTTGGGCCCAGCCAATATCTTGTGCCCACGAGGCAAAGGACAGCTGTCTGATGTAGTTCTGGGCCTTGTCCTTAGCCACCTTCAGCTGGAGCCTTGTCTTTGTAAGTTGGCCAGTGAGGAACCCCACCTCGACTCGGTGATCTCCAGCTTCTTCTTTGCAACCTCAGCTTGTCTACTGGGCCTTAGATGCCCTCTTGGCCTCCTTCAGCTGCTCGACATCCACAGACTGACTCTCTTCCAGCTGCCGAAGATCCTCTTTTATGGTCGAGTGATCCTCTTGAAGAGAATGCAACTCAGCCGTAAGCTTCTTAATCCGAGATTGTAGCTGGCCCGCAATAAGTAGCTTAGCGTCTTGATCAGCCAACAGATCCTTCAACCTTGCCAAATTAACCTTAGAGAGGGCCAGCTTATTCTTGGCAACCGAGGATTGCAGAGACTTCCTGGCATCACAGTATAGGAGAATCGACCGCATGACACCTTGTCATAGATCAGAGAATAAGTCAAAATATTGTATTAGTAAAAAATTCAAATTGAAAGAGAAAACGAGCTTACATTAAGCTGCCAGTAGATCATTGACTCGGCCATACCAAGAGCTGAGTGATCGCGGGTACCAGTCAACTACTCACGAGGAATTAAGTCCAGCGTTAAACGGCTTCGCCAGTAGGTCACCACCGAATTTAGACATGGGTTCGCTGTTGTTACAAATATCTACCTAAATTAATAGGCAAATAATTGCATATTTTACCCGCAAGTGCATGAGGTCAACATAGTAGTATAGGATGGAAGTACGGGGTCATTCCCACGAGGATTGCTAATTTTGCTTAAAATTAATTCCAAAAGTAAAACAAAACAAAGATAGAATTTTGATTTGATGATAATAAAAAGGTAGGGCTTTGATATCCACCCCTAATTATATTTAGATAATAGAGAAAAATGCAGTTTACCCCCCTGAAGTTTCAGGGGTTTTTCAATTTCAACCTAAAAGTTCAAAAATTGGCACTCTACCCCCTGAAGTTTCAAAAATTGGCAATTTAAACCCTCCGTTTAATTTTTCTGTCTAAATAGACGGAAATCTATGAAATTACATTATTACCCTAAGGCATTTTTTAAAAAATTTCCGTCCAATTTAACAGAAATTAGTAACGGAAAGTTTAAATTGAAAATTTTTGAAACTTCAGGGGGTAAATTGCCAATTTTTGAAACTTCAGGAGGTAAATTGCCAATTTTTGAAACTTCAGGGGGTAAATTGCCAATTTTTGAACTTTGGAGTTAAAATTGAAAAACCCCTGAAACTTTAAGGGGGTAAACTGCATTTTCCCCTAGATAATATATCAATATGCCAATGTTTTGATCATGTTATGTATATTTAATGTTTGTCAACCTAAGCACATGGGTGTATACCCCTTAAAGTATATATTTCCTTAAGCAACGAGTTAGGTATGGGTGTATACTCGAACTCCTCTCTTTCTTAAAGGATTTAGCATGGGTGTATACTAAGTTGTTCTTTAAGAAAGCATATATTCTGTAGAAATCAAAAAAACACATGAGGCATAGGGCATGGGTGTATACTCCCGGTTCCCCATGTTGATTAACCCAAGAACCTGGTATGGATTTCTTTTGTTACTTTTATTAAACCCAGGACTCCGTTATCCAAATTGGTTTAACTAACTAGTCCATACCACATGCATATGTTGATCAGGTACACACATAGGAGGAATTCATGACAACAGAAATTAATCAAGTTAAATATCACAACATGATCATCACAAGGGCGCCAATATTAAATATGAACTAAACATAACTAGGGCTTCAATCTAGCCCTACTAAATAAATTAGATACACATAAGTTTAATGTTAAACATCTTCATAAAATAAAATAAAAGAAAGGAAAAGAATAAACCCAAAACTTGAACTTGAAGGGCTCCTATTCTTCTCTATGGAAAGTATGTCTATTCTAGAGGCTTAATGGTCAATTTATAAGCCTGAGGAATACTCTAGAAACCCTAAAAATCGTAGGGTTTGACCCTTAGTTCGCAATAATTTACAAAACCCTAAAAGTTGCAGTTTCCATAACAAGGCTAGCGGCTGACTTGCCTATCACGCACGAGTACGCTCGATTGCAGCCCGTGTGCGATCGATCGCAGGTCTGTGATCGATCCTCTTTGTGCTGGCGCACGATTGTTGTGCAAAAATGTACCTAAATTAATAGGTAAATTATTGTACATTTTACCTGCAAGTGCACAAGGTCAACATGGTAATATAGGGTGCAAGTACAGGATCATTCCCACGAGGATTGCTGAATTTATGTTTAAAAATAAATTCCTTATGTAGAAACAGAGAGCGATTGTTAAAGTGATAATGATAAAAAGGTAGGGTTTTGATATCCACCGCTAATTATATCTAGCTAATATAACAATATGCCAATGCTTTGATCATGTTATGTATATTTAATGCTTGCCAACTTAAAGGTATGGGTGTCTACTCATTAGGCTATTGATTTCCCTAAGCACCGAATTAGGCATGGGTGTCTACTCTAATTCTTTTCTTCCTTAAAGGATTTAGCATGGGTGTCTACTAAGTTGTTCTTTAAGAAGCATGAATCTGTGGAAATCGGCGAATACATGAGGCCTAGGGTATGGGTGTCTACTCCCGGTTCCCCATGTTGATTAACCCAAGAACCCGGTGTGGATTTATTTTGTTACTAACATTAAACCTAGGACTCGATCATCCAAATTGATTTAATTAACTAGTCCATACCACATGCATATGTTTATCATGCACACACATATGAGGAATTCATAAAAGCAGGAATTAACCAAGTTAAATAACATAACATAACCATCGCAAAGGCGCCAATATTGAAATATTAACTAAACATAACTAGGGCTTCAATCTAGCCCTACTAAGTAAATTAGCTACACAATAAAGATAAAAGGGGTGGAAGAGAAAAAACCCAAACTCCTCTTGATTTAGCCTTCAGTTCCTTTCCAGAGCTTGTGCCTCTTTTCTCCAGACTTATTCCTAGAAACTAAGAGGTCTATTTATGGGCTTTAGAAGTCCTTGTGACACTAGTAAACCTAGAAAATGCGTAGGGTTTTAATCATATTACAAGTGGAAATTGAAAAACCCTAATATGGAAGGAAAAGGAGTCTGTCCGCAGCTTCTAGAATTCTCCAGCGCACAGGTGCGATCAATCGCAACCCGTGTGCGATCGATCACAAGTACACTGTGTTCGATCACACTACCAGAAACTCCAACTTTTCAAAAATTCTCTCTTTGAGCCTAAATCTTCCAAATTTACTTCATTTTCTTCCAAAAGCCTACAAAAGCAAAGAAAATACAAAAAGGAAGTAAAATGGCCTAATTAACTAAAACCAAAGGATTAAAACATGCAAGTTAAGGGCTGAAAATATGAATATTTTAGCACTTATTATACCCCCAAACTTACATATTGCTAGTCCCTTAGCAATACAAAACTAAAAATAGGAATGGAAAACAGAAAACATAAGATAAATCCATCTTTCGTGGGATGTACGATTGCATTTAGCATATGCAACAAGCCTTTTAAACCCCTAGGAATTTCCTAGTGGACGAGTGAAGTCTCGTGAGGGTTTTCCAGAAATGTTACCCACAAACATCATGCAAGAGTTAATGTTATCCAAAAACTAAGGTATCACTCAAAACCATGATTCTCATTCATTAGCAAGCTTTAAAAAGATAAACTCCATCTTCACAATGAATTGAAATTTTAAAATTTAATTACTCACCAAAGACATGCTAAGACATCACAAGTTTGAAAATAGGGTAAAGTGAACTAGCACATAAATATGAAGCTTCCAATTATTTCTAATGTGCAATGTCTCAATATCTCAAAGTTCACTGAAATCCCTATTAGAATGAACAATAATGGCATATTTTTCTTTTTCTTCTTCTTTCTTTGTCAGGTTGTGCAATGCTTGATTCCCTTAAGCTTTCTAATTGACCCATGTAATGAGTGTTAAGTCAATGACTCCCAAACCAGATGGTTTTAGGGCATTAGGTGTAGAGACACCCCTAGGACTTACTAACTCGAGTCAAAAAGGCTACGAAACCAAACTGACCATGACATTAACCAAATCAAAATTCTTCACCTTTTGACGTGAACACTCAATGCTTTGAGACAAGAGGTCAAGTTACTCAGCGAAAAGCTTATCAATGATCATATTTTATTTTTTTATTTTATTTTATTTTATTTTTCATATATATATATGCCAAAGTAGCCATCTAATAAATCATCCAGTTTCACTTAAGACATAGAAACACACACATTAAACTTTTCATGTCATACCCCACAAATTATGTGCTAATGTGCTTGTGTAAGATCATATCAAACATGTGAATTCTCAACTGTCCTAAGCAAGTAACCAAACCGAAAAACTCAATTATTAGATTATGTGTTCAAAATTTTAAGCTCACCAATGAAATCAAATCACAATTTTTAAGATTAACCAAAATTTTAAGACAAACATGAACATGCATATATTTTTTCTTGTTGAATTTTTTTTTTTCTTCATTTATAAAAATAAACAGCAAACAAAATGAAATTGGGACAAAGTGTGTGTAAACAACATGTGCGCCCATACCCCCAAACTTAAATGACACATTGTTCCCAATGTGTCTAAAACAAGGAAAGAGTGTACCCGGGAGATGGACGACATCGTCTTGGAAAGCATGGCTCATAGCACACCCCCAAACTTGAAGTAAAGCACACTTGTCCCTGCGAAATAAGAAAACACAAAAACAAGTAAACAGAAACAAACTAAAATGAAATAAAAATTGAACATAAAAAGAATAATATAAATAACTAGGAGATGATGCCAAGTGCGCTCGATCGCACATGTTGTGCGTTCGATCGCACTAACAGAGTGTGGTAGCCTCTCAGATGGAAACCGGCGCTCGATCGCATGTGAGGTGCGATAGATCGTAGGAACAGAATGGAAAAGAAAACGACATAACACCAAAAACACCAAAAATACTAAACACAAATGAAAACACAACAAAATATAAATCAAACTACAAAATAAAAGGATATGCGATGGGGTGCCTCCCATGAGCACGAAGTTTAACGTCTTCAGCCAGACGGTTGTTCTTCCTTCATTCTCTTATTTCTGTCCTGAAGATGAGGTTCCAGGATTGGGTATTGTTTGGGATGGAAATCCACCTTGTTTCCTTTCACTCAGCTCCTTAGCCATTTGCCCGATTTGGACTTCCAATCCTTGCATAGCTTGCTCGGTTTTGCATTGAATTGTCTTTTGATCATTCATGAATTCCCTTTGTGTGGTTGCCAAGGTGCGTACCATACTGTCCAAGTCAATCGGCTTTGATTCTTGGCTTGTTTGGCTTGCTTGTTGGTAGTTCCTCTGCAGCCCTTGATGGTTCAGAATATTTTGACTGTTACTCCATGAGAAATTGGGGTGGTTTCGCCACCCTGAATTGTAGGTGTTGGAGTAGGGATTATTCTTGGGAGGATAGTTGTTTTGTCCCACATAATACACTTGCTCTTGGTCTGTGGATGAGTAAAAGGGGCAAGTCTCAGTAGTGTGATCAAAATGAGAACATAAAGCACATACCTGAGGTTGCATGTCTTGTTGACTAGGTGAGACTTTCTAAGCAGTCATGGCTTTGGCAATCATATCCGGCTTTCTTTCTACAACAGCCATCTGATTGGGGGTCCACTAATCAGATTCACTTCAAACATGCCCTTGCTCTTTACTCCTTGCCTCCCTTTGGATGAGAATTGTTGGGAGTGTTCACTCAAAGTTTCAAAGAGCTCTATGGCTTCCTCACTGCTCTTTTTCATTAGAACACCTCCACAAGCTGAATCAACAAAACCTTTGTTAATATCCTTACAACTTTCATAGAAAGCTTGTACCTGGTCATCTTGAGGCATGTTGTGATGTGGATACTTAAGAAGCAGCGTATTGAAGTGGTCCCACGCTTCAAAGAACAGATCTCCATCTCTTTGTTGGAAGGATTGAATCTCCCTTCTAAGTTGTCTTGTCTTTTGAGCTGGGAAGAACTTCTTTAGGAACTTGTTGGACAACTCTTCCCAAGTATGAATAGATTCCGCAGGCAAAGAATTATACCACAACTTAGCATTATCTTTTAAGGAAAAAGGGAATAAGACTAACCTGAACCTCTCTGGAGTTAGGCCTTGAACATGTTGAAGCTCACAGTGCGATCGATCACAGTGTACCTATGATCGATCACACTACCAGAAACTCCAATTTTTCCAAAATTCTCTCTTTGAGCCCAAATCTTCCAGATTTACTTCATTTTCTTCCAAAAGCCTACAAAAGCAAAGAAAATACAAAAAGGAAGTAAAATGGCCTAATTAACTAAAACCAAAGGATTAAAATATGCAAGTTAAGGGCTGAAAATATGAATATATTAGCACTTATCAACGATCGCAAGTGCCTTGCCGTGTTGTGGTCCTCGCTTGTAGTGTGCTCGATCGCTGCTCCCCTGCGATTGATCGCACTACTAGAGCCTTCCAATTTCCCAAAATAGCTCTTTTTAAGTCCAAAACTTTTGAGATTGCTTCTTTTTCTTCCAATGACCTACAAAATCAAGGAAAACACAAAAAGGAACTAAAATGGCATAAATTAACTAAAATTAAATGATTAAAACATGTAAGTTAAGGGTTAAAAATATGAATATTTTAGCACTTAACACACCCTCAAACTTACATATTGATAGTCCCTTAGCAATACAAAACTAAAAACAAGATGAAAAACAGAAAACAAAAAGATAAATCCATCTTTCACGGGATGTACGATTACATTTAGCATATGCAACAAGCCTTTTAAATCTCTAGGAATTCCCTAGAGGACGAATGAAGTATCGTGAGGGTTTTCCAGAAATGTTACCCACAAACATCATGCACAATTGATGTTATTCCAAAAATTAAAGCATCACTTAAACTTCATGATTTTCATTCATTAACAAGCTTAAAAAGATGAACTTCATCTTCACAATGAATTGGAATCTCAAAGTGCAATTACTTGCAAAGGACATGCTAAAACATCAAAAGTTTGAAAACAGTGTAAGGTGAACTAGCACAAAATTATGAGGCTTTCAAATCTTTTCAATGTGTAATATCTCCATATTTTAAAATTCACTGAAATCTCTATTAGAATGAACAATAATGGCATATTTCTTTTCTTCTTATCTTTTTTTTTTTTTTTTTTTTTTCTTCTTGAGTCAGGTTGGGCAATGTTTGGTTCCCTTAAGCTTTCTAATTAACCCATGTAGCGAGTGTTAAGTCAATGACTCCCAAACCAGATGGTTTTAGGACATTAGGTGTAAATACACCCCTAAGGACCTATTAACTCGCGTCAAAAAGGCTACAAAGCCAAACTAACTATGACATTAATAAAATAAAAAATTTTAACCTTTTGACGTGAACATTCAATGCTTTAAGGCAAGAGGTCCAGTTACTCAGTGAAAAGCTTATCAATGATCATATATATATATATATATATTTTCTTTTGAATATATATGCCAAAGTGTCCATCTTATAAGTCATCCAATTTACCCAAGATACAGAAGCACACACATCAGACCTTATGTCATACCTCACAAATTATGTGCTAATGTGCTTGTGTGATTAGATCAAACATGTGATTTTTCAACTATCCTAAACAAGTAATCAGACTAACAAATTCTCTCATCAGATCATGTGTTCAAAATTTTGAGCTCACTGATGAATTCAAGCCACAATTCTTTTAGATTAACTACATTTTTTGCGCAAACATGAACATGCATAATTTTTTTTTTTTTTTTTGAATAAACAAACAAACAAACAAAACAAATAACATGAAACCGGGACAAAGTGTGTGTAAACAACATGCCCATACCCCAAACTTAATGGACACATTGTCCCCAATGTGTCTAAATTAATGAAAGAATGTATCAGGGATATGGACGATATCGTCTTGAAAAGTATGGCTCATAGCACGCCCCCAAACTTGAATCGAAGCACACTTGTCCCTACAAAATAAGAAAACACAAAAACAAGTAAAAGAAAACAAAACTAAATATAAATAAAGAAGTAAAATGAAACACACAAAAATAAAATAACATGATAAACTATGGGGTGCCTCCTATGAGCACTAAGTTTAACGTCTTCAGCCAGACAGTGGTCCCTACTCAATGCTACCTAGAAGATAATGCTCCAGATGGTGATGGCAACCGGCTGAGAATGGATTGCATCAATTCTTCTAAGGCAGCTAGTCTTTTATCTATCAGGACTTTGTCCTCCCGAGCCTCTCTTCTCTGATCAGCCAACTCTTTGAATGCCGGCCATTTCTTCACTAAGTGAGTGATAGTGTGCTGCTTGAAAAATGATTGGGGCCTCCGCCTCTACTGCGGCTGGCTCAGCTGTGGGTTCATCTTCTGCCATCGGCTTGGCCTCATTCTCTTCCAAGCTAGTTGCTGCTGCTGGAGGTACCGGGGCATATGGGAGCAGCTCTTGTTCCATTGGCGAATGCCAAACATGGGGGTAGTGGTAACTGGCTCATTAGCCGCGGTGCCCTTGATGCCTTTCTTCCGGAGGATATAAGTGATTAAATATTGGAAAGGTAACCCCCATGAGTGTGTGGACTCAACTCCTCCAATGTGCAGTCCATTCCAAAATTTGTGAATTTGGTTTCAGACGATATCAGAAATGGAACACCAGGCATGTTTATGGAAGGCGTAGAGTGTCTGGAGAAATTGGTCCCACCTTTGAGTTTTGTGCCCCATGGGAAAAGCATTGCGGTGCAATATTGAGTCCATAAACTAGAGTCGTGGAGGTAGCTTGGACCGGCTGCCGGCATTATGATGGGCGTCGGCATATTGCCCTTGGCACATGTCCTGAATGATTTCCGCCACATAGAACCTAGGCGGTTGCTCGGCAAGTTGTGCTGCTTCTGGAGGGTGCTCATCATTACATTGGAGTGCAACGGCAATGTCGGTTTTTGTTACGTCAATAGCTCGACCCTGCACTGTGGAAGAGAGGGCAGCCAGCCTATTGCAATCATGGGACAGGTAGGCATAAAATTCGATCACCAATCTTCTATAGGAAGTGGAGATGACCGGCTTGAAAAGCTTCTTGAGCCCTCGACTCTTGAACTTGGAGAACACCCATTGAGATGCCTCAAGGTTTTGAAAATCTTCTCTTATGGCAAAAGATGTCTCAAACAGCAACTTCCGCTCCTCAAAAGTGGGCGGGAGAGAAGTGGCATGGGCTTCGGACCCCCGGGAGGACGAAGCTCAAGTTCTTGGCATGATGAACTTGATTGGGAACTTTTGTCGAACACCTAATATGTACTGTGATGACCAAGGTTGCTATGGCACGGCAACAACTGCCCAAAATCCCCTGCAAAACAATAAAACCCAACAAAGAGAGGCAATGTGGGTGGTCAATTGCAGAAAATGATGAAAAAAAAATGAAGCGTGGGTCTAAGGGGATTTAGGGTTTTGAAGGTTGATGGTGCGATGATGTTGGTGGCCGCAGGTGAGAATGGGCACGTGCAGGTGCATATGCGGTGCGGTGGTGATTGTTTAAGGCCGGTGGAAGTGAGGAAAAGTGGTGGTGTGCTGGTGGAGGTGGAGTTGCAGTGAAGGGGTGTGGGTGAGGGGTGTACGGCGCAGGGGAAAGTGAAGTGAAAGTGGGGAAACAATGACCTAAAATAGGTCATGTGGCCTGCTGCCCGAGTGCGCTCGATCGCACTCGTGCAATAGTGTGTGTATGTGGGTGATGTGCACTCGAGCGCGCACAAGGTGAGCTCGATCGCACTAACAGAATGTACAAAGCCAAAAATTGATCACTGCGCTCGATCGCATACTGGTTGCGATTGATCCTAGTAACCGAATGTGATTTTTTTTAAATGCATAATGTATAACAACACAAAAGATAAGTGAGAACACTACGAGTATGTCAAAAAAGTTTGGAAATTGATGTGATGGGAAACAAAGATGGAAAAGTGTACCGCCTTCGGTGGCCTCAGTACCACTGTTTTGAGTAGATGCGCTTGAGCTTCTGGACTGCTCAAACGCTTCTACTTGTAGCTGTAGTGCTACTAGTGTGGAGAGCTGCACTTGAGCTCCACAGAATGTGGCTCAAGTGCCCCTGGTGGTGCAGGGACAGGACTTTCTTTATAGGTCAATGATTTCAGTCGCCCATAGGACTCCTTGACACGCTTTATGTGATGATGGTCCTTAGGTCTTTTCTTGTGGAGCTTGGTGTCCTCATTTGCTTCATACCTCAATTCGTCCCGTTCATCCAACTGGAGCTTTCTCTTGGCACTTGAATATGGTGGGAAGGTTTCAAGGGGGTGCTTTGCTCCACTAATGTCCTCAATAACATCTGCATAGACTGGCCCAATGTCTTGCCTTGTGAACTTGTGAGTGAGGCAGGTCTTTACTAGATCTTTATATGGGTCCTGTAAAACTAGCTTACTAACACCTTGGATCATACAAACACCAAAACATTTAAAATCATCTTGAGGTAATTGCATTGTATCAAATATTTTGAACTCTATTGTCTCACCATTCACCTTCATACTTACAGTACCATTTTTCACACCTATTGTAGTATCAGCAGTTCTCATAAAGGGTCTTCCTAAGATGATAAGCGAGGGTAATGGCATAGGGGATTCTTCCACATCTAACACAATGAAGTCAGCAGGTAAAATAAATGTACCTACCTTTACCAACACATCCTCAAGTATACCTCTTGGTCTTTTGATGCTTCTGTCTGCCAATTGTAAGGTGACAGAGGTTGGTTGAAGATCCCCCAAACCCAGCTTTTCATATACCGTATAAGGCAGCAAATTTACCCCAGCTCCCAGATCTAGCAATGCATGCTCAAAATGATGGTCTCCTATCCTGCAAAGAATGGTAAAACTACTCGGATCTGTTAGCTTTGGTGGTAATTTCCTTAACAAAACTGCACTTACCTCCTCTGTTAGGGCCACTGTCTCATGCTCCTAAAACTTCCTTTTGTTAGTGCAATAATCCTGATGCGAACCTCAATCGACACGCTTTGAGACCCAACAAACAATATTGGAAATTAACCCAAGAAAACTAAAAATCAGATTTTAGATAGAAAACCCCGACCCAACATTTATAAAGAAACGCGAACCAAAGGTATAAAAAGTAACAACCTTCGACCCAACGTTTATAAACGAAACGCGAACCGAAGGTATAAAGTTAGAACGCCACAAGGAAGAATCCTTGATAAGTTCACAAGTTCTTTGAAGAACTAATAGAAGAAGCAAACCTCACTTTTGTATTTTCATTCATGATTTCCATTACAATGAATGCATGTTATTTATAGAACATGGCTGAAAATATGACTACCTACTTGCTATGGAAAGGAAATTAAATTGGTTTCAACATTGGAAAGTAAATAAAGTAAAAAAGGACTAACTAATAAAAGCCTAAAATTAAGGTTGATTTGGTCTGAAATTTGCAGCTCCTCTATGCCAAAAATAGACTGAGATTGGCAATTAAATCACGCCTAAGGAAGGTCTTGAAATAGGTAAGTCAATCAACCAACTAATTAGCATGTAATTTGGCAAGTCAATCATCCAATTAATTGGTATGTAATTAGATAGTCAATTAGCCATAATCAACCATTAATCCATGCCATTGCTAAGGAAATTTTGTGCAATCTGCTCCATGAATAGCTTGGATCAAATTTATTACGCCTTCATCTCCCTTTGGGCCAAGCTTGGAATGCCCCATTTTAGAATCAGCCTAAATCTCTTGAATCAGCCCATTAAGTGCTTCTTTGATCTTCTTGGATCTTGCTCTAGTAATAGGCCCAACTGGAACATGCAACGGATCCTTTAATGGTGCTTGTTGAATCTCATCAAATCCTTTAAAAATTTAGCATATGAAGGAATCTGCTTAATTGCATCTAATAAAGGAATATTGATTTTTGCTTTCCTCAAGGTCTCAAAAATATCCATGAGTTGCTTTTCTTTCTTTGGTTTGACTAACCTTTGAGGGAAGGGAGGTGCATTCACCTTCTCCATTTTGTTTACCTTGGAAGTTGATGCTTCATCTGGAGATGTTTGAGGTGGCTCTTCAGTTCCTATGACCTTGCCATTTCTGAGAACTGTGATTGCTTTCAGCTGCTGATGACCCACTTGGATTGGGTATTGTTTGGGCTGAAAATTCTCTCTTCTTTCTTTCACTCCGTGATAGCTAAAGAATATATATATATATATATATTCTTCAGCTATCCAATTGATTGTTACTGAATTTAAAATTTCATGATCTTGTTTACCCAAAAAAAGGTCTAAAATATTTGTCTCTTCGGAATCATGCAAGCCAAATGCTAATCATGGATGAGTTCACACAAGGGCAGTTTTGTGATTGCCAATGAGTTTTCATTTCACTTCACATCCCTTCGCGTTTCCTTTTTTTATTTTTATTTTTCTCTCTGAACAAAATTGGAGGAAGGGATCAGACTAGCTATTTTATTTGGACGTGACTATAATAGCACTTGTTCACTAAGTATCGCTTAAGAGGGGTATAGATGATAAGAATCGTAGACGCCCTCTCAGGACTGATTGAGCAATAGTTTAACACCAATCCATGAAAAATTATGTGAATTTGTGATATTTTGTATGTTTGTATTTTGGTATTAAAGAGTACATTTGTAAGAAACAATGATATGGTTGCGATTATATATGTTTATTAGTAATTAATTATTTTGTATTATGTTTTTTTATGTCTATGATTATGATTTCTTTTAATTTATATTTAATTTACTATCAAGTGGCACCAAATTTGGTTTAAAAAAAAAAAAAAAATTGGTATTAAAATAATTTCTTTCGAATAAACCTAGTATTTAATTTTGTGCCAGGAGTGAGATTTTGGCACATAAAAATGCCAGAGTGAGATTTTGGCGCATGAAAATATGCCAATAAGCTATAAATCCTAACATATTATTATCATTTTTTGGACACTCAACTGTCATTATTTACTACCAAGAAAATATATACTTTCTAGCATTTAATTATTGCCTGCCTAAACAAAAACCCTTTTATAGTGCCACTAAAAATTCTAATACCATTCAAGCCAATAGCTATCATCGTTCCGATTGCTGGAATGCCGAATTTGCAGAATATTAAGACAGGAAGGTGACGCAAAGCAAGTTGATGGTTTTTTTGTTTTTTTGTAGTTGGCAAGAAAAGTAATATAATATAAATAGGGTTTAATAATAATTTAATGATGCTGGTAAAACCCAGCCTAGGTGGGGACGTCCAACCCTAGTTGTGGGCGTGTCTGTATGTCATTTTCTTCCTCCTAACTAATACACTTGAAAAAAAAAGAAAAAAAAAAGAGTTAAATAATACAATGACGTCTGCATTCCTTTGAAATAGGCATCTCACCGACGGTGCTCCCACAGTTTTGTTTTCGAGAATTCTAATGCAAAATTTTTATTTATTTATTTTCATTGGTTTTGGCGCAATTAACATTGTTTGTTTTGGTAACAAAATATTTCAGGAGGAGATGTAAGGGTGTTCATAATGTGAAATGGATTGGAAATGCCAATAAGATGAGCTCTAGTGCATACTAGACTATTATATTATAATTTTATTTTATTTTTTTAATTTTAATTGTTTGAAATGATGCTGAACTTCCATTGCCAATATAAAGAACAAGTATATTGCTTGGACATTACACTTTCACTAATACAACTAGGGTATCTTTCATCCACACTTCTCAATGGATTGTTGCACTAAAGCCTTCCCAACTTTTCCTCTTGGAAGGTTCGGAAGATTTATGAAAGTGCTAATTTCTATGTCCATCATATGACATTGGGATATACGATACAATTAGAATTCACTTTGATTGCATTCCTACCTTCTTTTCTCCCTCCTTACCCCATCTGTAGTGGAAAAGATCCATCCCTTAGCTTGCTTTCTTTTTCTGTTTGTCTGTTTTTGGTTGTTAGATGTACTTAAAAAAAAAAAAAAAAAAAATGAAAATGAAAAGAGGTTATACAAAGTTTTAATAAAACGAGAGGTGGTTTTACAAAATGAGTTCCCTCCTCTTCCCCCCACGAAAAAAGGTGAACGAATTTTGAGAGGAAAAGCAACCAATTTCCCAGTCTAGCACTACCTTTTGAAAACTTTTGGAAAAAAAAGCTACAATAAAACCAAAACAAAATAAGAAATGGAAAACTTATAAACCCTCGAAAGTCGATGCTTATTACTCTTTTTGTGCATGCAAGTGTGCGGGAGCAAGAGAGATAAATCCCATGACATTATCAAGAGGTATTTTGCTATGCAAGCAAATTTATTGCATTAAGTACAACAAAATAAGAGTTTAACTAACTGATCACAACTAGCAAACTTATTCAACCATCTACATATTCAGACCATGGGATGATGAGGCGAGGGAACTCTTAGCTGAATTAAGTCTACAAGAACTGGTCAAAATTTAGAACTTCACTCATGCATGCTTTAGATTTAGGGTTTTGTTCTACCACCTTGGTCATGAAGAACAAATAATGAGCATTTCTACTCCACCATCGAGTAACTGTGAATGAACCAAGACAATCATGGTGGACCGGTCACTCCAGGGAAGAGTTCGGTTAATTTATTGAAAAGATCCATAACCTGGAATTGGAAAGAAACAGGAAAAAAAAAGACATAAGTTTATTATTTTGATGAGAGAGAAATAAGGACAACTCTTGGACTAAGAAAAGAATACTAAGGACAAAGGTCAGATAAGCGGTATTAGAACAATACAAACAAGACAGGGTGGTGTGAGACAAATAATGGCTCTAAATATAATACATTTGAGACTTGAGATTGTTTTTAATTAAGGTTACTATAGGATGTATATTTTAATACTGTGAGAATTTTGAATTGGTGGACGCATAGTTTAATTTTAAAGAAAAAAATGGAGTTGAATTTGTATTCTTATAGAAGCATTAATTTAAAAGCAGATAATTTTAGGAATGAAAAATCATGTTTAAGGTAAAAAAAAATGTTTGGCCTTACCTCCTTGTCATTTTGATATTTTGCAATGCTCAGTGGGTTCTGTGAACACTGGAAAGGCAACATAATGTTAGAGAGTTGGTGTTAAAGATTAAAAAAGTGCTTCAGGTAGAACATACATCCATGATTGCTGCTTGGACTCTTGGGTTTTGAAAGGCCTGGGCAACTTCAGGGTTGGCCATTATTTTTGCAATAGTTTCTTCAGGTGAAAGCCCAATTTGATCTGCAAAATGTAAAATAGAAGCAGAATTAAAAAGGGAAGTTAAAACAGAATGCTGAACATCCACCCAAAGAGGGTTTGCCTTGATTACAGAGTGTAATGGAACTTTATCCAAACAGAAATGTGAAACAGAGAAAAGTAAACCTTATGAGATACTTAGAAGTATTCAATAAATTCAAGTCAAATCTCTAAAATACTCTTGTAGTAATACCAATCTTAACATAACAATGGATGGCGGGTCAAAGGTCACTGGTGCAGTTTTGTATACACATGGTTACAACTACACCCAGAAAGGTTATTATAGACATATTAAGAAAGCTCTGCTCTACCATTTTGAGTGATGAAGCAGTTAAGTGAAAGTGCTTATTTACAAAGGTACTATGCACCATTTGAATATATAATGTGAAAGATCATTTATTTTCGACAAGAGTGAGATTTCTATCCATTTGCCTCCAATTACAACCAAACTAAGAGTCTGAGTTAGTCATTGGCAATCAGATCATGCAAACCCACCATAGTGGATATCAATAGTTATTAGGGATAAATGCCCAGTCCACATGATGACACCCCCATAATCTGCAACGCTACGAGATATGACATTAAGTTTATTTTCTTGAAAACAAACAATATCCACCTTCCAATCTCTGAGCAAGTTCCTAACCTTCAGACATTTCTTCCCCTCTTTCAACTTTCAGGCTTATGAACCAAAACAAATCCACAATCTTATGAATCAAGACCACAGCTATCCTTATCAAATGCTGCTAGCTACGAATTTCAACTGGACAATGCAATTCTCTCCATGGGGGAAGGCTTTGTGGAGATTGGTTGTGGATTTTAAATATGACAGCATGTACTATGGAGGGTGGTGTTCTAATGCTGTCAATGGATCTTGCGGGGTTAGGGTGTGGAGAAATATTAGGAGGATGGAGGGATTTCTCTATATTTATTAGATTTGAGGCCGGCAATGAGTTCTAAGATCTAATTTTAGCATGATGTGTGGTGTGTGGATCAGGCATTGAAGGCAGCTTTCGGGGAGTTGTTTAGCATAACTTGTTTTTAAGGAGGCTTCAGTGGTAGATCATTTGCAATTTTTCTAATCACACTTTATAGGGGAACATCACCTTTATTAGATTAGTGCATGGCTAGGAGGTGGCTTCAATTACCTCGCTCCTTCACTTTTCGTATTCTCTTAGGTTGAAACTGTTAGTCAGATACGGCAGATATATCATATATATTTAGCCATAAATAGTCTATCTAGTTATGGCATGTTTTTGTATTATAGCTATAGTATCTTGTAATTAATAGGTAGATTTTAGTTGCCTTATTTGTTCTCCTATATTGCTGTAATCGCTGAGATACAACCTGTAATTAGCTAGACAATTCTTATATAAAATGAGAAACCCTCACATTGAGAGGTATTCAGTACAATTGACAGAAACTAAGTGGTGTGAATAAGATTTGTTGGATTCGTTCGAAAAGGCGGATTTTTGAGGTTAGATCTTTTTACAATGGGTAAATTCCCCCCGATGACTCTCATTTTCCTTGGAAGTGCATTTGGTGGAATAAGACTCATTTGAAAATAACATTCTTTGTATGGACCATAGCTTTAGGGAAGATCCTAACTATAGATAACTTGAGAAAGAACACATCATAGTGATGAATTGGTGTTGTATGTGTAAGAAGAGTGGGGAAAACACTGATCATCTATTGCTCCATTACGAAGTAGCTAGAGAATTATGGGAATCGATCTTCCATTTATTCAAAATAGAGTGGGTCAAGCCTCAACGGGTTGTGGACTTATTGGAGAGGATAGTTTGGAAAACAATGCAATATAGAAGTTTGGAAAATGATTCGCCTGTCCTTAATGTGGTGTATTTGGAGAGACCACAATGCTCGAAACTTCAAAAATAGTTAGAGGACACTGACAATATCAAAAGACGTTATGTTCAAATCTCTTCGTGTTCGGATAGCTGCCTGCAACTGTTCTCGTTTTTCTAAATGCTTAGAATTTTTCGATATGTGTTCTTTTTGTTAATTGGATGTTTCTTTTGTCTGAAGATTTCAAGGGTGGTTAGTCTTGTGGGTGGCATCTACAAAATTATTGCTAAAGTTTTATGTAACAGGTTGAGATTGGTATTGGAGAAGATTATTTCCAAGTCTCAGAACACTTTCATCAAGAGAAGATAATTTCTAGATTCCGGCCAATAAATAGCAGAATCAGATATGGGGAAATGGATGTGCCATGTACATTGGATATAGAAAAAGCTTATGATCACAGTAACGGGGATTTTTTGTTGTACATGTTGAGGAGTGGTTTTGGGGAGAGATGGTGTTCTTGGATAGCTCATTGCATATGTTTAGTTCGCTTTTCTGTTTTGGTGAATGGCACTCCTACCCATTTTTTTGGTAGTTCTTGTGGTCTGAGACAGGGGATCTTACTGTTTGTTGTTGTTATGGAGACTTCAGGTAAGATGATCTCAGCTGTATTGAGGGGAGGCCTTTTATTTGGCTTTTATGTGGGGCATTGGAATGCTAGAGGGATTGATATCTCTTATCATTTGTTTGCGGACGACACCTTGATTCTCTGTGAGGTGGATTTAGATCACCTTTGTCCTCTACGGTGCTAGTTTTTATGTTTCGAAGCTATTTCGGGTCTTAAAATAGTTGCAGTTCGTTAAAGTTCTCCTCTCTCATCCACTTCCGCCTGAGTGTCGGAGCGTGGGTGGCACGTGAGAGCCGGTTGGGATAGTTTTAGCTGTTTGGTGAACATCATGGCTGGGTCGAGAAGTTGGTCCGTGGAATCCAAGGTTTTTGAAGTGCTGATTAAGGAAGGGTTATCAGGGGTGAGGATTTTTGAGAGAATTAAAAGATTCAGAAGGTCTATTTTCATGCAGAAGGATGAGCTAGCTTGGTTAGTGCGAATAGTGGAGGAATTGGTGACAGTGGATAACTCTGAAGTCTTTTGGGATCAATCTAGAGCTGGGTATCCTAGAATAATCGATTAGAAATGCTCTAATAGGCATGGTTATTTTCTGACGGTAGAGGAATTTGATGGTAGAAGAAGGTGTGGCTCGATCATCATTCCAGAAGGACGTCGTCGGATAGGGTGGGAACGTTTCATGGCAAACTCATCCCTCCGTGAGCACAGAGCGGTCAGTGATCCTCGAGTGGTCGGGGAAGGCAAGAACGACAAGGTAGTGAAGGAAAGGAGTTACGCGGAGACGTTGAGGTTATCGTTGAAGCCAACTGAGGAATGTTTCAATTCCTTTTTAGAACCGATTGCCAAGGTCCCAAGGTGGCTAAAAGAAGCTCCTGTAGATAGGGAAAGGCAAGTCCATGTTTATGGCAAGCAACCGTGGGTTATGACGAAAACCCATGTTACGGCGAGGTTCCAAGGTGGTTCTGGGGTGGGTCCAACAGAGAGCCACTGTCCGGCGAGGTCTGTCCAAGAACATGCAAAGGCTGGAACGTGCAGTTTGAAGGATGGAGACAGAATGGGGGTGTCGTTTAGAGCTCCGGCGAGTAGTTCCCAAAGGCCGGCGACGGGGTCTGCATCGTTTTCTGGTCCTGACCACTTGAAGGGACGGGAGGGGATGGGGAGCCATGTTGGGCAGACCTACTCTGCTGCAAGTCTCGAGCTCCTCAACGTTAGGGAGTCATTGCAAAGGCTGAAATGGGAGTGTGATGTGGGGCTGACGAAGGTAGATTTGGTGATGAAGTTATTGGAGGACAGTGGGCTTAGGCAGGGTGTTAGAGAATTGTTTGTCCAGCAGAAATCGGCATCAGAAGGGAAGGAGATGAGTGGGTTGGAGGGCAAAGCTACAAAAACCAATAGGAAGCATAAGGTGAAGAAGAAAGTAGCTTTTAAGCCCAAAGGTGGTTTGGGCCCAGGCGTGGGCTTTAACTATAGACCAGACCACGCTGGACCAAAAGGATTTACATCCTCAGCCGTTTTGATTCCGATGCTGGAGACACAGAAAGCCCCGAAGGGCCTGCGACCAAACTTGGTAAGTTCGGCAAGCATGTCACCGTTGGCTGGAAGGGCCCTACCAGGGGGAGGGGGGGTTGGGTCAGCGGAAGGAGAAGCACCCACGGAGGTTTTCGGCTTTTCTACCCAGGGAGGTGATGGGTTTCCGACCGTCGAGAAGCCCAGTAACAGGGACCCTCAAAGATCGGCGCTCGCAGCTCAGACCACTGATAAAAGGAAAACTCTGTTGACTTATTATAGGAAGAAGAAGACTGGGCCGCAGTTTTCGAACGCAACACTGGTGGGCTCGCTAGAAGTTTCTTCGTCGGCCGGTGGACAGAGGGAAAGGGATCCTTGGGTCGAAGCCAACTTCTACTTAGGGGGTGCCGGAAACGCAATCTCTACCGGAGAAATCACAGAGCTCGCCGGAGTGTCATTTGGACATCGGTGAGGCTTGGGCAGGGGAGGACTTGGGCTCGGCCAGGGGTCAATTTTTGGCGGAATCTTCTTCTCGTCTGAATACTGGGGTGGTGGTGGTAGGGGGCTGTTTGCCGGAGGCTCCTCAGGGGGAGGCAATGAGCCTGGGATCGCCGATTCCTGTAGGACAGGAAGGTGTTGAGCGTGTGCCAGTGATGGAATTTATAAGGCTTGGAGTAGGCACGGACAGTATCTCAGGAACAGGAGGGATGGGGGAATTAGGGGCGGAGAAGGATTCTTCCAGCTGGGTAGTTGAAAGCTGCCTCAAGTTTTGCCCTAAAATTGGTGTATCTGATGAGGGAAAAAGGAGGAGTTGGCGGGTTTGTTCAATTCTATTGAAGCATCTAGAGTGCAATGTGATTCGGACTTGGGAGGCTTTTATGCCAATGATCATGCTCTTAAAGGATTTCAGGAGTTAAAGAAATCTGGAGGTTCTAGTATTATTGGTAGGGGCCAGATGGAAATTATGCAAGGTAGGGGTTGAGGGAGGGGTCGATTGGTGGATTATGAAGCTTAACATCGTCGCATGGAATGTAAGAGGGTTGAATGCGCTCAAAAAAAGGATGAGGATAAGGGGTCTCTTGAAAGAATGAAAAGTAGATATAGTGTGCTTGATTGAGACTAAGATGGAGGATATTTCCCGTGAAGTGGTTGATAGTCTTTGGGGAGATCAACATGTGGGGTGGATGTATAAGGGGTCTAATGGGTTGTCGGGGGGGGGGGGTGTGTTACTGATGTGGGATAGGAGGGCGGTTGAGTGTAAGGAGGAGTGTGTGGGGCATTTCAGCCAGGCGTGTTCCTTTCGAAATGTGGAGGATAATTGGGTCTGGGCATTTGGGGGGGTGTATGGCCCAAGTGATGATGTGGAGAGAAGGGTCCTTTGAGAAGAGCTGGCTGGTTTGATGAATGTGTAGGAGATCCCTTGGTGTATTGGTGGGGATTTTAATATTGTCCGGTTTCCTAGTGAGTGCTCTAGTGTCTCTTATTATTCTTCTAGCATGATGAATTTCTCGGACTTTATATCTGAGAACAATTTGGTGGACATTCCGATGATGGGGGGTCAATTTACTTGGTCTAATAATCAAGAGAATGAGATTTGGTCTAGAATTGACCGGTTCTTGCTCTCCTCAGATTGGGAAGATCATTACCCAGCGGTGTCACAAAGAAGACTTCAACGCCTGCTCTCCGATCATTTCCCTTTATTACTGGACTGTGGGGATCCTCGTGGAGGTAATAAGTGTTTCAAATTTGAAAATATGTGGCTTAAATCCGAAGGTTCTGTTGACAAGGTTAGTTTTTGGTGGGGGTCTTATTCGTTTGAAGGTTTGCCTAGTTTTGTATTAGCTAATAAGCTGAAATCCCTTAAAGTGGATTTGAAAAAGTGGAATGAGTAGGTGTTTGGTGATATTGGGAGGAAAAAGGAGTTGTTGGGAGGAATTCAGGAGTTGGATGAGATGGCAGAATCGAGAGGCTTAGCTCAAGAGGAGAAGATTAGAAAGGCAGATATGTCGAAAGAATTGGAGAATACTTTGTTGTATGAAGAAATTCATTGGCGCCAAAAATCGAGAGCTTTGTGGCTCAAGGAGGGGGATCGAAATACTCGGTTTTTTACAAGGTGGCCAACTCTCATCGAAGGTACAATCGGGTGGAAGCGCTTCGTATTGATGGTGTCTTATCTGACGATCCAGTTGAGGTAAAAGATCACATTGTGCAATATTATCAAACCTTATACTCGGAACAAAGCACTTGGAGACCTAGAATGGATAACCAACCCTTCTTGTCCATTGATGAGGAGGATAATAGGTGGTTAGAAAGAGATTTTGAGGAAAATGAGGTATGGGAGGTGGTAAAAGGTATGGAGGGTGATAAGGCACCGGGCCCGAATGGCTTTTCCATGGCTTTCTTTCAAGCTTGTTGGGGTGTAATTAAACATGATGTTATGGCGGTTTTTGCTGAGTTCCATCGTAGACGTCAATTGGTGAAGAGCTTAAATGCAACTTTTATTTCCTTGATTCCGAAAAAGGCGGATGCGGTGGAGATGAAGGATTTTCGGCCCATTAGCTTGGTGGGAGGGGTGTACAAAATTGTTTCTAAGGTACTCGCCAATAGGATGAGAACTGTTTTGGGTAAGATCATTTCCAACTCTCAAAATGCTTTCATCGGGGGTCGTCAAATCCTAGATTCTGTACTCATTGCAAATGAATTTGTGAATAGTCGTATAAAATCCAGGGTGCCAGGTGTTCTTTGTAAATTGGAATTGGAAAAGGCTTATGACCGTGTAAATTGGGACTTTGTTATGTATTTGCTGCATCGGTGTGGTTTTGGAAAGAGGTGGAGGGATTGGATAGAGTGGTATATTACGTCGGTAAGATTCTCCATCCTTGTGAACGGTTCTTCGGAAGGCTTCTTTAACAGCTTGCGGGGAATACGGCAAGGGGATCCTTTCTCTCTGCTACTCTTTGTGCTTGTTATGGAGGCCTGACCAAGGCCTTTTGACTGGTTTTTCGGTGTGAGATAGGGTCTTCTCGGAGTTGGTGGTTACTCACTCGTTATTTGCTGATGATACTTTGATTTTTTGTGAAGCTTCTCCCGAACAGATACGGTATGTGCGCCTCATTCTTTTATGTTTTGAAGCTGTTTCGGGGTTGAGAGTTAATCTGGGAAAGTCAAAGATTGTGGCTATTAGTGAGGTGGAGAACATTGGGGCTTTAGCTAATATCCTTGGGTGTAGTGTTGCCAATATGCCTATGAAGTATTTGGGTCTGCCTCTTGGGGCGTTGTATAAGGATACGGCTATGTGGAATGATGTGATCAAAAAGATGGAGCGTCAGATGGCAGGTTGGAAGAGAATGTATCTCTCTAAGGGAGGCCGTTTAACTCTCATTAAGAGTACGTTGTCTAATCTTCCGACTTACTTTTTGTCTTTGTTTCCGATTCTCATGAGTGTAGCAAAAAGGCTTGAGAAAATCCAAAGAGACTTCTTGTGGGGAGGGATGGGAGATGAGCCTAAGTTGCATCTTGTAAGTTAGAATCAAGTCTGTCGTCCCCTGCACTCCGGTGGTCTGGGCATCTGAAAGATGCATCAGTTTAATCAAGCTCTCTTTGGGAAATGGCTTTGGAGATATGCAAATGAGGGTGAGGCTCTCTGGTACAAGATTATCAAAGCTAAGTACGAAGACCAAGATGGTGGGTGGTGCACGAAGGAGGTTTCGGGCTCTCATGGGGTGGGTTTATGGAAGCATATTCGACAAGGTTGGAACTTCTTTGCTAAAGGTATTCAGTTTGAAGTGGGGGTGGGTTCGAAAGTGCGCTTCTGGCATGACATTTGGTGTGGGAAAATTTCTTTGAAGCAGGCTTTCCCATCCCTATTCAGTATTGCTAGATATAAAGAAGCTTGGGTGAAGGATAACTTTACTTGGAGGAATGGGGTTGTCGAGTGGAATGTCATTTTTATGCGGCCAATCCAGGATTGGGAGATGGACATAATTTCCTCTTTCTATGTACGATTATACTCTTGCAAGATCTCCATGGGTACTATGGATCGTATTTGTTGGTCCTCGTCTACGAAGGGTAAGTTCGAGGTTAAGTCGCTCTTCAAGGCCTTGTCCAACTTTGATCATGAGGTGTTTCCTTGGAAGAGTATTTGGCACACCAAGGTGCCTCTCCGAGTGGCTTTTTTCGGATGGACCGTGGCCCTAGGCAAAATCTTAACTCACGATAATTTGCAGAAGAGGAACCTTGTAGTAGTGGAGTGGTGTTGTATGTGCAAGAAGACAGGAGAGTCAGTCAATCATGTACTTCTCTACTGTGAGATCGCAAGTGTTCTTTGGCACTCCATTTTTAGTCGGTTTGGGTTGCATTGGGTCATGCCTTGCAGGGTAAGGGACTTGTTCGATTGCTGGTGGTCGGGAGGACGTTCTCGAAGCGCGGTAGTGTGAAAGATGATCCCTCTTTGTCTTATGTGGTGTATTTGGAATAAAAGAAATGCTAGATGTTTTGAGAACTCCACTAGGACTGTAGAGGAAATTTCTCATATTTTCTACTTTACTCTCTACTCTTGGACGGCCGCTTGGCTTGCTCCTTTAACGATTAGTTTTTCTGATTGTCTTTTTCATTTCTTTCCCTCTTAGACGCTTTCTTTATACTCCAATGTATGTGGTTGCGCCCCCCTGCGCTTTGCTTTATATCATTATTACTTATCAAAAAAAAGAATTGGTCCCTGTTAGTAATGTCAATAATGTAGAAGATCTGGCATGCATCTGGGTTGCAAGGTTTCATCTTTGCCTAAAAAGTATCTTGGTCTTCTGTTGGGTTCTTTTTTTAAGGCCAAATCTATTTGGGATGGCATTATTGAGAAGATTGAGTGTCGTTTGGCTAGTTAGAAGCAGGTGTACCTGTCTAAAGGAGGTAGGATAATCTTGATTAAGAGTACCTTGTCTAATCTACCTACTTATTTCTTCTCTTTTTGCCCTCTCGGTTAGAGTTGCTAGGTGCATTGAGAAGTTACAACGAGATTTCCTTGCTTTTTTTTTTTTTTTATAGGTAATCAAAGTGCTTAATAAAAAAAAGTGTAAGGTACCCCTAAGTACACCGAAAGTATACACAAGGATACCAAGCAAAAGAAAAGAAAAAAAAAAAGACCCAAAACCCACAAAACCCAAGACCCACAAAACAAAACCAACACCCCACCAAAAAAGACCTACAAACTCTTGCATTTACCGCGATTGGAACCCTCATAATTGATAGAACTCTCCAAGCTCTTCCATTCGCTCATTCCTTCTGACTTAGAAGCACAAACGGGCTTCAATGATTCTCCCACCTCTGAGAGAGGTGGGACCACCCCTGGCCTAAACAGGGAAGGGGGATCACTAGACAAACCCTCCAAAACCTGAGAAAATGACCAAAAACCCGACGAGAACAGCAAAAGAGCAACTGCTTCATCCACTGCCCTTTTGGACAGCCTTGGGGGCGACTCACACAAGATCCGATCCAAGGGCATTGCAGGGAGGAAAAACACCCAAGGGGAAAGGATAGTCATCTTCCATCCTAATGTCCCCATTATCCTTATAAGTTACAACGAGATATCTTGTGGGAAGATTTGAGTGAAGAGTTCTCACTTGTTAAGTTGGCCCAAGGTATGTTCTCTAATTTCTAGGGGTTTTTTAGGGGTCCGATATTTGCTTGTGTTCTACTGGACTTTTCCAAGGGAGTCGTAATGGTGTTGTGTGTATGAGAGAGAGGCTTTGTGGAGAATGGTGATGGACTTTAAATATGGTATTCAATGGGGTGGGTGGTGTTCTAAAGAAGTTAAGTGGATCACATGGAATTGGTCTTTGGAAATTCATTAGTAGGAGTTTTTTTTTTTTGATAAGTAACAACCAGTCTTATTAAAAGCGTAAGGTGCCCCAAAGTACACATGGAATATACAAAAGGAATCACCTAACTAGAAAGGGAAAAGCGAACAAGAAAATCACCATCATTAATCGACAATGGGGACACAAACACTACAGTCCAAAGATACAATGTATGAAAACAAAAGGATAAAATGTCCTTCGAGGACCTCTCCCAATCCTCAAAGCACCTATTGTTTTTTTCCCTCCATAAACACCAAAAGAGGCAAGTAGGCACCATCTTCCAGACCGCGGCACTCCTCCGCATTCCAAAAAACCACCAACAGGCAAACAAATCGAAAACCAGTCTAGGTATAACTCAAGACATCCCAAAACGACTAAGCTACCTCACAATGAAGAATATGGTCCACCGTCTCTTCACTTCTCTTACACATGCAACATCTATTCATCACAATAACATGTCACTTTCTGAGATTATCTTTTTTTTTTGATAGGTAAGTAACTGATATTATTAAAAGCGTGAGGCGCCCCAAAGTACACTGGAAGTATACAACTAGGAACACCTAACTAGAAGGGGAAAAGCGTACAAGGAAATCATCATAGCTAATCGAAACCGAAAAAACATATGCTACAGTCCAGAGATAGAGAGTATGGAAACAATAGGCTAAAGTGTCCTCAAAAGACCTCTCCACATCCTCGAAACACCTATTATTTCTCTCTCCATATACACCAAAAAAGGATTCTGAGATTATCTAAAGCTAGGATTTTGCCCAGAGCTGCCAACCAAGCAAAAAAGACTGCCCTTGGAGGAGCCTATGTCCGTCACACACTCTTTCATGGGAAGCGCCTACCTTCAGTATAAGCCAAGGAGTAAAAATGGAACTTGACCTAGGAAAAGGCCTCTTTTGGAGAAGATCCACCACAATCTATCTTCACACCCTCGTCTCACTATGACTAAATGCAACACCTGGAGAAAGGAGGCAAAGACTTCCAATTCCTAGTCATGTGCCTCTCTAGAAAATCTGACATTCCATTGATTGGATTCACCAACAACTCCATATTAGCCGCAACTGAGGCATCCTTCGCACAAGCAATACCAAATAAAACTGGAAAAGCTACCTTAAGAACCATATCTCCACACCACAAATTATGCCAAAAAGCTAATGCTAGTCCCATCCCCCACCTCATGTCTAGTAAAGCCTTTGAGAGTCTCCCACCAATTGCGCGTTCCTTCTCCTTCTGTATGAGTCCTTGCCTAACAGACTGGGCTTTTTTGGATCCCTTCCTATTGCATGGGCAATTCTTGAGCCCTTTTCTTCTTGCAAAGGCCCTCTAGCCTCCAAACTTTTAAGCACCAAGTCCAGCCCCTTGAGACCAACGTCAATTTCCTCTTTAACAAGAGAGGAATTTTTTAGGATTTTAGATTCAAGGTGGGTGATCGTTCAAAGATTAGATTTTGGCATGATGTATAGTATGAGGAGTAACACCTTAAGGTAGCATTTTCAAAGTTGTTTAGTATTGCCGGCATTAGGGAGGTCTTTGTAGCGGATCACCTTTAGTTATCTAATGGCTTTCCTCAATGGAATGTTAATTTCATTAGAGCAGCGCAAGATTAGGAGATGGATTTCTTTACTTCATTCTTCAATCAGTTGTATTTCGTCAGATTGAGACTTGGCGGTGAGAATAAGACTTTTTAGGTTCCTTTCATGAGTTGTTTGATGTAAGATCATTTTCAATTCCCCATGTTAACACTCCTTTCCCTTGGAGGAGTATTTGGCACAATAAGGTCTGCTTAAGAGTGACTCTCTTTGCTTGGTTGGCCGCTTTAGGTAATATCTTCCCTATGAATAATTTAAGAAAGAAGTAGATCATTGTGGTTGATTGGTGTTGCATGCGTAAGAAGAGTGAGGAAATCATAGACCACCTTTTACTCCATTGCAAGATAGCTAGTGCTTTATGAAACTCTATCTTCGGTTTCTTTGGCTTAGCAAGGGTCATGCCCCCTGCCAAGTGCTAGATCTCCTTGTTTGTTGGAGAGAAAAGTTTGGTAGAAAGTGAAGCTGTTTAAAAGATGATTCCACACTGCTTGATTTGGTGCATTTGGAGATATAGAAATTATCAAAACTTTAAAGATAGAGATAGGACGGCGGTGAAGTTAAAGGCTTAATATTCCTAGTTTTCATAAATTTTTTTGATATTTTTTCCTTTTCTAGTTAGGTGTCTCTTGTATACTGCTCGTGTACTTTGGTGCGTCTTTTAGCGCTTCTAATGAATTTGTTAGTAGTCAAAAAGCTTCCCACGTACTTGGGTTGCGCATCTCATTTTAATGATTGTAATATCTGGAGTAGAGTTCACTTTCCACATTATATTAACATATTTTGTACTCTAGACAAACTTAACTTGATAATTTATAATTTCATCAGTCTCGAAAGACTTCAGATTCTCCAGCCATATAAAATTTAATTTTGAAAGATACCAGCAATTCATATCTGGATTAATGGTAAGGGAGAAATAATCTGAAATACACAAATACACATTTTAATAAGTATGTACACAATAACTCAAAGCAGATACAGCCAGAAAATTCTCAATTATGTGAAGAGCCAAAAAAAAAAAAATTACCTAAACGCTAACAGACCTCAAAGGAAATTTTGTATTTATTAAGTCAGCAAAGAACAGCAAAAGACTTGACTTATTCTAGCAGGATGGTCCTGGATAATCAAAGAACTCGGTTCACGTATATCATAAATTTTTATTTTATTTTTTTAAAAGGACCAGAAGATAAAAACTCAATCATGCAACCATCATCCGACTCAAATAACCCTAATGCAAAATGAACAGGACATCCAAAACTTCTAAAAAATGTATGGAACATTGAATATAGAGCAGAGAGTAGTTCAATTAGAACTTACCAAACTGCTGCTTAACATCAGGACTGTTAAGATCAAAATTTTTCAAGGAATCCATCATTCTCTTGTCCCATTCGCTGCTTCCGGTCATATTATTCCTGCAAAAAAATATTAAGTATGGGAAAGGAATTAAGAACCATCACAAATTAGAAAATATTTTAGGCTATCAGATCATAATATAACTACCGAGAGAACTGCAACCTACTGGGCCAAAAGAGAACATTTTTTTTTGATAAGTTATTATGTTATATCAAAAGCGCAGAGGGGCGCAACCCATATACACAGGAAGTATAAATAGAGAGCGCCTAAGAGGGAGAGAAATGAAAGAGGAAGTCAAATACCAAAAGAGAACATAGTAATAAATCAGTAATAAACATTACACCAAATACTAAAAAATATTTCTATAATCACAAAATCATAAAATAATAAAAAATATCTACCCTGGGAGGTCTCTCACCACGTCAGCATGAATCTCTCTCTCATCCCAGCGGCGCGTGAGGAACAGTGATGGTGCATGTGTGAATTCTGATTAGTGTTTAGGCAGTGTAGGTAGAGGGTCATCGAGTTTTGATCGGAAAAATGGGTTATCTGGGGTATTTCTATGTAGAAACCAAATCTTTTGAGATTAGATTGAATGTGCAAAGCGGAGTCCAATTGGCGGAGAAATGGGTTATCTGGGGTATTTCTATGTAGAAACCAAATCTTTTGAGATTAGATTGAATGTGCAAGGTGGAGTCCAATTGGCGGAGAAGAGTCGGGGAAAAACACGAGACGTGATCATGGCATGGCCAACCATCTTCTGGTTAGTGAGTGTCTGGGACTATTTGACAAATATTGAGATCGTTCGTGACAATTGGAGGACTTTTCGATTTGGTAGCTTTTCATACATGATGCAGCGAAGAAAGAATTCCCACGGCAATTACCTGGAGTTTTCGGAATATGGTGGGAAGGGATGGAGGAGTTTTGTGATTATACCGGAGAGGAATGAAGGGAAGGGATGGAAAGATTGCCGATCGCAATTGCAGCTGCTAAAGTTACACTTTGAGAAGAATAGAGAAGGGGTGATCAATGGGGAGGAGTCGGAGGGGAAGATACAAACAGGACTGGCGAGCGGAGGGACCAAAGCGATGCCACCGGCGAGGACCCAAAACCAGCAGATGGAGCTTCAAAACCGGCTTTCCTATGCAGCGGCGGTGGTTGAGGAAAAAATCACGGCCGGCAATTTTGGTACACAAGCAGCCGGTGAGGGTGATCCCAAACTAAGTAAGGAACGTGCGCAAATTCTGGAGATCACGTCCTGCAGCAAAAGGAAATTATGGCGCCACACAACCTGGAGGATATCACGAGCATTAAGGAGATATTGCTTTCCTTACAAAAACAGATAGCCAGCTGTCTATCTAAGCTAGAGCAGGGCTGTGGGACTAAGGGGCTGGAGATGGGCTGGGGGAATAAGGGGGCTGGAGCTGGGCTGGGGGAATGGGTTGAAGGACTGGGCTCCAAGAGGGGAGAACGAGAATGGGCTTGATCAGTCCAAATTGGTTGTGGAGCCGGTAGATAAACCCACAAGACTTCAAATAATAAATAGGTATCGTAAGATATACGTACGCCCCCAGAAACAGAAGATGGCGCCCAAAAACTATGGAACACATGTACCAACCGGTGATTGCAGTATTGCTGGCGACTGATCAAAGTGGGACACTGGAGCAACTAAAGGAGTTTCTCGGCACAGAACATGCCGATGAGAAGGACCACACGTACCAACCGATGACTGCAGAATCACCGGCGACTGATCGGAATGAGACCCCAGAGCAACTAAAGGAGTTTCTCGGCACAAAACACGCCGATGAGAAGGAAGGACAAGCTGGGCAGGCTGAAAACAAGACAGAGATGGCCGAAGATGGTACTAGAGAAGGCCTAGACCTTGCCGGCTTTGTTTTCATGGCACCAGAGACGGTGACAGGAGGTAAGGTGGCAACAGGGGTAGCAGAGTAGGGTGAGTCTGACGCAGACAGGGCCGAAGAGGGGAGCACAAAACAGTTGGGAGATATTTAAGCTATGGGTCAGTTTGTGGGTAAGTTTTCGAAAATGCCAGAACTCACTGGAAAGACCGCCGGAGACATACAGGCGACAACTAAGGAACCCGGCGGTGCAGAAACTACCGGCGAGGTGGGGCTGGTTGTGGTGACACTTATGGAGCAGTCTGAAGGTTTGGAAGTTGAAGAAATGGTAGAGGCGAGGGTGGCCAAGCAGTGTCTGGACGTTGGTGAGGGGGTTGGTGCAATAATAGAAAGGGTTGGACTACTAGATGAAATGGGGGAGGGCAGAGTTTTTAGATATTCCACCCCTAGCCCTTATGGGAGCGGGAGAAACTCAGCCTGTGTCTCCGGATTGGGTATTAGAACGGGTGCTAGAATTGGGACTCAAGTGTGATGGGCATGAGGAGGAGTTGCTGGCATTGTTTATTGCCATCGAGACCAATAGAGCAAATGGGCGAAGGGGTAGTGGTCAACAGGGGAATGATAAAGTGGGGAATCGAGGTAGTCGTGAATTAAAGTGGTTGGAAAGCACAATGAACTATAATGTGAAGGGATCGCGTAAAGTGAATGGAAAACGGAGGGCTGGAAAATCTTGTTAATGAAGCCAAAAATAATTTTGTGGAATGTGCGAGGTATGAATGAGCCAAAGAAAAGAGTGAAGATTAGGAGGAGACTAAGAGAGTGGAAGGCGAATATTGTGTGCTTACAGGAGACAAAAATGGAGGTTATTAATATTGAGGTGATTCGGAGTGTGTGGGGGTGTAATCATGTTGGTTGGCTATACTTGAGAACTACGGGTGCATCCAGAAGTATTTTATTAATGTGGGATAGACTAGTGGTGGAGAAGGTTGAGGAATGTGTAGGGCATTTTGTAGTAGCCTATCTTCCGAAGTGTCACAGAAAATTTTGAATGGGCTTTTGCTGGTGTTTATGGGCCAAATGATGCTAGTATCAGAAGCAATTTTTGGGATGAACTAGGAGGTGTAATGAATGTGTGGGATCGACCTTGGTGTGTGGGAGGGGATTTTAATGTCGTGCGCAACCCTGGAGAACGATTACGGGCTACAAGACAAACGCAAGCAATGACCGCTTTTGCTGATTTTATTTTTGAGCATGGGCTTATCGATCTTCCAATGGTAGGAGGGCGGATCACATGGTCTAATAGGCGTGCAGGGTCCAGACTTGATAGATTTTTGATTTCTACAGAATGGGAGGAACACTATCCAAATGTATGCCAAAAAAGGTTGCCTAGAGTATTATCAGATCACTTTCTAGTGATATTGGAGTGTGGAACTGGAAGAAGGGGTCGTATACCCTTCAGGTTTGAAAACATGTGGTTACAAGCGGAGGGGTTCGTGGAGCAGGTCAAGAGTTGGTGGAACTCCTATTCTTTCGAAGGTAACACCAGTTATGTGTTGGCTCGTTAGTTGAAAGCTTTGAAAGGGGATCTCAAAAAATGGAATGTGGAGGTTTTTGGAGACATAGTAAAACGTAAAAAGGAGTTGGAGGAGGTATTGGGTGGGCTGGATAGCATAATAGAAAGTAGAGATTTAACGGAGGAGGAGACACTTCGGCAAGATGAGTGTTCCCAAAACTTAGAGAAGACACTCTTTCACAAAGAAATGAGTTGGAGGCAGAAATTTAGAGCATTGTGGCTAAAAGAGAGTGATCGGAATACGAAGTTCTTTCATAGGTTGGCAAACTCGCATAAGAGAAATAACACGGTTACGGCAATGATGGTGGGTGGGAATAGGATTGAGGATCCGGCAGCTATACAGGATCATATTGTGCAGTTTTATAAAGTTCTGTATTTTGAGCAGTGTCAAGAGAGACCAACCACATTCTTAGATCCTTTGATGGAAAATCTTAATTCCATAGAGGAAGGGGAGAGATTATGGATGGAGAGAGATTTTGAGGAAGAAGAGGTTTGGGCGGTGGTGAGGAAATTGAAGGGTGATAAAGCATCTGGACCGGATGGCTTTACTATGGCATTCTATCAGAAATGTTGGGAGGTGCTTAAGGAGGACTTGATGGCGGTCTTCAAGGAATTTCATGATAGTGATAAATTTGAGAAGAGCATTAATGCTACTTTTGTTGCACTTATTCCAAAGAAAGCTGGGGCAGTGGACATTAAGGATTTTCGACCTATTAGTCTAGTAAGCAAGGTGTATAAAATAATCTCGAAGGTTTTGGTTAGTCGGTTGAATTCAGTAATGGGGAAGCTTGTATCACATACCCAAAATGCATTTATACCAGGCAGGCAAATTTTAGATTTGGTGTTAATGGTGAATGAATGTGTGGATAGCTGGATTCGAGCTGGGCAACCAGGTCTTATTTGCAGGTTGGATTTGGAGAAGGCTTATGAACATGTCAATTGGGACTTTTTATTATACATGTTAGAGAGATGCGGTTTAGGGGAGAGGTTGGATTCATCATTGTGTCTGTACTGTACAATTTTCCATGCTCATTAATGAAACACTAGCAGATTTTTTTTAGTAGTTCTCGGAGAGTGAGACAAGGGGATCCTTTGTCCCCTTTATTATTTGTGTTGGTGATGGAGGCATTTAGTAGGATGATGAAGGCAATGGCGGAGAGAGAGCTTATGGCTGGTTTCTCGGTGGGTTCGCGGCTTGATGAGGTAATGGAAGTGTCGCACTTATTACTTGCAGATGATACTATTATTTTTTGCGAGCCAAAGGTTGAACAACTTTGGAACTTGAGATGTTTGTTGTTGTGTTTTGAAGTGGTTTCGAGGCTGAAAATAAATTTATCAAAGTCTGTGATTGCTCCTATAGGTGAGGTGGAAGATGTAGAAGGATTGGCAAGTATCCTTGAGTGTGGAGTGGACTCGATGCCGTTTATATATTTGGGGCTACCTTTGGGGGCTCATAATAAGGACCCCTCTATATGGAATAAGGTCATAGAGAAGATGGAGATGAAGTTGGCAGGGTGGAAGCGTATGTATTTATCCAAGGGTGGGAGACTAATGTTGATCAAGAGTACGCTATCTAGCATACCCACATACTACTTATTACTGTTTCAAATTCCAGCGACTGTGGCGAAGCGGATCAAAAAAATACAAAGAAATTTTCTGTGGGGAGGTGAAGGTGACGAGTTCAAGTTCCACTTGGTAAATTGGTCCAAAATTTGCATGCCTACGGAGGCGGGGGGATTAGGGGTAAAGAATTTGATTCAATTTAATCGAGCTTTATTGGGTAAATGGTTGTGGAGATTTGCAAATGAAAGAGATGCGTGGTGGAGGAAATTAGTGGAGAATAAATATGAGGTGATGAGGGGTGATTGGTGTTTCAAGGAGGTAGGAGGGTTGTATGGGGTGGGAATGTGGAAAAGTATCCGAAGGGGGTGGGATGAGTTTAAGCAACATGTGTTTTGAGGTAAGAACCGGGTCTCGTGTTTTATTTTGGCAGGATGTGTAGTGTGGGGAGGTATCACTGCAGAATTTGTTTCCCACCTTGTTCAATATAGCATGTGTAAAGGTGGCATGGGTGGAGGAGAATATGGAGATGGTAAATGGTGCTATTTATTGGAATGTAAGGTTTATTCGGCCTGCGCATGATTGGGAACTGGAGGAGGTTTCGAGATTTTTCGAAATGCTGTATTCCCAACAGGTAAGGCATGATGGGGTAGATAAAATCAGTTGGATTCTCTCGAAGAGGAAATTTTTGAGGTAAAGTCATTCTACAAGGTGAAGATTTAATCCAGCTCTGGTGGATGGCCCGTGGAAGCTTATTTGGAAGAGTAAAGCTCCTCCGTGGTGGCTTTCTTCGTATGGACGGCGGTTATGGGAAAAATTTTAACATTAGACAACCTACAAAAGAAAAATATCATTGTGACGGAGTAGTATTGTATGTGTAAGAAGAGTGGCGAATCTATTGATCACCTTTTAGTGCATTGTGAAGCTGCTGTAGAAGTATGGAATATGATTCTTCTGCTATTTGGTATAACGTGGGTGATGCCGGGGAGTTTGAAGGAATGCCTGGGAAGTTGGAGAAGGCAAAGGGGAAGCGGACAGTCATGCAACTTTGGAGGATGGCCCCTTTATGAGTAATGTGGTCCTTATGGAGAGAAAGGAATGCGCGGAGTTTTGAGGATTGTGAAATGGGAATTATAGAATTGAAGAAAAGGGTGCCCCAAACACTTTCTCATGGAGGGTCTTGGGATATTCTTTGCAAGCTTCAATGCTTGCAGAATTTATAGATCTCTGTGCGTCTTTTTCAGTTTAAAGCTTATGTAGTGGACTCTTTTGTATACTCTCTGTGTACATGAGTTGCACCCCTTGCGCTTTTTAATACATTGACTCTACTTATCAAAATAAAAAAAATAAAAAAACATTACACCAAAACATAAAAATGATTGCTTTGGCATAATCTGTTCACAGCTTTAATAAAAATACTACAGCATGTCTTCCAAAGCACTTGTTCACAAAATCTCTGCATTACTATATTGCAGTCTCAACAAGATCGTATGAATAAAAGGTGAAAAAGGTCTTACAGCATCTCCTCAAGTTGTTGACGATATTGTGGATTTTGTAGCATCCCTATTAAAAAAAAAAAAAAAAAACCTTAATAGTTTAGTGCTGTGTAAAATAACAAGCCAAGACTGAAATTTGCATGAAATAACTAGACTCAATACCTCATGATCTGGAGAAACAAAATTAATTCTAGCTTTATAGACTAATGATGTGTAGCTCCAATGACATAATAGAAATTATTCACTTGCAATTAAAAAGGAATGGAAATGTACAAAACGAGACCATATATATATATATATATATATATATATATATAAGTAAAGAGAAATTTATAAAAAGTGTAAGGCGCCCCTAAATACACATACAGTATACAACAGGAAACACTCAAGTAAAGCAAGCACAAGAAAGACCCAACACCCAAACCAAACAAAACCCACCCAAAAACAGGACCAGATATTTCAGGCAATAAGAATGATACTGATGCACAAACCCTTAATGAAGGAAGACACATCACATCCACCAGACAAAACACATCACATCCACCAGACAAAAATGCTAAAAAAATAAAATAAAATAAAGTTCTAATCAATTGTTTCCACAACTGACATCTAAGGTTCTAAAAAATGGAAATATTGTTATGTGTGTTCCATTCAATTATATAAGGTTTTTCCAGACTAGAACGATGATCAACCATTCTCAAAAGGGGACAAAAAAAAAAACAAAAAAAAAAAAAGGAAGTAAAAGAGTGACATTATTCTATTTTTTATTTCTTTTAGAGATGGATGGGGTATAGAGACTGTTTACAGTGCTCCAAACATTTGCGCTGGTAAATATTGAATTAACTTACATTTTAAGGTGTCAGGATTCCTGAACTCCTCCGGTAAATGGCTGCAAAGAAATATGAAGAGAATTCACTTTCACAAAATCCGAAACCAATAATAATGATATATGCTAGAACAGGCATAGCAGAAGACACAATGTTACTAATTTCTAGATAATTTACTTAAGTATGCACAAACAATTATAACTTCTGTGGAGCAATGCTTAGTAATAACATGTGTGACAAGAATGAAAGAAGATCAACGACATACTTATATGCAAGCAGAAACAATTAGATGAAAAAGACAAAAAATAGAATAAATGAAACTTATCCCAGATAGAAGACAGAACACCAAGTATCAATCATTGCAACATTAGAACAGCCACCTTGGCATAATAATAGCATGTAAAGCATCTGACTGTTGTACACTGTCACAGATCCTAGCATCTCAAATTACTGGAGAGTTCCTAAGGCCAAGTATTTGTAATTTCTGACCCTGACAGCATGCATTTCCAATGCCACCCAGACAACTGCTACAAAATCCAAGTCCATGAAATCTACAAACATGAAACACTTACGAAATGCTGTCACAGATCCTAACATCTCAAATTACTGGAGAGTTCCTAAGGCCAACTATTTGTAATTTATGACCCTGACAGCATGTATTTCCAATGCCACCCAGACAACTGCTACAAAACCCAAGTCAATGAAATCTACAAACATGATAACACTTATGAAATGCTCGGGTATACAAAAAATGTAAGAAATCAAAGGAACTTGGACCTCTTGCATGAGTTGATCCAGAAGTAGATTAATTAGAAAAATTATGGTAAATCATTGATTCATCTACTGTCTAAATATATGTATAATTACAAGTTTACTAGATCAAAATTTATGATGTTCAAAAATCTATATATTTTTTTTTTTTTTGATAAGTAAAAAGATGTATTAAAGAGCGCAGAGGGGCGCAACCCTAGTACACAGGGAGTATACAAGAGAGCGACTAAGAGGAAGAAAAAGAAGAAGAAAACATAAAAAGAAAGTCAGGGAAGCTAATCACTATAGGCGCTAGCTAGCCAGTAGTCCAAGTGAAAAGAGTGTACAAGAAAAAGTGTACAAGGTCCTCTATATTCCTAGATGAGTCCTCGAAACATCTAGCATTTCTCTCACTCCAGATGCACCACATGAGGCAAAGAGGAACTATCTTCCACACAACAGCACTGCGAGACTTGCCACCCACCCACCAAGAAGCATACAACTCCCTAACACAACCAGGCATCACCCAACACAAACCAAACTAAGAGAACACGGCATTCCACAAGATACGCGCAACCCCACAATGAAGAAAGAGATGATCAACTGACTCCCCATCCGATTCACACGTGCAACAACGATTTACCACTACAATACCTCTCTTCCAAACATTATCCAATGTTAAAGTCTTCCCAAGCACAGCCGTCCAAGCAAAGAAAGCCACTCTTGAAGGAACCTTAGTGCGCCAAATACTTTTCCATGGGAAAGGGATGGGATTTGTAGAAGCAAGGATCTTGTAATAAGATCTTACCTCAAAAGTTCCTTTACGAGAAGAGATCCACCACATCCTATCCTCCCCTACTCCACTCCTCGAATGCGCATACAAGAGCGTGTAGAAAGAGGCCAAGACCTCCACTTCCCAATCATGAACCCTGCGAATGAAGGACACGTTCCACTGCACAGAGCCATTTAGACACTCCCTGTTATCCGCAATAGATGCATCCTTATTGGTGGCAATATTGAAGAGTCCAGGAAAAGCATCCTTGAGAGACATGTCACCATACCAGATGTCCTCCCAAAACCTGATGTTGGACCCAAGACCAGGGACAAATCTGAAGTGACCTCCACCCCCTGCATATATGCTTCCATAGCCCCACCCCATGTGGACCACTAGGATCCCTAGAACGCCAACCGCCCCAAACCGCACCATGCTTAGCCATCAAGATCTTCCTCCACCAAGCCTCTTTCTCATGAGCAAATCTCCACAACCATTTCCCCAACAAAGCTTGATTCATCACACGCAAATTTCGGATCCCTAAACCTCTCTCAGAGATCGGAGAACAAACCTTGTTCCAACTAACCAAATGAAACTT
>NC_081544.1:14745122-14789691 GCF_901000735.1 Corylus avellana | reverse complement strand
CCCCAAGAGGGGAGAACAAGAATGGGCCTGATCAGTCCAAACTAGTTGTGGAGCCAGTAGACAAACCCACAAGACTTCAAATAATCAATTGATACCATAAGATATACGTACGCCGTTACCCACCCAGAACCAGAAGATGGCGCCCAAAAACAGTGGACCGCATGTATCAATCGGCGATTGCAGAATCGCCGGTGAATGATCGGAGTAGGACGCCGGAGCAATCAAAGGAGGTTCTCGGCACTGAACATGCCGATGAGAAGGAAGGACATGCTGGGCAGGCTGAAAACAAGACAGAGATGGCCGAAGATGGTACTGGAGACGGCCCAGACCAACTGGTGACTGCAGAATCGCCGGCAAATGATCGGAGTAGGACGCCCGAGCATTCAAAGGAGGTTCTCGGCACTGAACATGCCAATGAGAAGGGAGGACACGCTGGGCAAGCTGAAAACAAGACAGAGATGGCCGAAGATGGTACTGGAGACGGCCCAGACCAACCGGCGATTGCAGAATTGCTGGCGAATGATCGGAGTAGGACGCTGGAGCAATCAAAGGAGTTTATCAGCACAGAACATGCGATGAGAAGGAAGGACACGCTGGGCAAGCTGAAAACAAGACAGAGATGGCTGAAGACGGTACCAGAGACGGCCCAGACCCTGTCGGCTTCGTTTTCATGGCACTAGAGATGGTGACAGGAGGCAAGGTGGCAACAGGGATAGCTGAGTAGGATGAGATTGACGCAGACAGGGCCGAAGAGGGGAGAACAGATTCGTTTGGAGCTATAGAAGCTATGGGTCAGTTCGTGGGTAAGCTTTCGAAAAGGCCAGACCTTGCCGGAAAGACTGCCGGAGACGCACATGCGACAACTAAGGGACCAGGTGGCGCAGAAACTACTAGTGAGGTGGGTTTGTTTGTGGTGACACCTACGGAGAAATCTGAAGGTGGGGATGTTGAAGAAACGGTGGAGTCGAGGGAGACCGAGCAGTGTCTGGGTGTTGGTGAGGGGGTTGGTGAAATAATAGAAAGGGTTGGCCTACTAGATGAACTTTTGGGGCAAAGTTCTTAGATATTCCACCTTTAGCTGTTATGGGAGCGGGATTAACTCAATCTGTGTCTTCGGATTGGGTTTTAGAAAGGGTGCTAGAATTTTGTCAAGAATTGGGGCTCAAGTGCAATGGGCATGAGGAGGAGTTGCTGGCACTGTTTACTGCCATTGAGACCAATAGAGCAAATGGGCGAAGGGGCAGTGGTCAACATGGGAATGATAAAGTGGGGAATCGAGGAAATTGTGAATTAAAACGGTTGGAAAGCACAGTGAACTATGATGCGAAGGGATCGCGTAAAGTGAATGGAAAAGGGAGGGCTGGAAAATTTTGTTAATGAAGCCAAAAATAATTTTGTGGAATGTGCGAGGTATGAATGAGCCGGAGAAAAGAGTGAAGATTAGGAGGAGACTAAGAGAGTGGAGGTTATTAATATTGAGGTGATTCGGAGTGTGTGGGGGTGTAATCATGTTGGTTGGCTATACTTGAGATCTACGGGTGCATCCAGAGGTATTTTATTAATGTGGGATCAACGAGTGGTGGAGAAGGTCGAGGAATGTGTAGGCATTTTGTAGTAGCCTGTGTCTTCCGAAGTGTCACAGATAATTTTGAGTGGGCTTTTGCGGGTGTTTATGGGCCAAATGATGCTGGTATCCGAAGCACTTTTTGGGATGAATTGGGAGGTGTAATGAATGTGTGGGATCGACCTTGGTGTGTGGGAGGGGATTTTAATGTCGTGCGTAACCCTGGAGAACGATTACGTGCTACAAGACAAACGCAAGCAATGACTGCTTTTGCTGATTTTATTTTCGAGCATGGGCTTAGCGATCTTCCAATGGTAGGAGGGCTCACTTGGTCTAATCGGCGTGCAAGGTCTAGACTTGATAGATTTTTGATATCTGAAGAATGGGAGGAACGCTATCTAGATGTATGCCAAAAAAGGTTTCCTAGAGTATTATCAGATCACTTTCCAGTGATATTGGAGTGTGGAATTGGAAGGAGGGGTCATATACCCTTCAGGTTTGAGAATATGTGGTTGCAAGCGGAGGGGTTCGTGGAGTAGGTCAAGAGCTGGTGGAACTCTTATTCTTTCGAAGGTAACTCCAGTTATGTGTTGGCTCGAAAGTTGAAAGCTTTGAAAGGGGATCTCAAAAAATGGAATGTGGAGGTTTTTGGAGACATAGGAAAAAGTAAGGAATTGGAGGAGGTATTGGGTGGGTTGGATAGCATAGCAGAAAGTAGAGATTTAACGGAGGAGGAGACAATTAGGTGAGATGAGTGTTCCCAAAACTTAGAGAAGACACTCTTTCACGAAGAAATGAGTTGAAGGCAGAAATCTAGAGCATTGTGGCTGAAAGAGGGCGATCGGAATACGAAGTTCTTCCATAGGTTGGCAAACTCGCATAAGAGAAATAGCACGGTTGCAGCAATGATGGTGGGTGGGAGTAGGACCGAGGATCCGGCAGCTATACAGGATCATATTGTGCATTTTTATAAAGCTCTGTATTTTGAGCAGTGTCAGGGGAGACCAACCTCATTCTTAGATCCTTCGATGGAACATCTTAATTCCATAGAGGAAGGGGAGAGATTGTGGATGGAGAAAGGTTTTGAGGAAGAAGAGGTTTAGGGGGTGGTGAGGAAATTGAAGGGTGATAAAGCACCTAGACCGGATGGCTTTACTATGGCGTTCTATCAGAAATGTTGGGAGATGCTTAAGGAGGACATGATGGCGGTTTTCAAGGAATTTCATGATAGTGGTAAATTTGAGAAGAGCATTAATGCTACATTTGTTGCGCTTATTCCAAAGAAAGCTGGGGCGGTGGACATAAAGGATTTTCGACTTATTATTTTGGTAAGTGGGGTGTATAAAATAATCTTGAAGGTTTTGGTTAGTCGGTTGAACTCAGTAATGGGGAAGCTTGTGTCACATACACAAAATGCATTTATACCAGGTAGACAAATTTTGGATTTTGTTTTAATGGCGAATGAATGTGTGGATAGCCGGATTCGAGCTGGGGAATCGGGTCTTATTTGCAAGTTGGATTTGGAGAAGGCTTATGATCATGTCAACTGGGACTTTTTATTATACATGTTAGAGAGATGCGGTTTCGGGGAAAGGTGGAGAGGTTGGATTCATCATTGTGTCTCTACTGTACGCTTTTTCGTGCTCATTAATGGAACACCGGCAGATTTTTTTAGTAGTTCTTGGGGAGTGAGACAATGGGATCCTTTGTCCCCTTTATTATTTGTGTTGGTGATGGAGGCATTTAGTAGGATGATGAAGGCAATGGCGGAGAGAGAGCTTATGGTTGGTTTCTCGGTGGGTTCGCGGTTTGATAAGGTAATGGAAGTGTCGCACTTATTATTTGCAGATGATACTATTATATTTTGCGAGCCAAAGGTGGAACAACTTCGGAACTTGAGATGTCTGTTGTTGTGTTTTGAAGCAGTTTCGGGGCTGAAAATAAATTTATCAAAATTTGTGATTGCTCCTAGAGGTGAGGTGGAAGATGTAGAAGGATTGGCAAGTATACTTGGGTGTGGAGTGGATTCGATGCCGTTTATATATTTGGGGCTACCTTTGGGGGCTCATAATAAGGACCCCTCTATATGGAATAAGGTCATAGAGAAGATGGAGATGAAGTTGGCAGGGTGGAAGCGTATGTATTTATCCAAGGGTGGGAGACTAATGTTGATCAAGAGTACGCTATCTAGCATACCCACATACTACTTATTACTGTTTCAAATTCCAGCGACTGTGGCGAAGCGGATCAAAAAAATACAAAGAAATTTTCTGTGGGGAGGTGAAGGTGACGAGTTCAAGTTCCACTTGGTAAATTGGTCCAAAATTTGCATGCCTACGGAGGCGGGGGGATTAGGGGTAAAGAATTTGATTCAATTTAATCGAGCTTTATTGGGTAAATGGTTGTGGAGATTTGCAAATGAAAGAGATGCGTGGTGGAGGAAATTAGTGGAGAATAAATATGAGGTGATGAGGGGTGATTGGTGTTTCAAGGAGGTAGGAGGGTTGTATGGGGTGGGAATGTGGAAAAGTATCCGAAGGGGGTGGGATGAGTTTAAGCAACATGTGTTTTGAGGTAAGAACCGGGTCTCGTGTTTTATTTTGGCAGGATGTGTAGTGTGGGGAGGTATCACTGCAGAATTTGTTTCCCACCTTGTTCAATATAGCATGTGTAAAGGTGGCATGGGTGGAGGAGAATATGGAGATGGTAAATGGTGCTATTTATTGGAATGTAAGGTTTATTCGGCCTGCGCATGATTGGGAACTGGAGGAGGTTTCGAGATTTTTCGAAATGCTGTATTCCCAACAGGTAAGGCATGATGGGGTAGATAAAATCAGTTGGATTCTCTCGAAGAGGAAATTTTTGAGGTAAAGTCATTCTACAAGGTGAAGATTTAATCCAGCTCTGGTGGATGGCCCGTGGAAGCTTATTTGGAAGAGTAAAGCTCCTCCGTGGTGGCTTTCTTCGTATGGACGGCGGTTATGGGAAAAATTTTAACATTAGACAACCTACAAAAGAAAAATATCATTGTGACGGAGTAGTATTGTATGTGTAAGAAGAGTGGCGAATCTATTGATCACCTTTTAGTGCATTGTGAAGCTGCTGTAGAAGTATGGAATATGATTCTTCTGCTATTTGGTATAACGTGGGTGATGCCGGGGAGTTTGAAGGAATGCCTGGGAAGTTGGAGAAGGCAAAGGGGAAGCGGACAGTCATGCAACTTTGGAGGATGGCCCCTTTATGAGTAATGTGGTCCTTATGGAGAGAAAGGAATGCGCGGAGTTTTGAGGATTGTGAAATGGGAATTATAGAATTGAAGAAAAGGGTGCCCCAAACACTTTCTCATGGAGGGTCTTGGGATATTCTTTGCAAGCTTCAATGCTTGCAGAATTTATAGATCTCTGTGCGTCTTTTTCAGTTTAAAGCTTATGTAGTGGACTCTTTTGTATACTCTCTGTGTACATGAGTTGCACCCCTTGCGCTTTTTAATACATTGACTCTACTTATCAAAATAAAAAAAATAAAAAAACATTACACCAAAACATAAAAATGATTGCTTTGGCATAATCTGTTCACAGCTTTAATAAAAATACTACAGCATGTCTTCCAAAGCACTTGTTCACAAAATCTCTGCATTACTATATTGCAGTCTCAACAAGATCGTATGAATAAAAGGTGAAAAAGGTCTTACAGCATCTCCTCAAGTTGTTGACGATATTGTGGATTTTGTAGCATCCCTATTAAAAAAAAAAAAAAAAAACCTTAATAGTTTAGTGCTGTGTAAAATAACAAGCCAAGACTGAAATTTGCATGAAATAACTAGACTCAATACCTCATGATCTGGAGAAACAAAATTAATTCTAGCTTTATAGACTAATGATGTGTAGCTCCAATGACATAATAGAAATTATTCACTTGCAATTAAAAAGGAATGGAAATGTACAAAACGAGACCATATATATATATATATATATATATATATATATAAGTAAAGAGAAATTTATAAAAAGTGTAAGGCGCCCCTAAATACACATACAGTATACAACAGGAAACACTCAAGTAAAGCAAGCACAAGAAAGACCCAACACCCAAACCAAACAAAACCCACCCAAAAACAGGACCAGATATTTCAGGCAATAAGAATGATACTGATGCACAAACCCTTAATGAAGGAAGACACATCACATCCACCAGACAAAACACATCACATCCACCAGACAAAAATGCTAAAAAAATAAAATAAAATAAAGTTCTAATCAATTGTTTCCACAACTGACATCTAAGGTTCTAAAAAATGGAAATATTGTTATGTGTGTTCCATTCAATTATATAAGGTTTTTCCAGACTAGAACGATGATCAACCATTCTCAAAAGGGGACAAAAAAAAAAACAAAAAAAAAAAAAGGAAGTAAAAGAGTGACATTATTCTATTTTTTATTTCTTTTAGAGATGGATGGGGTATAGAGACTGTTTACAGTGCTCCAAACATTTGCGCTGGTAAATATTGAATTAACTTACATTTTAAGGTGTCAGGATTCCTGAACTCCTCCGGTAAATGGCTGCAAAGAAATATGAAGAGAATTCACTTTCACAAAATCCGAAACCAATAATAATGATATATGCTAGAACAGGCATAGCAGAAGACACAATGTTACTAATTTCTAGATAATTTACTTAAGTATGCACAAACAATTATAACTTCTGTGGAGCAATGCTTAGTAATAACATGTGTGACAAGAATGAAAGAAGATCAACGACATACTTATATGCAAGCAGAAACAATTAGATGAAAAAGACAAAAAATAGAATAAATGAAACTTATCCCAGATAGAAGACAGAACACCAAGTATCAATCATTGCAACATTAGAACAGCCACCTTGGCATAATAATAGCATGTAAAGCATCTGACTGTTGTACACTGTCACAGATCCTAGCATCTCAAATTACTGGAGAGTTCCTAAGGCCAAGTATTTGTAATTTCTGACCCTGACAGCATGCATTTCCAATGCCACCCAGACAACTGCTACAAAATCCAAGTCCATGAAATCTACAAACATGAAACACTTACGAAATGCTGTCACAGATCCTAACATCTCAAATTACTGGAGAGTTCCTAAGGCCAACTATTTGTAATTTATGACCCTGACAGCATGTATTTCCAATGCCACCCAGACAACTGCTACAAAACCCAAGTCAATGAAATCTACAAACATGATAACACTTATGAAATGCTCGGGTATACAAAAAATGTAAGAAATCAAAGGAACTTGGACCTCTTGCATGAGTTGATCCAGAAGTAGATTAATTAGAAAAATTATGGTAAATCATTGATTCATCTACTGTCTAAATATATGTATAATTACAAGTTTACTAGATCAAAATTTATGATGTTCAAAAATCTATATATTTTTTTTTTTTTTGATAAGTAAAAAGATGTATTAAAGAGCGCAGAGGGGCGCAACCCTAGTACACAGGGAGTATACAAGAGAGCGACTAAGAGGAAGAAAAAGAAGAAGAAAACATAAAAAGAAAGTCAGGGAAGCTAATCACTATAGGCGCTAGCTAGCCAGTAGTCCAAGTGAAAAGAGTGTACAAGAAAAAGTGTACAAGGTCCTCTATATTCCTAGATGAGTCCTCGAAACATCTAGCATTTCTCTCACTCCAGATGCACCACATGAGGCAAAGAGGAACTATCTTCCACACAACAGCACTGCGAGACTTGCCACCCACCCACCAAGAAGCATACAACTCCCTAACACAACCAGGCATCACCCAACACAAACCAAACTAAGAGAACACGGCATTCCACAAGATACGCGCAACCCCACAATGAAGAAAGAGATGATCAACTGACTCCCCATCCGATTCACACATGCAACAACGATTTACCACTACAATACCTCTCTTCCGAACATTATCCAATGTTAGAGTCTTCCCAAGCACGGCCGTCCAAACAAAGAAAGCCACTCTTGAAGGAACCTTAGTGCGCCAAATACTTTTCCAAGGGAAAGGGATGGGATTTGTAGAAGCAAGGATCTTGTAATAAGATCTTACCTCAAAAGTTCCTTTACGAGAAGAGATCCACCACATCCTATCCTCCCCTACTCCACTCCTCGAATGCGCATACAAGAGCGTGTAGAAAGAGGCCAAGACCTCCACTTCCCAATCATGAACCCTGCAAATGAAGGACACGTTCCACTGCACAGAGCCATTTAGACACTCCCTGTTATCCGCAATAGATGCATCCTTATTGGTGGCAATATTGAAGAGTCCAGGAAAAGCATCCTTGAGAGACATGTCACCACACCAGATGTCCTCCCAAAACCTGATGTTGGACCCAAGACCAGGGACAAATCTGAAGTGACCTCGAAGTGACCTCCACCCCCTACATATATGCTTCCATAGCCCCACCCCATGTGGACCACTAGGATCCCTAGAACGCCAACCGCCCCAAACCGCACCATGCTTAGCCACCAAGATCTTCCTCCACCAAGCCTCTTTCTCATGAGCAAATCTCCACAACCATTTCCCCAACAAAGCTTGATTCATCACACGCAAATTTCGGATCCCTAAACCTCTCTCAGAGATCGGAGAACAAACCTTGTTCCAACTAACCAAATGAAACTTAAACTCATCATTAATCCCACCCCATAAGAAATCACGTTGAATCTTCTCCATACGCTTTGCCACGGATGCAGGGATAGGAAACAGCGACAAAAAATAAGTAAAGAAAGCTAGTTGATATATGATATATGTATAGGACGTACCCAATGTGTCCTATCCAAGTGTGGGGTGTCATGTTGACGCACATTTGGTGAACAATGTGGCATACTTGAGATACAGGTAAGGAGTTATAGCATGTTGAAGTTTTGGTCCACCTATGGCGCAGTAATATTAAAAGTATATTACAGGGTGAATCTTCCATGAAATAAGGAAGTAACTTTTCCAGTTGAAGGTCTTTGGCCTTAATGTACAAGGTTCAGCATTCAGCGAGCCGGCCTATAATAGCCGACATCTTAGTCCTTTCAGTTTCCTTTTCAATGCTATGTTATAGTACCAAAGCTATGGAATACGTACAAAAAGACACATCAAAAGTACATACTTATTTACAGATGTACATCTATCTTTCTACAGACATGTATGACAAAACACTAAATTTTTTTAGAGCTCTCCTAGATTACATCTTCCAATTTTTAATTTTGTTAAAGGGGACCAACAAAATTTTGTCAGAGTTAGCATTGTATTAGGAGATTACCTTCATTATTGAGGTCTGGCACAACATTAAAGATAACCAATTTCCAATTTGTGTGGCATCAAATCAAAGATGAGACGGATTCCCAGGAACTCAAAACACCATTCAAAACAAAGCTAGTTGTTGTCCTTGGAGAAATCCTTTTTGTATTTCTGATTGAACTTGATTTGGGTCAGGTTTGTTAGATAGTTACTTGTGTATTTGTTGGCAGCTAGTTCAGCTGCTTGTGTTCTCTGTTACTGCTGACTTGCAGATCTTTTGTTCTTCTACTTTGGTTGAACGAAATTCTTAATTCTCCCCTTCTTTCCCAAAAAGAGAACGAAAGAAAGAAAAAATCTATGATGAAATACACGTGGAATTACATTTACAAGCAAAGGGAAAAGGAACGGTATATGAAATCAAGTTGCTTGCATAGTTTTAAATATAAAAACAAGAAGTATATTTGGTGATAAAAGTGAGGATGAGTTTTTATTTTTTATCTTTTCTTTTTCTTTTTCCTTTTTACAGGCACTCCTACGAGCAGATCTGGTAGAGTCAGAGTGGGACCTATAGTTCAGAGAACTCTAGCACTAGACTGTAAACCATGTCGTCAGTACGCTAATAATGGTAGCCTCTTCCCATTTTGGGCAGAAAACAGATCTATTAATCTTTGATTATTGGACCTACGATCATGTTCTTTAAAGCTGTGGATTGAGAAAAAGAAAATATCTGACATCAAATTGCTTTGCATATTGCACATATCGAAGACATGGATGTGATTATTGAAACTTCTAATATCTAATTAATGTTTAAACCTTAGCAACAAGAAGAAATGTTCAGGAAGAAATTTAAACAGCACAACGCAAGATAGATCATTATAATAATTAGAAAAGCATAAAATGTTAAATAGACAAAGAAGCCATATTACGGATAAACCATCTTCTGCACTGTTGGATCTTCCATCATTTTCTCCAAAACTTCCACCGATATGACAGATTTTCCTATCCAAATATAAAATAAGAACATACTTAGAATATCTGATTAAATCTTAAGAAAAACAAAAACTGAGATTAATATGGCAAAAATAGTCTGCCATTAGAAGTCATACTCATGCAAATAGTTAAATCATATCCATTGTATGACAAAAGTGGGATCTGAGGAACAAAATTTTGTATGAAACAAGAGACATGCATTCACAGCATGTAATAGGATACAGCAATGAACCTAGCAGACAAACATGTGCCCTTGCACATAATACATGCATTAAATCACCATCATATATGTATATGTTTTAAAAGTAACAGGAATACAAACAACATCTATTTGATATGAGCATGGTCTAATAACTATAAAGACAATCAACAAATTCAAGGACATATTTAATATCTAGTAGCAACAAAGGATACATCAACTTTCAGCGTAAAAGACTCCAAAATTTTCCTCCAAAGAATCTAAACAACTGCCTAGATGCATTTATATTCTTTACTACTTTAATATTTTTTGAATAGTATATGATGTCCTGATATAATGAACCTAGAGATGGCCTTGTCAATAGTTCTAATGTCAGGAAGAGGAGGAAAGGAGGAGCAAAGATGAGTTGTCTATGGAGTTGGAGAGATTGCTGTTGTGTAAGGAAGTTAGCTGGCGTCAGAAATCTCGGGCTCTATGGTTGTGGGAGGGGGATAAGAACACAATTTTTTCACAGGATGGCGAACTCAAATAGAAGGAACAATGCCATTGAGTCTTTAATTGTCAATGGCTCTCTGTCTTCAGAAGCCACAAATATCAAGGCGCATATTGTTCTGTTTTATACACACTTGTTCACTGAGAGTTGTAGTTGGAGGCCTATATCTAATGATTTATCCTTTCAATCTATTGGAAGTGAGGAGGGCTTGTGGTTAGAAAGGGATTTTGAAGAGAGTGAGGTGTTTGAGGTAGTTAAGGAGTTACAAGGAGACAAGCCACCGGGTCCTAATGGCTTTTCCTTGGGTTTTGTGCATACATGTTAGGGAGTGATTAAAGCAGATATAATGGCTGTTTTCAGAGAATTCCATAGCAAGGGGAGTTTTCAGAAAAGTCTGAATGCAACATTTATAGCGCTAATTCCTAAGAAAGCAGGGGCAGACAAGCTAAAGGACTTTCGACCTATAAATTTGGTGGGTGTTGCGTACAAATTGATTTTTAAAGTGTTAGCAAATCGATTGAAAACAGTGTTAGAGAAGATCATATCGAAGTCATAAAATGCGTACATTAAGGGGAGACAAATTTTGGATTCAGTTCTGATAGCTAATAAATGCATTAATAGCCGTCTCAGATCTGGGTAACCCAATTTGTTATGTAAGTTGGACCTAGAAAAGGCGTATGATCATGTGTATTGAGATTTTTTACTATTCATATTGCAACAAAGTGGGTTTGGGGAGAAATTGAGAGATTGGATAGCTTTTTGTATTTCTACAGTTCGAGATTCAGTTTTGATTAATGGAGGACCCTCAGATTTTTTAGTAGTACTCGAGGTTTAAGACAATGGGCTCTGCTATCTCCTTTCCTATTTGTTATTGTTATGGAGGCACTGAGTAGAATGATGGTGGCTACAGAACATAGTGGCCTTCTTGTTGGTTTTTCAGTGGGAACAAGAAATAATCCCGGATTCAGTGTCTCACATTTCTTGTTTGCTGATGATACATTGATATTTTGTGGGGCAAACGACGACCAACTCCGAAATTTGCAGTCTTTTTCTATGCTTTGAAGCTGTCTCGGGGTTAAAAATTAATTTGCTGAAGTCTGAGATTGTTCCAACTGGTGAGGTAAAGGATGTTGATGGGCTGGCGAGTATTTTTGGTTGCAAGGTGGCAGGATTACCTATGAAATATTTGGGTCTTCCTCTGGGGGCGCCATACAAGTCTACCACCATTTGGACAGGTATTGTTGAGACGATAGGAAGGAAATTGGCGGGTTGGAAGAGACTATATTTATCAAAGGGCGGGAGGATCACACTGATTAAAAGCACTTTGTTCAACCTTCCTACGTATTTTTTTGTCTCTATTCCCTATTCCTGTGAGTGTGGCGAACATATTGGAGAAGCTACAACGAGATTTCCTATGGGGTGGTCTCAATGAGGACCCTAAGTTCCACTTAGTGAAATGGTCTCAAATTTGCTCTCCCATGCAAGGAGGTGGTTTGGGAATTCGGAACCTGTGCAATTTCAATCTCGCTTTATTGGGAAAATGGTTATGGCGATATGCTACAGAAAGGGAAGCGTATTGGAAGTTGGTTGTTGAGGTCAAATATGGGTGCATGAATGGTGGTTGGTGTACGAAGGTGGTGGAAGGCCCTTATGGACTTCGCATGTGGAAACCTATTAGGAGAGGGTGAGGATTTTTCTTGAGATTTATTAGATTTGGAATAGGAGATGGTTCCCACATTAGGTCTTGGCATGATACTTGGTGTAGGGATCAGTCTTTGAAGGAAGTTTTTCCTGAATTATTTCGAATTGCGAGTAATAAGGAGGTATGGGTTAGGGATCATATGCAGCTGTCCAATGGTGTTATACAGTGGAATGTTCCTTTTTTAAGAGCGGTCCAGAATTGGGAGGTAGAGGTGGTGATGACTTTTTTTGGAAAGTTATATGCCTTTCATAGTCGACTGGGGGGGTGGACTGCATGTGGTGAACTCCTTCCAAATGAAAGATTTTTGAGGTGAGGTCTTTTTTTCGCATGCTTTCTTCTTCGGGGACAGATGTGGTAGCTTCCTCTTTCTCGTGGAGTAATGTATGGAAAGTTAAAGTTCTATTGATAGTAAGTTTCTTTGTGTGGACGGCAACTCTTGGAAAGATTCTGACTTCAGAGAACTTGCGTAAGGGAGGTATCATTGTGGTGGAAGTATGTGTAAGCAGAGTGACACATCTGTCAACCATCTTCTCCTTCACTGTGAAGTAGCATGAGCTTTATGGAGTGTGTTATTTACTCAATTGATGTCACATGGGTCATGTCTAGAAGGGTGGCAGATTTGTTAGCTTGTTGGCACGGTCAGAGAGGTAATAGTTAAGCAAAGGCAGCAAAGGAGGTGTGGCGAATAGCCCCACTATGTCTAATGTGGACTATTTAGAGAGGGCGGAATGCAAGATGTTTTGAAGATCAAGAAAGGACGCTGGATGAGCTCAAAAAGCTGTTTATCTAGACTCTGTTTTATTGGGCAGACGCTTTTAATGTGTCTCAGTTTTACACTATGCCTCAATTTTTGTCTTTATGTTCCTCTTTTTGCCTTTAGTGAGGCCTTTCTTTATATATATCCTGTGTACTAGGGTTGCATTGCTCTACGCTTTTCAATGAATTACTTATTTATCAAAAAAAAAAATAATGACAGATAGATAAGATAATACATAGACTAAATTGCTTCCAGACTTTTCTTAGCCTTCTGCAAGATTTGGTTTTTGTGCAGCCTAGCCACACTGTCTTGCATATATATTTTCAATAAAAATTTACCGCAAAGCACTTATACACAAAGCATACAACCAAAACTCTCCATTGTCTTATACATGAAAAACATGGACGCAGAAATCTTGAAGACAAAGAGGCAGAAACGGCTAGCAGAGCTCAAGCTTGATTTGGGATAGATAAAGTCATGTGGGCCCTCTTGGGGCATTGTAGAGTTAATTTCAGATCAAGTCTCAGTTTATGTTTTCTAAGTCAGTATGCAGCTGGTTCAGTTCTGTACATGTTAATTTTACCAATGAAAGAAAAGGCCAAGGTGGAGTCTCAAAATTCTAGTGCTTTGATCAAAAGAAAGGATTTTCGCTGGTTTCAAACAAGAGCCCATGCAGCCTACCAAAAAAATTAAAACTCAATAATTTTGCTTGAAACATCAACAATGTTAAGAAGGCAGCTGTTTTCACACAGTGGTATCAAAGCAGGTGGAAGAAGCTGAAGAAGAAAGTGAACAAGCGGAAGGAAGAAAATGAAAAGCCTGACTAACAAAGAACCGGTCACAGAACTAACAAATAACTGGTTACAGAATTAAACAAAGACAGAAATTAAGACTATTCCAATGGGTTTTGGGGATAACTACATGATTAGAAAAATAAAAAAAATCTTGAACAAGTGAGTAAAGGAGAGGTGGAAGAATAAAGGTAATAAACCATTGGATTTAAATATATGTTGTTTGTGTAGAAAGTTTTATTGAAAAGATGCATAATTGGTGAGACCCATTCAAAGAATCTTCTAGTTTGTGTTCTTAAGAAATTAGGACTTCAAAATCTAATAAGATGTAACAAAAATGGTGGAGGTGGGGAAAGTGGTAGAGTGGTTTGGTGGTGCTTGAGGTAATGTGGCAGAGGTGGTCAACACTAGTCAAATATATGATTTGTAAAAGTTCACGAACAAAATTGAAAGTAAGAATAATTTTTAAAATTGCAAAATCTGATAATCAGGATTGCCAAAATCCCTTCTTTTGTTAATGCATAAGGAAATAAACACTCATAAATGTCATGTTATATCATATGAAACCAATATAGAAAAACACTGGAAATTCACTTAAATTGTTTTTAAGAGATGCCAAAGCAGTGTAAAATTTGTACCATGAATTCAAACATTAATTTCGAAGATACATTAATGACTAATATTGGAGGGTGTGAGTTGCAATAGGCTGTCATTTCCAACCAAGTTTTTCAATTAATATTGCTTCAAAGAACTTTGATGACTAAGATATTGATTTGAAATTATATTTATATTTTCAATGAAGTTAGCACTACACAACATAAAACTTGTGAGCAGATTGCCTATTAAACTCTAAACAAATTTCATTAATTCCTTGGTGAACGATTAGTTACTCCTGACGCCAAATACTTCCATCTACAACAACCAACTACCCATCAAGACCATATAGAAATCTTGAACTAAGAAATAAATTCTAGAATTAAAGAACTCATCTACATGATATCAGTAAAACAAGTCCTGGTATAGATTTAAGATATTACACTTACTAGAAACAGAAGTTAACAGAAAAGCCAGTAATAAAACTGAGGGAGCAAACCATGTAACGAAGGACTGCAAATGGTCAATGCAATCTAGTAATAATAATAATAAAAGCAATTGACTACATACCCGAAGATTGGGACCCCTCAGAAGCAGTGGAGTTACGGGTAGATTGGAACAACTCAGAACCTGCAGGGTTAGTGGTAGCTTGGGACCATTCAGAACCACCTATGCGCTCAGAAGCAGCTCCATTTTGAGAAACCTTAAAAAATGCTCAAATAGTTAAACCTTAAGACATTAACTTAAACATCACAGCTCGTTCAAAAGCTCAACAACAAATACTTACCACCTGAGCATCCTTGAACGAACTTGTTCCACTGGCATCTTTTAAACTTTCATAAGGGCTCTTTTGCTCAGCTTCTTCCGGAGAAACATCTACGAAAGCTGTTAGTACAAGTTGGATTAGAGTTCTAATATGAAAGCTCCTTCCAGGATCTTTTTCTATTTAAAGTCGAACTCTTTTTAATTTTATTGGTAAGTGACAAAAATCTAGTTGAACTCAATTTCGGTAGAACTTAAGGTATGGAGAAGAACTTTGAAAATTTTACTACCCAAATTGTTTGATATTGCAGTAGACAAGGCAGCTTGAATCTGTTGAAAATTATTTGCTATTTTGAGGTATATGCATCAAATTAATTGTATATTTATCTATTGAAAACTTTGATTTACTTGATGTGGTGCAAGTTACTGTGATGGAAAGAAATTTTACATAAGATCTTATTATCGGGCATTGGAAGGAGGTCTAGGGGTTGATTTTTCTAGGAGACCATTTGGTAGGAAAAGTTCTAGCAAAAATGGCATTCTTTTTTTGTTGACAGCAATTCAGAGCATCATTTTTATTCATTGCACTGCTCATAGGGAGTTATTTGTTCAGGACTTTTTAGGTTGTATCTAGGTCAGTGTTGGAGAAACTAGCTTAATAGACATCAGAGTAGTATCATTTGCAATAGCATAACAGTCCCAACACTTGGATTGAAAATGAGTCTTCGGGATCATTTTTCAACTCAATGAAGGCAATTGGAGGATTTCTTCTCTGCTTTTAGACATCTTGGATCTAATTTAAATCTTAGTTCTTTACATGCACACATAAGCACAAATACATAATAAGAGCTACAAGCCTAATTTTTCAACTGGATGAGGGCAAGTGGAAGAATTTATTCTCTGCTTTTAGATGTCTTATATCAAATTATAGATCTTCGATGTACATATTTTCAACCACTTCACTAGATGAAACTTAAAATCATCACCAATACCCCACAAAGAAAGTCCCTCAAAAGTTTTTCTAGCCGATTAGCCACTCCTACTGTAATTGGGAAAAGGGCCATGTAATACAATGGTAAATTAGAAACAGCACTTTTTATCAAAGTTAATCTGTCTCCCAATGATAAACAAAGGCCTTTTCAACCCGCCAACCTATGTTACATCTTCTCAATAATGCCATTCTAATTGGTAGAAGCCTTATAAGGAGCTTCGAACGGAAGACCCAAATACTTTATCGGCAACGAACCCACTCTACACCTAAGAATGCTAACCAAACCCTCAACATCCCCCACCTCGCTCGCCTATGGGAACAATCTCGAATTTGGACAAGTTGATCTTCATCCCCGACACCGCTTCATAACATAAGAAAAAGGTATCTCAAGTTACGAAGTTCTTCACCATTTTTTTTTTTGTAAGTAATATATATTATCAAACACGCAGAAGGGCGCAACCCAAGTACACAGGATGTATACAAAGTATCCCTTACTGACTAGAAAATGAATTACAAAGCTCTAAGAAATCAGAAAATGTAGACACATGCAAGACCAAGTCACTCTCCAAGAGAACATAGTATTTAACGCCAATTTCTTCAACTCAATAATGTCGCTCTCACAATCCTCAAAGCTGTGTACATTCCGTTCTCGCCATCGACATCACATCACACACAATGGAATCAGCCTCCACATGTGCAAAGCAAGCCGATTACCCAACCGTCCCCTCCAACTCCACAAGCAATCACTCACCTTTCGCGGCATAACCCAACTAACACCAAAGAGTTGAAGAAACGCATTCCATATCTCAGTTGCAACCTCACAATGCAGGAATAGATGGTCAATGGATTCTCAACATTGTTTACACATGTAACACCACTCCATCACCATAACACAAACAAAATATGAACTTATCATCTGCGAACAACAAATGCGACACCATCATTACCTCAGGATTCCTTGATCCCACCAAAATCCAGATATAAGCCCACTATCTACCAAAACAGACAATATCCTGCTTAATGCCTCCATAATAACCACAAACAATAATGGAGACGGTGGATCCCCCTATTTTAATCCACGCGAACTATTAAAAAAGCCCGAACGAGACCCATTAATAATAATAGAAAACCGCATTGTAGATATGCAGTAATCTATCCAACCTCGCCATCTCTCCTGAAAAGCCACATGTCTTCAACAAATAGAATAGAAACACCCAGTTGAAATGGTCATAAGCCTTCTCCAAATCTAATTTACATAATATTCCCGGCTCCCTAGATTGAATCCGACTATCCAAACATTCATTAGCCACCAAGACTGAATCCAGAAGTTGTCTACCCTTGATAAATGCATTCTAAGAACTTGAGACAATTTTCCGCAATACCAACCTATTTTCCAAAACTTTAGAAATAATTTTGTACATGCCTCCCAATAAGTTGATAGGACAAAAATCCTTAATTTCCACCGCCCCAACTTTCTTCGGAATGAGAGATACAAAAGTAGCATTGAAGCTCTTTTCGAACTTCTGTTGACTATAGAACTCCTTGACCACCACAATAATGTCCTCTTTTAACACCACCTTGGAAAAAAGCCATAGAAAATCCCTTGGTCCTGGCGCCTTATCCCCATTGAAATTATTCATCACCTCCAACACTACACTCTCCTCAAATTCTCTTTCCAACCAATTTTTCTCCTTCTCATCAATCGAAGGGAATGAGAAGCCATCCACCTATGGTCTCCACATACATTGTTCAAAATACAATGGTTCATCAAAATTCACAATATGTTCCTTTATTACTATTGAATCAGTCGTCATATTCCCATTAACCATAAGAGACTCCACCAAATTATTTCTTCTATGCAAATTTGCCAAACAAAGGAAAAATTTAGTATTATTGTCTCCCTCTCAACTAAAGGGCCCTTGATACTTGTCTCTGACTCACTTCTTCCAGAAAGATACTCCTCCGTAGTTCTCTAGAAAAAGGCTTATTTCTACAATTTTTCATCTTCAGTTAACGATCGTTCCTCCACAATCAAATCCAGTTCACAAAGTCCCCCCCACCATCTATCATTCTTGCGCGTACCTACATTACCGAAGAACTCTTCATTCAATTTCTTCAAATCAGATTTCAATGCTTCCAATTTTTGTGCCAACACATAACTAGGAACACCCTCATAATTATAGGATCCCCACGAATTTTTCACCTACTCTATAAAACCCTCTAAGTGTAGACACATATTATCAAGCTTGAAGGCTTTGTCAAAGCCTTTCTTTCCTTTGTTACTTGTTCATGCACCATTTTCCAAAAAAATCAATATCAAAACATTCCAACTTTTTTTACTTTTTATATCACATCATTCACTTTTTATTACTATTCAAATAAAAAAATCACTATAAAACAAAACTTTTTCGCTTTTCCATACCACATTTTCACTTTTTTTTCACATCAACTACATTATCTAAGGAAAAGGCTTTGCCAAACAAAGCCGAAATGCCTACTCCCCACACCACAATCCAACATCAATAGAAAGTGATCAGATAATAATTTAGGAAGGCATCTCTGAGAAACATTCAAAAATAATTCCTCCCACCTCAGACATTCGAAAATAATTCCTCCCACTTCGGTGATATCAAGAATATACCAATTTTCGATCATGCCTCAACATCTCGATTATTAGACCAAGTGAAAATCCCCCTACCAATGGAAAATCCATGAGCCCCTGAACACAAATAAATTCTGAAAATTCAACCATCCCTTGTTTTTTCTCTGACTTGCCTCATCTTTCACATGGATATCGGACTACATTGAAACACCCCCAAAAAAAAATATATATATATATATATATATATATATATACACACCACGGCATCTCCCACCAACTTATTAATGCAAATAGCTCATCCAAAAGACATCTTTCACACGGATATTGGACTGCATTGAACCGCCCTCCCCACCCCCAAATACACCATGGGATGCCCCCACCAACTTATTAATCCAACTAGCTCATCCCAAAGACATCTGTCCACATTATCATTTGGTCCATAAACACTTGCATATGCCCATTCGAAATTCCTAGTAATACATCTAAAAGAACACACTACGAAAAACCTACCCACACATACCTCAATCTTCACCATCACTCGTCTATCCCACATTAACAAAATACCTCATGACGCCCCTCTTAACCCCAAATATAGCCAACGCACATTAAGACAACTCCGTCAACTACAAACCACCTCTCTAGTACTAACCTTCATTTTTGTCTCCTGCAAACACAGAGTATCATCATTCCACTCCCTTAGAAGCACTCTAATCCCCTTCTGCGCTCCTTTACTCTTTACTCTTGAACGGCCGCTTGGCTAGCTCTTTTAGTGATTAGTTTTTTTGACTTTCTCTTTCATTTTTCTCCCTCTTAGGCGCTCTCTTTTTATACTTCCCGTGTATATGGATTGCGCCCCTCTACGCTTTTGCTTTATATCATCATTACTTATCAAAAAAAGAAGCACTCTAATCCCCATTCTTTTCTCAGTATCATTCAGGCCTCTCACATTCCATGATATAATCTTAGGTTTCATAAAGAACATTTGTTACCCCTCGCCTTTCCGGTCACTCTATGAGATTGACCACCCTTAACATCATAATTCACTGAACATACCAATCTCTTTAACTCAGGATTTCCTCTGTTACTAGCTTTCCTACTTAAATCTGGAACACTACTCATCCCACTATGAGGTCGATTAGCTTCAATCGCAATGAACAGAGCCATAAGTTGATCCTCAAAACTTTCGCATGACAATCCTACTAAGTGACAAAATTCTTTTACCTCTCAACCACCAATCTGAGGACACCGAATAAGTCCCTCCTTTTACCCCACATAAAGCTAGCATATGAATTTTCAGTATCGCAGTTCCCCCACTTTCCTCTTATATACAGTTCACCATGGCCAAATCATGGTCAAAACACATCTCCCTAGAATAACCTGCCCTTACCACCCTCGATGCCACCTTCTCCCTCCTCATTCTCCACAAGTGCCATGAATTCCCAGAAATTTGTTGCCCATCAACAACCTGAAACTTACTCATCTCATATACATACCAATCGGTCTTTTCTAAGCAACACCCACTTTCTCCGGCCATTGTTATGTTACACTCTGAGCTTTCTCTGATACCCCAACAACCTCTTTCTCTGATCCTTGACCACTCACCTCTACTCTTCGGTCATCTACCGAAGCATTGCCTGTCGCACTCATCTTGCTAGACCCCTCCTCTTTTCCTTCCTTCACTATCCATCCTAAACGCATTGGTTGAAATTGCCGCTGATTGACTGTCCCACATAAAGGATCAACCTCTTCTGATAGCAGCCAAAATTCCTCTTTTGAACTTACTGATAACTTAACCTTAGTGGAGGGGGCTAAATGTTTCATATTATCTATATGTGTTTCAACCCTTCCTCCTTTATGAGCTTATAAATCGAACCCAACCTCCTTCCAACCCAAATCTTTAAAGCCCACCCCTTTATTCCCCAATGCCTTTTCGTCTCCTTTAGCCTTGCCCATTGAGTCATCAGAACCAGCCCTAAATCCATGACCCAATTCTAATATCACTAAATAACTATCGATTTCCTATTTAAAGGAAAGCAAAATCTTCTTTCAACCCAAATTGGACTAGTATCCTCCCCATCCACATAAAGAAAACTTAAGTTGTCTCTACCATTATTCCTACCAAGATTCTTGGGTAACAGCTGCATAATCTTCCTCTTGAAATCTTTCATTCCACTTTCCTTATGGGTACCCAGAATACCAATCATACCCTTGCTCACTAGCACTTGCTCCTGGGCTTTACCTTTCCTTACCAGGAACTCCACAAAGGACCATTTTCCTTGCTCCATTCACGGCAACACCAGCGCTTCCTCAGGATTCTTACAAAGCTTGCTATTGATAACATCTACCTTCTCAAAATAGCTAGACAGCTTCCTCAATTGATCACCACAACCCAACCACCCATTCTATTCTCGACTTTCAGGAATAATGATGAAACTCCTCCATCCCGCATCGTACTCCATTACCTCCAGGAATCTCCCATGGCTATTCACTCTTTGATGTGCAACGTTCATTGAATTACCCATTCTAAAAGTCCTGCAAAAATCCAAGGTTTCATCTCCTCTAATCATTTCATCCACCGTTTTTGTCAGCCACCGCATTGATGACTTACCCAAATGCACTGCTCGGTATACTCCTTTGTCCCGGTCCACCAGTCAAATGCCGTTATTCCCAATCTCAGACCGAACTTTGAATGATTTGGCTTCAACATAAAAGTATCCCAAATAACCCATATTGAATTGACAAACAAACACTACGCAATCCTCCAACGAGATATGCCAGAACATAACCTCATGCGGCCACGAACAATATCTAATGTCCATTCATTTCGAATGAGCCAATAAATGACTTAATAACAGAATGATAGCATGGGTAAGAAAACAGCAAGTAGAAGGGATAAATATTTCTAAGATTGTGAGACTATCACAAGAATCAAAGAAACCTTTTCAAATCAATAGATGCTATCTATGAATTTAAGGAAAAGTAATGAAGAAACTCAACTCTGAGTATTCTTATTGAGAAAACCACATAATATTCATAAACTACTGATAAATTAGAGGCTATAAGCATGTATTTATAGCCCCAAGACTCATAAACCTAATAAAATATGACATAAATACCCACAAAACCCTAAACCTAATAAAATAACGCAATATTGACTCCCAAAACCCTAATCCTACTAAAACAAGGAAATAAAGATGGCTTGACCTAATTAAAACGCAGAAAATAACATAAAGGTCCTGCGTGCGCTTGATCGCAGGACGCAAGCAATCGATCGTAGACCGAGCGCTCGATCGCAGTCACAGCGTGTGCTCGATTGTAGTACCAGACGCCCGACTGTTATCCAACCTGCATCATTCTCCCCTGGTTGGAGAGAATTCATCCTCGAATTCGGCCGGTTCTTTCCACGGTCCTTCGGATGCCCAATCAACTCATTCCACTCGTCGTTCCTCAAGATCAAGACAAAATACCACCCCACAATAAGAGTGGCGCTTCTCATCATCGAAATACCTTGATGGTTGTCGTGAAAGCCCCACACGCTACTTGGCAATATCTCAGATTTGCCATACTTTTCTCGTTCCTTCTCCCTTCCACGTGCCATGAAAATACTCAAGAACGGGTCAACCATTATTTCCCTTGTGAAGATATAATTTTCCTCATCCGCATAAAACTCACCATAATCTTCGTTAGGTGAATTTAAAATATCTTCAACACCAAGGAAATCAACATAAGCAACCTCTTCATCATTAAAATTAGGCACTTCACCTGAAACGTTTTCATCAACCTCTTCATAGTCGTCAATGTCAACCGTGTATTCTTCCTCTTCCAATGGGTCATCTTCTTCGGGATAGAGACCGCCAAACATGGGAAAAAACCCATCTTTTTTGTGCTCCTCCGTAGGTCTTTCCTCTTCCCATGAGTCATCTTCTTCGGGCACCTCATCATAGGTTGGTGGAGAATTCCAATCCACGAATCCTTGCGAAGGATCTTCAACATCTTCATGTCTAAACTCTTCATCAACGAACTCCACAGAATATGGATTTGGTTGATGGATTTGAGGCTCGCGAATAATGGTCAAATTGGCCTGTCGCGGCATCTCCGTCTCAATCCATGCCTTCCGTCGTTGAGATTGCGTCCTACAAGCGACAACCACATTATGTTCATTCACAAAGCGTGGAGTTGTTTGATAGTGGCAAACTTTAGGGCCACCCATGTTGTTAACTCGGGTCGTGAAGGCCTCTATTTGTTTCCGCAGTATCTCCACATCATCCTTCATGCATTGCCAACGAATCGCCGATTGATTCATCATCTCTGCCGCCTCCCTAGGCACCCTCTTTTTTCCGGACTTTTCTATCGTTTCTTTTTGGGTGTCGAGCTTGACGCCTGCGTCCCGTGATATAGCATGGGCTTGTGCCGTTGGAAATTCCTTCCGCATTTTGCGCCTCGCATAAGGATTGACAGGTTCACCCTCAACGATAAATTTGTCTCCAGCCCCTGCGTACCGCGGTCTTGGTTGACGACGACGAACGCTCGGACCATCCATGTCGGCCAAGTGATTAGTAGGGACCCCGTGTTGGGTGCGCGCACGCCCCTTCTTCCGCACGATTAGACCACCAAACCTCTCCTCTATGTGCCGCTAACGAATCGCCGGTTGCTCCTTACGTGCTGCCACCGTGCACACGTGCACTTCGTTCATGTCTGCTAGACGGTTGCTCCTCCCCATTCATGGAAAGTAACTTGAGCTCTGATACCAACTGATGCAGCAATGGATAGTGATGAATAAGAAAACAAGAAGTAGAAGGAATAAATATTTCTAAGATTGTGAGACTATCACAAGAATCAAAGAAACCTTCTCAAATCAATAGATGCTATCTATGAATTTAAGGAAAAGTAATAAAGAAACTCAACTCTGAGTATTCTTATTGAGAAAACCAAATAATATTCATAAACTACTGATAAATTAGAGGCTATAAGCATGTATTTATAGCCCCAAGACTCACAAACCTAATAAAATATGACATAAATACCCCTAAAACCTTAAACCTAATAAATAACGCAATATTGACTCTCAAAACCCTAATCCTACTAAAACAATGAAATAAAGACAGTTTAACCTAATTAAAACGCAGAAAATAACATAAAGGTCCCGCGTGCGCTCAATTGCAGCACGCAGGCAATCGATCACAGACCGAGCGCTCAATTGCAGTCACACCATGCGCTCGATCGCAGTACCAAATGCCCGACTGTTATCCAACCTGCATCAAGTAAGGAGCTTTGACCAAAACAGATGGTGAAGAATGGGAAGGACCAAAGAATACTCATTGTTAAAGGGTGTACTACTTGGAGTAGCTAAGAAAAATATTATTGAGCCTGAAAAAGGAGAATGGAAAGATACGAATCGCTACATCCAAAAATGTGCTCTTAGAGAAGAAAAAACTACAGAAGAAAAAAGAAAAGGGTAGAAACCTATGCCAGTGGTGGTAGTTCAATGGTCTCAAGGGAATTCCCATGAGGTTGGGCATGCACTAGGGACTGGGTTCGACTCCCGCAATTAAAATAATAAAAAAAAATTTATCAAAAAAAAAAAGAAACCTATGCCAGTGGCAAAGGGTATAATGACTAAGCTTTGGTAAAAATTTGAAGGAGTGGAATATTCTTTCTGAATTAAAAGCCGAACTATTAAAACACTACCTAAAGACTTCAATCAACAGGAGACTAACTCTAGAGGTAGCAAAAGTATATCTCAAAAGGTAAGTTCTACAATTTTATTATAAATCTCCGCTCTTTTATACTGTGCTGAGAATTTCTTAGTGCAAATCCAGGCAGTTTTTAGAAACTTTCTTATGTGCATCAATACAAAACAACAGGTGTATTTATTTCCTCCCCTAACGCCTAAAATAGCCACAGAATGATTCCTGGCCTAGATAAGTTACTCATTTTCCACAAGAATAGATAACAGTCGTGAAATTTCTACCTCTGTTTACAACAATTTTTCAAACTTTGAATTTAGAACGGACATCAGTTATTTAAAAAGTAAGACTGCAATTCATCAATATTTGAAGTTCAATAAGTTCAAGCATCAAAATTAGATTTAGAAGATTTTTAATTTTAACCTAAAAATATGACTTTTTAAATCAGTAAGAAACTCTATATTAGGGATGTAGAAGTCACTAAAAGTACGACAAATATAAGCAAAAAGGAAGAAGGTAATAAATAAGATATATATCTAAACTGGAGCAACATCTTCAAAGTCCTCACACATATTGCATTTGAACTATAACAGGCACATACGGCATGTTATGAAGATGCTAAGAAGTTAATTATTACCGAGTCTCTTCGATTCCTTTTTTACTTCTGATTCATCTTTCACAACAGTTGTAGGTGCTGCTTCCACATTTGTTGCAGGCACATCTACTGTAACAGCAGAATGAGAAGTGACTGGAGGAGGTGAGGTTGAAGGAGCTGGCATTGAAGGCATAGAAAATGGAAAAGGTGAACCCGAAGAAAAAGCTGTATCGTTGAACTGGTTATTTTGAGAATTCATCTGTCCCATCATTGTCTTGAAAGCTTGTTGCATTGCATACTTCTGAAAGATTAACAGTAAATTTTGTACAAATTAGAATACATGTGGAAAAAGTGCAAGGTTGAATTCTACTATTGCCATAAAGGATCCAAAGCTACGTCTTCTAGAAGAAGAGATGATACACAAATCTTACAACAAACTGATAAAGGCAAAACAAAATAAAATACCAAATATATATTTACTTTGACATAAAATAAATACCGGTGCATGCGTGCATGTATACATTTTGTGTGCATGGATTTGTTATGATTATGTCTTCAAATCAAATTGCAACTCTGAGATTGAAGTCCATAATCCAAGTTGTAATGGTGCTAGGGTTTGTGAGACTTCGTAATCCTCATATAGTTGAGTAAACATAATCTCCAATGGATGTATGAATAATGGACACATGCCACACCAACACCTAGAACCATCCCCCCCGGAAAAAAAGAAAGCCCGAACAACCACACCACACTAAGGGCTACTTGCATGTTTCATTTTAGTCTGTTAAAGTAAAGTACGTAACCCATGCGTAAGGGTGCTGCTGTCCAGATGCTAAAGGCCTAATACATAATTAAGGGAGTGGACACAACCCTAGTATACAAGAAGTATACACAGATAACCCCTAAAGTGTAGGAAATGAAGAACAAAATACCCAAAACTCAAAACAATTAGAAATATGCAAATTATTTCATGCTAGTCTTCCAAGTATAAAAGGATTGGAACATCATCTTCTTCATCTCTAACATCACAATCTCATGATCTTCAAGGCTCCTTTCATTCCTCTCTCTCCAAATACCTCACATTTAAACACAAAGTAGTCAACTTTCATATTTTCAAAACAGTACGGTGTTCCAATTGTCCCCTCCAACTCTTCAACAACTTGCTCACCCTACGAGGCATGACCCATACAACACCAAACAACTGGAAAAGTGCACTCCACAGTTCTATTTCCACCTCACAATGAAGAAGAAGGTGATCAATAGACTCTCAATTTTTCTTGCATATACGACACTAATTCACAACCATAACATTCCTCCTAAGTAAATTATCCAAAATTAAGATTTTTTCTCAAGCCGCTGTTCACACAAAGAACACCATTCTCAAGGGAGCCTTAACTTTCTAAATACTCTTCCATGGAAAATGGAAGCTTACCGGAGTAGACAACACCAGATAGTACGACTTTAACTTCAAATGATATCCTTAATCCAACAAATTTTATCCTCACTACCTTGCCCTACTCTTTCATAATACAACTAAAAGAAAAAATAGAGACCACTTCCACCTCTCAATCATGCACTGGTCTTGTAAAAATAATATTCCAATGAATATTTCCATTTCGGAACTACATATGATCTGCCACCCACACATCCTTATCATGAGCAATAGTGAATAATTTCAAAAATGAGAAATTTAAAGGCTCTTCTGCACGCCAAACATCATGCCAAAACAGCAACTTAGTTCCATCTCTTACCTCATACCTGACAAATTTAGAAAAACCTTCCCACCCCTCCTTATATATTTCCACACTCCCACGCCAAGGGGGCCCCCAAACTCCTTAGAACACCAGCCACCTCTCAAACTATCATACTTAAAGCCCACCACCAATATCCACAGGGCCTCCCTCCCCATAACATACCTCCACAACCACTTATCCAAAAGGACTTGATCAAACTAAATCAGATTTTTTACCTCCAAACCCTCTAAAATGATTAGGGTACACATTTTTGACCACTTCACTTGATGAAACAATGACAAGTAGTACGTCGGTAAATTAGAAAGACTATTTTTTATCAACTTTAACCTACCTCCCTTTGATAAATAAAGTCTCTTCCAACTTGCCAACCTATGCATCTTCTCAATAATGCCATTTCAAATGGTAAAAGCCTTGTAAGGAGCTCCCGAAGGAAGACACAAATACTTCATAGGCAACGAAGCCACTCTACACCCAAGAATGGTAGCCAAGCCTTCCACATCGCCTACCAGGAACAATCTTTGACCTAGACAAGCTCATCTTCAATCCCAACACTGCTTCAAAACATAAGAAAAGACATCTCAAGTTACGGAGTTGTTCACAACTAGGCTCACAAAAGATCAACGTATCATCTGCAAACAACAAATGCAACACAATCATCTCCTCATGATTCCTCAATCCCACCAAAAATCCAGATAAAAGCCCGCTATCCACTGTTGCAGATATCATCCTAGTTAATACCTCCATAACAAACAAACAATAATGGAGACAATGGATCCCCCTAAAGTAATCTACATGAAATACTAAAGAAGCCAAAATGAGATCCCTTAATAAGAAAGGAAAACCGCACCATAGAAATACAATAATCTATCCAACCTCTCAATCTCTCCCCAAAACCACATCACTTCAACAAAAATAGCAGAAATTCCCAGATTGACATCATCATAAGCCTTCTCCAATTGAAATTTAAAAGATATTCCCGGCTCCTCAGATCGAATCCGACTATCCAAACATTCATTCACCACCAATACAGAGTCCAAAATTTGTCTACCTCTGATAAACGCATTCTGAGAACTTCAGACAATCTTCCCCAGTACGTCGACCTATTTGCCAATGCTTTAGATATAATTTTTGACACACCTCCCGCTAAGTTGATAGGATGAAAATCCTTAATTTCCACCACACCAGCTTTCTTTGGAATAAGAGATACAAAAGTAGCATTGAAACTCTTCTCAAACTTCCCTCGGCTGTGGAGTTGAACACCACCATAATATCCTCTTTTAATACCTCCCAACATTTCTAGAAAAAAGCCATAGAAAACTCGCCATGTCTTGGTGCCTTATCTCCATTGAAATTGTTAACCACCTCCCACACTTCACTCTCCTCAAAATCTCTTTCCATCCAATTTTTTCTCCCATTCCACAGCCCAACCTGCTCAGTACCTTGTTGGGCCTCATCAATGGAAAGGAATGAGAAGCCATCCACCTTTGGTCTCCACATATATTGTTCCAAATACAAACGTTCATAATTTCACAAAATGTTCCTTTATAATTCTTGAATCAGCCATCATATTCCCATTAATTAGTAGGGACACCACTGAATTATTCATTCTATGCAAATTTGCCAAACGATGGAAAATTTTAGTATTGTTGTCTCCCTCTCGCAGCTAAAGGGGCCTTGAATTTTGTCTCCAACAGACTTCTTCAACAAGAATACTCCTCTCCAACTCTAGAAAAAACTTTTTTCTTCAATTTTTCATCTTCAGTTAATGATCTTTCCTCTGCAATCAAATCAAGCTCACGGAAACCCTCCTCCATCTCCTTCTGCTTCGCTACATTAGCAAAGACCTTCTCATTCTATTTCCTCAAATTAGATTTCAATGCTTTCAATTTTTGTGCCAACGCATAAGTAGGAAGATGCTAATAATTATAGGATCCCTACTAAGTTTTGACCTGCTCTACAAAACCCTCTAATTGCATCCACATATTCTCATACTTAAAATAGCTGCTACCCTGGCTCCCCACACCACAATCCAACATCAACGAAAAGTGATCAAATAGTAATCTAGTAAGGCATCTCTGAGAAATATTCAAAAAATATTCCTCCCATTATGGAGATAGCAAGAATCTATCAATTCTCAACCATGCCTCAACATCTCTATTATTAAACCACTTGAAATTCCCCCTACGAACGGAATATCCACAAGTCCCTGCCCAAAAATGAATCTTGGAAATTTCACCATTGCTTGTGCCTGCCTTGATTTGTCTAATCTTTCACACGAAAACCAAACGACATTAAAATCCCCCCAATACACCACGTCATGTCCCACCAACTTATTAATCCAACCAATTCATCCCAAAGACATCTTCTCTCCACATCATCATTTGGCCTATAAACACACGTAAATGCCCATTCAAAGTTCTAAGTAACACATCTAAAAGAACACGCTAACACACACCTACCCACACATTTTTCAATCTTCTCCACCACCCGTCTATCCCACATTAACAGAATACCTCTTGATGTCCCTCTCGACCCCAAATACAACCAATCTACATGATGACAACCACATAAACTATGAACAATAACCTCCATTTGTTCTTGCAAAGACACAATATTAGCTTTCCACTCCCTTAGAAACCCTCTAATCCTCGTCCTTTTCTCATTATCATTTAGGCCTCTCACATTCCATGATATAATCTTAGGTTTCATAATGAACATTTCCCACCCTCCATTTTCCTATCACTCTAAGAGATTGGCCTCCCTTAACGTCATAATTCCCCAAAAATATCAATTTCTTTAATTCACGATTACCTCTATTCCCCGGTTTTCCATTCAAATCTATAACACTATTCACCCCACTTTGAGCTCGACTAGCTTCAATTGCAAATTTGATCATCATAACCTTCACATAATAATTCAACTACTTGACCAAAAAAATTTACCCTCTCCACTACCCAGTCTAGGGACACCGAATAAGACCCTCCTTTTTCCCCAATTACATTTTGGTTGAATATCCAGCATCTCACTTCGCATACTTTCATCTTGTGTGCATGTCACCACAACCAAATTAGGTTCAATCTCAACCCCACAATATAAGCTACCCTTATTGTGGTTACAAGCAACACAAAGTCGACCTAGATTGTGATATTCAAGTGTTATCTAAATTGATGTTCAATAACACAAGATCCAAGGGGCAGATATGTTTAAAAGATTTACTTGTTTCATTTTTTTTTTTTTAGGCAAAATAATTCATTAAAAGCATAAGGAGTGCAACTTGAGTACACAAAAACTATACAAGAGAAAAATACGCAACAAACAAGAACAAGAGAAAAGAGAGAATAAAATCTACAAAGCTAGAGATATTGAGAAAATTGTTGGCAGAAATTCGCTCAATCCACTCAAAGAATCTAGTCAAGTAATTTGCGCACAGCAAGCAGCAGCTACTGATGCAAACTGTTGGGTTCGGATCGAGAAAGGCCTCCACAAGCTCAAACCCAACTAGATTCTTCATACCTAAACCCACCCCCAAACCCAAATTAGGGGTTTTAATATTAATCCAAACCCATCCCATTTAAACATGAGAACCCCAAATGCCAACCATCGCAACTTATTAGCATTTAAAATAACTAAATAAATAAGATAACAAAAAAAAATCTGCAACAACAGTCACAAGCACCCGACAATGCCCACAAGAGAAAAATGAACATAATAGAATTTAAAGACCCAACAAACACCCCCATTGGAAAAATGGAAGAAAATAAAAAGTTCACACTCGTACTTCTGAAAAGAAAAATATGGAAATATGAGGGAATGGTATCTCATTTTGGAGGAAGTAGGATTTTTTATGAAACCAAAGAAACATATGTTTCTTCAACAATTCTCAACTTCCAAATTCTAATAACTTTAATAGCTACTAAATCCCAGAAATTCATGAAAGTCAAGAAACATTTTATCACGGTTTGCCCATTTTAACAAATCTATATGTTTCCATAGAGAGGTAGAATGAGAGAGGTAAACTTAGGACATATAGGGAAATCTACTCAACTAGTGATGGGGTTAGGGTTAGGAGGGGTTGTGAGTCTAAAGTTTAGGATTTCAAAATAAAGGTGTTTAAGATTGACCCAGCTCTTAGCTCTGGAAAGCTCAAATTTTGATGGATCAAAATTTGAGCTTTCCAGAGCTGAGAGCTGGGTCAATCTTAAACACCTTTATTTTAAAATCCTAAAATCCCATTAGAAAGCACAGAGGAGCGCAACCCAAATACACAAGAAATATACAAAAGATACCCTTAATTAGGAGAAAAAGATGTGTTAGTATTTTTCTTGGCTTAATTCGGTTCCAAAATGCAGAGGCTACTGTCTACGAGTTCAAACACTGATATAAAATGCTCAGAATCCAATTTCCACCATTCATAATGTGGATTCATGTGTCATGAATGTCCCTGCAAACTTTCAACTCAATCAGACCATAAACACTCATCAATCAAAGTTGTTGATTAAGGACCGACGGAAGTTCAAGTAACTCTCATCTGCAATGGGTGTCCAGACAGGCTAATAGTCTGTTCGGACACCAATTCCAGCAAGCTTGTTTTTGCTTGCTCACAAGGCCCTGTCCGGGCACCCCATACCTATAACAATTTTAAATGATTTCAAACTATGTCATAGGTCTGGGGATTATGGGGCTATTATAAATACACCTCTATAAAAAGAGGGGTACAAATTTTCACCTCCAGAGAGTTCGTCAAAGGCTATACTAAGAGAGATCATATGTGGTGAGCATTAAATTGAATCTCTTAGAGTTTGAGTTATTCCTTTAATAAATTTATGGTTGAGAAGTCTATCGAAAGGGTCCAATGAAGGAGAATCACGTTGAAGAAGATTGAGAGTAAGGAGACGAGTTGTAGGCTTGTCGATCTTTCAGAGCCAAGGGTTGTAAGTGTTCCTAGTGTCTATAATCTCTGGATAATCTTTTGATAGTGATTTCCTCGATTTGGCTGCCTCGGAGAAGTTTTACTTTTAGATCGGTTTCTAAAAGGTTTCCTCTTCATAACCAAAATATTTGTATCTGCCTCTTTATTGCTTTATATATTTTGGTGATTGAATTGTTTATTGCTCCATCGTATTAATTCCGCATAAATTGTGATAAACAAGTTTTTAGAGTTGGTATAGCGTTTTCAATTGATATCAGAGCAAGTTCACTCCGTAAAGGATTAAACTCCTGAGTGTAGATCCTTGACTTCTTTTTTCCATGAATATCTCTCAATTTAGTTTCATTAATTCTCATGATGCTATGCATGATAAAGAGTCCTTGGCTAATGAATTGTCTGAATCACATGTCTTAATTGACTCTTTAAAATCTGAGAAAGAATCTTTGGCGAATGATTTGTCTAAATCACATATCTTGATTGATTCTTTGAAATCTGAGATTTCTGTGCTTGTCGAAAAGTCTTTATCACTTGAGAATGAATTGAATGTTTCTAAGGAACTCTCACGAAATTCCTCGAGTGATAATCTAAAAAGCTTTCTTTGAATTGAAGAATCTGTTTCTAACAAGCCTAGTATGATTGTTGATAATGCTGGTGCATCTACTTCACATGCTTCTAATGAGTCTTTGAATGTTGAGCCTGTGAATGTTAAAGAAGCCAAGGCTAATTTTTCCAACACTCCTTCAGTTAAACAAACTCAAGGTAAGTTCGTTCCTACATGCCACCATTGTGGGATTGTTGGTCACATTAGACCAAACTACTGGAAATTCAAAGCTGCTCCTAAGAAAGAAAATCAAGCAGCTGCTCCGACTCTCCATGGTAAGAAAGGTAAGAAAATTTATGTTGAGCATCATGCATTTTACCCTAAGCCTAGAGTCGTGCATCCTCCTAGAAAATTACCTTCTAAAAGGTTTGTGCCCACTTGTCATCATTGTAGAAAGGTTGGTCATATTCGACCAAAGTGTTTTGATTTGAAATCCCATAAGCATAAAAGTGAAAATTCCTATTCTAGGAAAGAAAGTGAGGGTTTGGTCATAATGGTGAGAGAAGTGCTATCTAAGCTAGATAAGTTTGAGCAAAGTCATAAGTCTAGACCTAAGATTTCTCAAGTATGGTTTAAGAAGGATGATACCATTCACCGCTTGAGGGGGAGTGGTGGTGATCTCACCTTATGTTAAGTGAGTCACCCACATGCCTAGGATTGGTTATCATGCATTCTATTGAATATCCTAGAGCATGTTGTTGTCTTTTGCTTTGTTTTGTTATTTTTAGTTTTTCTATTTGCATTGATTTTTTTTGTTTGTATGCATTTCATTTTAAAAAAATTTCAAAAAGACAAAAATAATTTTATTTGATTGTTTTATTTTCTCTCTTTTGTCTTATGCACCTAGATAGTCCTTTAATTTCTCATGTTGCTTTCATGGATTTAATTCCTTGCATCATGGAATGTTCTTAATATGCATGAGATGAAAATTTGTTTTTCAATGGAATTGTTTTTGTATTTACCTAAAGCCTGAGCTTATTTGGTACATTTTGCCTATGCTTAATCTCTTGTGCACATTTAAGCTTAATTTGAGGTTATTTCTTAATTTTAAACGTGAGGTCTGTTAGGTAACTACTTGAGGTTTGTTTTTGACCAATCATATCTTTGAAATTGACCATATGCTAATTGAACCTAGGGCTTAAAAATTCCTGCTTTCTCTTTTGTGATAAGCACCACAAGTTTAAGAACAATTTCTCATAGAGAAAAAGAAACAAAATAGTGAAACAAATATAATCAAAAGATCATATTCCAAAATGAATTTATTTCACTGTGTCAAACTTGTGCAAATTGTTTTACAAAGATAAATGTATAGGATGAGAGTGGCTAGGCCCTAGTATGATAAGGTTTGACTTTTGATTTGATATACTAGTCAAAACCTCATGGTGGTGAAAATTTCTCCTCATTTTGTAAATTGATAATTTTTCTCTTTGAATGGCTTATGCATACACCACACAAGCATGGATTGAATAGAACATTTTTCTTTGCTTGGGTTTAGCAATATGAGTCTTTTTTTCTTTTTTTTTCTTTTTTTGCCATTTCTATTCTCATGTATATTTTGCATATTTGGAGCATGTTTGGGATATTCATTGTGAAATACATGAGTCGTTGATGTGTGTGTCATGAGTGTTCATTTGACTTTTGAGAAAGAGTGATTTCCTGGGTTTGGCTGGCCCGGAGAGGTTTTACTTTTAAATCGATTTCTAAAATGTTTCCTCTTCGTAACCAAAATATCAGTGTTTGCCTCTTTATTGCTTTATATATTTTGGTGATTGAATTGTTTATTACTTCATAGTATTAATTCCTCATAAATTGTGATAAACAAGTTTTTGGACTCGGCATAGCGTCTTTCAAGATGAACAAAAGCCCAAAATTCAAAAAAGCTAGAAAAATGTGGACTTGAACATAATGGGATTTGAACATAATGTTCTTTAGCTCAACCACCAAAATCTCACGATCTCCAAACCTCCTTACATTCCACTTTTTTCAAATGCACCACATTAAGCACAAAGGTGTCATCCTCCAAACTTCTTCTATGTTACGACTTTCCATCTAGCCTCTCCAACTTGCCAATAACTCAATAACCTTTCTAGACATGACCCATTTTATCCCCAATAGATGGAAAATCGAAACCCACATTTCTCTCGCTACTTTACAGTGAAGAAGAAGAAGATGATTCATTGACTCCTCACTCCTGCATTTACAACACCAATCCACCACTATGACATTGCTCAATTATCCAAAAATGAAACTCGAAGAGCCTTGAAAATGATAAGAGTCCCACTACTTTTTCACCCTATCTACAAAACCCTCAAACTTTAGCCCATATTTTCAAATTTGAAATACCTTGTACCACCCTAAAAGTCACAGCAGTCAAGAAGGATTGGGAAGTAGTCCGAGCACAGTCTAGGAAGCTTCCTCTAGGTCACGAGGAAACTAGGCTTCCTAATACGAAGAGCCAAGAAACCTAGACCAGGATGAGAGATTCCGATTATTCGACCAAGTAAAAGTTCTACCAACAAGAGATTAGACCTTGATCAAAAATGAAATCAAAGAACACCATAGCTGGGTAAAAACAAACTTTTCCTGATCTCTTACTAGGGAAATGGGTGACGTTAGAATCATCCCCAATGCACCAAGGCAAGTTCCATCAACCAACTAAGCAAACCAGCCAATTCATCCCAAAGAAGCCTTCTATCCCTATTAGAATTAGAGCCATAAACACCTGCAAAAGCCAAGGTGAAATGATGTTCAACATTTTTGAATGAACGCACCAAAGTGAACTTCTCCACACACTTGTCGATTTTTTCCACCACCCTCCTATCCCATATAATCAAAATTCAACCAAATGCCCCTCTAGAGTCTAAACAACATCAATCCACATGATGGCAACCCCACAAACTACGCACAACATTGCAAGACATAAACTCCAGCATAATTTATTAAAAACAAACAATATTAGCCTTTCTGAGTAAATTCCTTACCCTTAAGCATTTATCCCCCTCCTTCTCACATTCCAAAATAACAATTTAGGCCTTATTAAGAATTGAGAATCCCCTATCCTCGCCTCTTCCACAGCATGAACTTCCACCTTTAGAGTAGTAAATAATTGAGCATGTTAATCTTTTTAACTCCCTAATTCCTTTGTTTACTTGTTAGAATTGGAGGCCGAAACCTTTTGGAAATGTCACGCTTCAATGACTGTCAAAAGTGCCATAAATTGCTCCTCAAAACCCTCACATGAAATCACCACAACATGATGGATCTCCTTCACTCTTTACAAAACACAATCTGAATACTCTAACCCCTAAGCTATCAGTTTTCTCAAACACAAGAAGGGGATAGGAACTTAGAGGAGTACAAAACATGGGCTCCTCCCTATTATAGAGATCCATGAACAAGCATGCTGTCAACTCGCACACAAGCTAGTCGTTCCCTCCAACACAACCCAACTCCATACCAACCAAAACAAGTAGAACGATCACTTCCCTCTTATCACCATTAACACTGACCTCCCCCAAACTTCCAAAAGATGAACATGAAGCAGAAGGATCGTGAGCCCAATGCCTCTAAGGTCTGCTACAACACCAATAGGGCTTGACTGACTACCTTCACCAATAGGCCTTGAGACAACAGCATCAGCACCCAAGCCATCTACCTCACTAACTAAGTGAGCCACTTCTCAAGATACCTCAGCAACACCAGTTTCATCACCATCACAGGATTCAATCGTAAAATCTGACATCGCAACGTCCTCGCCTGAAATTTCTAAAGGATGATGAGAGAACGACTACAAAAGAGGTTCCACGTGCACTACCTTCGACATAGAAGCACCAATGAGAGACCCCTCTGGAACTTCTGCCTCCAATACATTTAGGTCAGAGCAAATTAGAGACACCAAGCCACCATCGACAAGATCTGGGTCCTCACAGTGCTCCCCTCCATAGCAAGTGGCAACCATGAGACAAAACATTTACCTACAACCATAGAATCACCAGTGAAAGAACTCCCCATAACCACTCACAACAGAGGTTGAGGACCAAAGGCCAAGGCGGCAATGCTGCGTGTCACAGCAGGTCCTCTAGGGCGACCCATACGTGCATCCAAGCCATTTGCTGTGCTCGAGCCCAAAACAAAATGCCCCAAGCCCGGTGGCCCAAATCCCACTTCCACTCTCCACCCGAGTTAAAGTTTGGCTTTGAGCATGAGGGAGAACTTAGCTTCAGCACCCCCACACCCCATCAAGGCCTTACCTTTATTGTTTGCATAAGACTGGGCCACTAGAGGTGGACCTAAAATTACTTGCTACAACAAGAGCCTTAAGAGGAACAAAAACTTCTGAAATGGGCTTCGGCTCAACAGCCACTAGGCTTGTCTTGCTTCCAACAACACCTAGGCCCTGCCCCAAATCAATACACTCTAAAGAAAGGGATTATACAAGCAAGCAGTTATTAACTGCAACTAACCACTAACCGCTACTAATGCTATCCGCGTAACCACTTTGGTATGCAGTTTGCAAAAACCACTAACCGCATATGCAGATGCAGTTAGAGGTTTTAGGGTAGGTGGATGCATTTAATAACTGCATCTGCATACCCTTATATATAATATTATATATATGTATATATATAATATATTCAAAAGAAACAAATTCACCAAATCACGTCATTTTGGTATTGGATTTCATCTTTAGTTTAGGCTTTTTTGGCTCTCCTCTCACATTCACATTGAAACTCTCTCACTCTCTCGGCCTCTCAATGCAATCCACAAGCATCATGCGTCACCGTCGCCCACAAGCCACTGTACCACACCGCCACCCACAAGCACTGTACGACACCGAGCCCACAGCCACAAGCACCACTAACAACCCACCAAGCCACCACCCAAACAAAAGAGGTAACTTTCCTCTCTTTACTTTCTTCCTTTTGATTTAGGGTTTAGGTAGCTCACTCTACTTTAGTTAACATTTCTTTTGGTTTGTTGGGCATTTGTCTAGGTGTTTTGGAGGTCATTCCAATGTTGGTGTATGGGGTCGTTTCTACCATTTGTCTTGGTGTTTGCTTGGCCAATTGATTATAGTTTTGCCTTGGGTTATTTCTCTTCATCAGGAAGGTTTGCTTTTGAAGTTGAATTGACTGACCTTCTCATCGTTGAATTTTTCAAACTTCAACATCTATCTCCTTATGCCAAATGGTTATAAGATACATCTTAAAATGTTATCTAGCGAGAACATGAACATTGTGTAGATGAACAAATTCAATAGCATCAATAATCTCTCAATTTTTTCTTTTCATCTATCCTCTTGTTTTCCCCATGCATGAGGTTAGTAATAAGTTGCACCAATGCATTAAGGTTGTGCGACTTCCGCCATATGATCTTTAAAGGGGACTTGTTTTGGGGGTTGAATTTGGTGGGGAATATGCAGTTTCAAAATGGTACTATGCATTGGAATGTGTTGTTTATTCGCCCAGTGCATGATTGGGAAGTGGATGTGGTCTCTCAATTCGATGAGGTGCTTTATTCCCAAAAAGTTTGGGATGTGCGGATACAATTTGTTCGAGTCCATCGAAAAGGAAGACATTTGATGTGAAGTCGTATTATCAGATTTTGTCTACTTCAGTGCAATATATTTTCCCTTGGAAGAGTATTTGAAAGGTTAAGGCGCCATCGAGAGTGGATTTCTTTGTGTGGACGGCGACTCTAAGAACTCCCCTGAAATTATCGACCGCCACAAAAAAACGACGACCTAGTCCCAACCCAAGCTTGACAATTCCTACGGCCCTCAACAGGTAACTGAAAACAACCCTAATTTAGATGATGGCTCTGATACCATGTCAATTGTACTGAATACCTCTCAATGTGAGGGTTGCTCGTATTATATAGAAAATTGTCTAGGTAATTACAGGCTGTATCTCAGCGATTACAGCAATCTAGGGAAACCAATAAGGCAACTAAAATCTATCTATTAATTACAATATACTATAGCTATAATACAAGAACATGTCATAACTAGAAAGACTAATTATGGCTAAATATATATGGACCGTATCTAATTGACATCAAGCAGTGTCTACAAGTTGGAGAAAGCATTATATGGTCTCAAGCAGTCACCAAGAGTGTGGTTTGGGAAGTTTTCTAATGTTATGACGTTGTCATGGATTTTGGTCTCCACTATTGTCAGATGGATCATTTAGTTTTCCACTTACACATTGATGCTGGATACGTACTATTTGCTTATGTGGATGACATTGTGATTACTGGAGATGATTCTAGAGGCATCACCAGATTGAAACAATTCTTACACCAACACTATAATACCAAAGATCTTGGTAAAATTTGGTACTTCTTGGGAATTGAAGTTGCAAGATCTAAGCTAGGCATCAATTTGTCTTAGAGGAAGTATGTACTTGATATCCTCGAGGAGACAGGATTGCTAGGTGCTCATCTTGTTGACACTCATATGGATCCAAATAAAGTCGCAGTAATAGAGGCTACCAACTTCATGTCTCATACCAATCATCTTATTCGTTTGGAGGATCTTACCATATGATTGCAAAGGCACTCATTCTGATTGTAACAGTCATATCGTGGATTTTGGTTTATAGATGATAATCTCATAAGATCTAATTTGAACCAAAGATATCTCTGCCATTGGATGGCTGAGATGGAATTAAATAATAGGCAGCTCTAACTTATAGGTGCACTGCACTAACAGGTAGCACCAACTGAAAAAATCAGTTGTGCATGATGGTGGATAAGGAGTTACTCAGCAGGTTCTCAGGCACAAATACAGTTGAGTTTTCTATTGTGAGGGTCATCAGATAAAATTTCCTCGTCCATTGTAAGTTGCATATCTAGGTCATCGATGGTTCCACCTGAGCCCCTTCAACTAACCACTTAATTATATTAAAATAAGTTAGTAATTATCTTGGATCAAGCAACTTTATATCCGACATAGCATCACCATCCCAAAATCTTCCCTATAAATATTTTAACTTACATTTTTTTAATTTAACCTATATGGTCACCATAGATTACAAAAGAAACGCTCAGTTGTGGTTTCTGAAAAATAGCAGCTGGCTTCATTTGTTTGCTGCCTCTATGCTATAACAGTACCTCATTTCCAGAATTATGCTTGAGGTGATTGTGTTAAATGTAAACTCTGGCAGACTTCAGTTGATTTTCCTGAGAAAATATTTTGATCAGAGATCTACACATTTGAAGCCAGATTGTAGCTTCAAGTGCAGCATGCTTCAGTTGAGATCGCCCCCCTGCCCCTATAGAAATCAAAGCCCATCTCCACTGGACCAAGATACTCTGGACATTGTTCCAAGAAAAGAGGATTGCTGTTATAATTTACGCAAGAGGAATATTATGGTGATTAAATGGCGTGGTATGTGTAAGCATGGTGGAAAGTTGATCGACCATTTATTCCTACATTGTGAGGTGGCAATAGAGATATGGAGTGTACTTCTTCAACTATTTGGTGTTGATTGGGTTATGCCTAGTAGGGTGAGCGAGTGTTTGGGAAGTTGGAGAGGACAGCTGGGAAATTGCCTTGCGTTGCACATATGGCGCATGGTTCCATTGTGTGTGATGTGGTGTATTTGGAGAGAGCGGAATGCTCGAAGTTTTGATGACTGTGAGAGAGGATTGATCCATTTGAAGAAGTTGGTGTTATAAACGTTGTATTCATGGAGAGTGGCTTGGCCTACTCCAACTATTTCTAATCTTTCTGAATTTCTAGATTTATGCTCTTCTTTCTCTTCGGATTAGGGGTCTCTTGTATATTTCCTATGCACACAGGTTGCACCCCTCTGCGAGTTGTTTGAATATACATTATTTATATAAAAAAAAAGAAGGTTTTGGTAAAATTGAACTTAGAGAAGACTTATGACCACATTAGCTAGGACTTTTTATTATACATGTTAGGGAGATGTGGCTTTGGGGAGAAATGGCGAAGGTGGATTGCGCACTACATATCGTGCACTACATATCCACAATTCAGTTCTATATTCTAATTAATGGTCATGCAATTTTTTTTTTTTAAATAGTTCTCGTGGTCTAAGACAAGACAACCCTCTCCACCCCCCCTCCCCCCCCCCCATTTTTTTTCTGATTGTTATGGAAACTTCAAATGATGTCAACTGCTGAAAATGAGAACTTTATCTCTAGTTTCTCAGTGGGGGCTAAAAATGATGATTCTTTATATGTCTTTCATCTCCTTTTTGTTGATGATACCCTCATTTTCTATGAGACTGCTTCATATTATTTTTGTTATTTATGATGTGTTCCTTTATTTTGAAGTTGCTTTAGAGTTGAAGATTAATCTAGCTAAATTCGAATTGGTTCATGTGGGTGATATGTCGAATGTGAGTGGGTTGGCTTGTATTCTAGGCTATAGGGTCTCATCTTTGCCTATGAAGTATATGGGCCTCTCGTTGGATGCTTCATTCCAGGCTAAATTTATATAGGATACAATCATTAAGAAAATGGAGAAAAGATTTAGTTGGGTGGAAAAGACTCTACTTATCTAAGGGTAGTCAAGTAATGTTGATTAAGAGCACGCTTTCTAACCTTCCTACCTATTTCCTTTCCCTCTTTCCTATCTTGGTAGGTGTTGTTAACCAGTTAGAAAAATTGCAAAGAGATTTTTTGTAGGGTGATTTGAAGAATAAGTCTAAATTCCATCTTGTTTTTTTTCATAAGTAATTCCATCTTGTTAATTGGAAGGTTTCTCTCCAACTTGGAGGGTTGTGGATCAATAGTTTTCTTACTTTCTATTAGGCTCTATCGGAAAAGTGATTATGGAGGTTTGATGTGGAGAGACAGGCTTTCTGACATCAGGTAATGGATAAAACTATGATAGTTTGGCGGATGGTTAATGGACTAACTGTTTCATTGGGCATTATGGGGTGAGTCTTTGGAAACATATTGGGAGGGGTTGGGATGCCTTCTCTAGTTTTGTTAGTGTTGAGGTGGGTGACGACTCTCATACCAAGGCTTGGCACAACATTTGGTGTGGGGATCATTCCTTGAAGGAAACTTTTCCAAAGTTATTTTTCCTTGCAAGGACTAATGCTTTGGTGGCTGACCTTAGGATTATTCACAATGACGTGGTACATTGGAACATTAATTTTTTCAAATTGGTGCATGATTAGGAGATGGGCTTCGTTTCCACATTTTTCAATGTTTTGTATTCTGTTAGGATGGGTCAAGGAGGTGACAATAAGTTACGTTGGACTCCCTCGAAAAGAAGATCTTTTAAGGTTAAATACTTTTACAAAGTTCTTCTTGCAACCTTGAAGGAAATGAGTCAAAAGCATTAACAAATAACTAAAAACACAAAATATTTGCAAACTACTTTCACCTTTATATCACATCAAAACTAAAAAGCAAAAAGCACTTTCTAAAAAGTTTTATCAAACGAACCGACAAGTTTCTACTGAACAACGACCATTTCCTAAGTGGCCTTTTGACAATAGATCATCACCTTCACATGTCATGCTGATCACAATGAAGGCATTTAATTGCTAATGCACTAGACCTACCAGAAAAATTAAAAAAAGCAAATCCATACCTTATAGGAGAGAAACACTCACCTTCAAATTTGCAGCAACCTGTCATTTCGTTCAAATGGTTAAAAGGTGCAGCAGAACAAAACCACACAGATAAATGTCTGCAATACCGAATTAAAACGGGCAAAAGGCTTCTTGTTCTCACCCATGAAAACAGCGCTGAGAGCCCAACGCCAACTCCAATCCAAAAGAGTGGTGACCCTCTAGAAACACAGTCAGGAGATCAAAAAGATACGAACATTATATAAGCACGAAACAAACACAAACAAGTTAAAAAGTTGATAAAAACACTGGCACAGTTGTGATATGCAGATAACTATATCTCAAGTTTTTTGCTTGAATTGTAAAAAGAAGATTTATGTGATATAAATGTTGACTTTCGTTAAAGAAAAGAAAAAAAAAATTAAGATTCTTTTTTTTTTTTTTTTTAAGGAGAAAAAATAAGGAGAGGGAAAGGGGTTTGCCAAACCCACCCACAATCTACTAAATAGTATTTCTATAAAATAAAATAAAATAAAAATACATGACCAAGTAAAACCCAAGAAAATGAAGTGCATAGTATAATTACACATATGACGGAGGAGGTGGAACTGATGGTTGTGGATTAACAGCAACTGAAGATGTCTCTTGATTGCTTGAACGAGAAATGCTAGCAAAAGGCCTCACATCTACCTTCTCTGGCATTGTATCCCGACCATAAGCACACATCAATACAGCTACATTTAAAACCTCACTAAGAACGACAATCTGTAGCATATACGACAAACAGAAAGCGAAACGAAAGTGTGTCGTACCGTCAGTTGCACGGGCTCGCAACGTGAGCCCAGGGTAGCAGTGGAGACACTTCACCCCAAAGAGGAGACGGCTATGGGTGCGAAATCCGGTGCCGACGCGGCGCTGGGGTTTAGGATGCGGCGGCGGCGCAGTTGACGCCTTCAGAAACGGAGTGGTTATCATCGTCGACCAACCTCGATGAATTCAAAGGTTTGAGCGCAGTCCGGTGGAGGTTATTATGGAGTTTAAATTTCGAATTGGATTTTGAAGGGACTGTGACTCTGTGAGGGAGGGTGACGGTATCAGTGTGTATGATATGACGGTATGGATTTCTTTCCAACGTCCTTTGCTTTCTTCTTTCCTCGTTCTTTTTGGGGGCTTTCGCCTTTTTAGGCTTTTTTTTTTTTTTTTTTTTTTTTGTGTGAGCTGCTTTTTCAGCTGAATGTTGGGTTCTAATGCTCAAACCAATGTCCTTTCTAAGAAGGGGCCGGCCCATTACTAAATAAATTTAGTGATAAGAAGGCTGGACCCATTTGTGAGTTTGACATTTGAGATTTGATATCTTGTTGAAATGTCTAAAGATTAGAACATCATGGAAATTACACATTTTTATTTCGTTTACAAATTTTAAAAGCTAATTTATATCAATTTCTCTTTAAATATAAAAAATATCAAATACGGGTACGGCAAGGTCGTAACCCTGCTGGCCCCACCAAACAAATCAGGCTTTAGACATGGAGTAATGATATGGTCTTACTCGCATGCTTGAACAGTAAACACGCCACTGATGTAGAACATGCCACATTTGCCCCAAAATTTAAAGAAAAATTAAAAAAAAAAAAAAAAAAAAGACAAATTCGAAAAACGCGTCAAAAACCATTCCCATGACACCATTTCCCCAAATTTTTTCCTCAAACTCACCTTCTCCCTCCCACTAGCACCAACCCATTCTCCCACCGTAACTTTCAACCTTATTCTTTCCCCAGAAACTAACCCATGGCGGATCTCCCCACCACTTCACCTGCTTCGGGCCACTGGCCCAATCCTTTTTAATGATGCTTTATCATGATTATAGATTCTTTTCTTCAAGCATTGTTTCGCGAGAACGCGACGACTCTCGATTTCGACACCCGGAGCCGACCGATTTCGAGCATTGAATTTCTTCTCGATTGTTAATGCTGCTGGATAATCGAACTCTTCAATTCTCAGATGATGACGATGCCTTTAACTTTCTCGACTGAACGCGAGTGGACTTCTTTCATCACATTTATCATTATCGACGAATTTTTTCCACCATCAAACCCATTCCCTCACGAGAGGCAGCTCTTCCCCCCTCCCTTTTCAAAAAAAAAAAAAAGAAAAGAAAAACCCTCATTTTTCTAAAACCTAAAATGCTCTCCAATCCACCATCTTCACCACTACCTACGACTACTAATTTCACTATCGCAATGGAACTAACAATGGGCTCCATGAACACAGAGAAGGCCATCGGTGCAATTCGTTCTTCAAGCCCCAACTCGACAAATTCGGCCATGCGTCCACCAGCTGCTACCCTCACTCGTGGCCAATCCCCTTCGGTCACCCCTCCATCAGTTGCTACACCAAATTGTGGTAAGCTCACACTCCTCAAAATTTTTGATCACTAATCCTCAAACATTGTAATGAGTGTGTTGAGTTTAATGTGCTGGAAATGCATAAATTACTGTTCACAGCACTGCTCATCGTTATGTTTATAGAATTCTGAGAATAATATGTTGGGATCTATGCGTATGTTTGACAAAGTAAACTTCAAAAATTTTCTTTCTACACAATGGATTAAAAACGATTCCCAAGACCTTTTTGCCATCAAGATAAACATATTTAAATCTTAAGCAAACATATAAGTTATAATTACTAACATGTAGATTCGGCCTCTCCTAGGCATGAGGTTATAGAAGTATCCTTTGATTCTTTTGTTAGTGTTGGACTGAGTAATTA
>NC_081544.1:14740007-14745102 GCF_901000735.1 Corylus avellana | reverse complement strand
CAGAACCAACCCATTCTCTCCCACCGAAACCAACGGCGTGATCTCCTCTCCCCACCATCACTGCAGCCACTGGCCCCAAACCCTTTCCCCCGAAAATCACATTTCATTTCCCCCCTTTTTCTCCCCCCACCAGCACCATGCATCCTCTCCTCTCCCAACCGTCACCGTCGCCAACGACCACCTCCACTTCCTTCCATCAACTTTAGTCGGAACCCATTCCCACACGAGAGGCAACTCTCCCCATCGTCACTGCCGTCGACAACCCCAAACCCTTCCCCCGAAAATCACATTTCATTTCACCCATTTTTCTTCCCCAACCCATTTTCTCCCCCCACTGGCACCATGCATCCTCTCCTTTCCCCACCGTCACTATCACCAACGACTACCTCCACTTCCTTCCATCAGCTCCGATCGAAACCCATTCCCTCACGAGAGGCAGCTCTTCCCCCCTCCCTTTTCAAAAAAAAAAAAAAGAAAAGAAAAACCCTCATTTTTCTAAAACCTAAAATGCTCTCCAATCCACCATCTTCACCACTACCTACGACTACTAATTTCACTATCGCAATGGAACTAACAATGGGCTCCATGAACACAGAGAAGGCCATCGGTGCAATTCGTTCTTCAAGCCCCAACTCGACAAATTCGGCCATGCGTCCACCAGCTGCTACCCTCACTCGTGGCCAATCCCCTTCGGTCACCCCTCCATCAGTTGCTACACCAAATTGTGGTAAGCTCACACTCCTCAAAATTTTTGATCACTAATCCTCAAACATTGTAATGAGTGTGTTGAGTTTAATGTGCTGGAAATGCATAAATTACTGTTCACAGCACTGCTCATCGTTATGTTTATAGAATTCTGAGAATAATATGTTGGGATCTATGCGTATGTTTGACAAAGTAAACTTCAAAAATTTTCTTTCTACACAATGGATTAAAAACGATTCCCAAGACCTTTTTGCCATCAAGATAAACATATTTAAATCTTAAGCAAACATATAAGTTATAATTACTAACATGTAGATTCGGCCTCTCCTAGGCATGAGGTTATAGAAGTATCCTTTGATTCTTTTGTTAGTGTTGGACTGAGTAATTAAAGTTCCAACATATTTGCAAACTTCATGTACTCATCCATACCATCTCGCCTTCATTGCATTCTTCGTGAACTTTAAAAACATCTTTATGTTTTTCATCATATTTATGAAGTATTTCTTGAACACTTGATTGTATATCAAGAATATCAAGATCTTCCATCAAACAGTGTATAGATTTATTCATAGGATCTTCTCTTTGATCACTGAAGATGACTGTGAGTGTGGGTTCACAAAGCTTTCTCAAAAACAAGAGAAAAAATAGAAGCAAGAACTTTGGAATCAAATCCCTCTTCTTTGGCCGTGTATATTCTCTAAGGGAGAGTGAGGTTGTGTTTTTTGTCTTTCACTAAAATCAAAAGCTCTAAGCCAAAGGTATAGTTTTGCCTTCACCTACTCTGCTATTTATAATACTAGGTGTAACACCCCTGACCCGTTAGGGTTAGGTTTACTAACTTGATCTTTCAAAGGCGCAAACTATTATAAGGCTTTCCAGAGCAGTTAACTAAATGTAGAAATAAGTACACGATAAAAATTTATTGAATACGGAAACATTTGTTCTAAACAAGTGAACTACCAACAGAGTTCTAAAGAAATCCAAATAGCCAAACTTTGTGCTAGTGCACTTATTATAAAAGAAAACATATTCATGACATAAGCCTGTGGTCCTCCTAACTCCCCATTCCGGCCTCCTATTCCTTCATGCTTATTCCCTGAAAACAAAAATATAATAAGGGTGAGCGAAAAAAGTGCTGAGTAAGTAGATCCTCAACCATAAAACAGTTGAGTTAAAAATCGTTTTCTAAAATACTTATTTTTCTTCAATGAAATCTCTAAGACAAAATATTTTTCTCTTTCAAAAGGACAACAATTAATACTCATCTAATAAATAAAAAATCATTCTTAATAAAGTTGTTCTCTTAATAGGACCCATGTATATTGTTATCCCTGTGTACTAGGGTTGCGCGGTCTTTATGACCGTGGCAGCGCCAGTGGCCGCAGACGTGCCTTCTGGTGCCAGCCAATTAACTAAGGTGCATGATGTGCAAATTATAATTACTCGCAAGTGCGCGAGTCGTGTGTAGTACAGATTATGCAAGTGCGAAGTCGATCCATAGAGAATTGTATTTGTGTAAATAAACTTCTATCTAAATCAATTATATCTTAACCTAGTTCCGAATGATTTTGATTTTGAAAATAAACAAACATAAACTAAATAAAATAAAAATAATCAAAAGATAAACGGCTAAGGTTTTAGAATTCACCTCACCAAATCAGAACATATATTCTCATGTTTTCATTCATGCATCCGACAAACAATTAAACTCTATATATGTCCTATTGTTTTTTATAAATCAATTGAATCATTCAACGAATCCGTCTCTATTACAAATCACAGCAAATATCCAACTGAGATCAAATCATCCGCTGTATCCATAAATCACAATGGATATAAGTCTCAATCAAATCATTCGATGTATCTGTTGGATGAAACACAATGAATATCCAACATTTTCATGATTTATAAACAACAATCAATCACAATTTTGTCACACAATTGAATTGAAACGAACATATATTACATTAAATGACGAATTTGTACGAACAAAACATAAAAATATAAAACTAATCAATGGCAAGGCTTCATCTTCAACCTTAGTTGAAGATTTAGCCTCTCATGACACAAGGAATCATAAAGAAACTGAAATACTTCATTGAAATTGACAAACTTATAAAAGAATTGGAGTTCAAAGCTCCAAAAACCCAGAAAAGTCAAAAATTGACAAAGTACGACACCCCCAGCACGTCTCCATATGTTTACCATAGAAAAGAATGATATTCATAAACTTATTTTAGGGTTTCAACACTGTCAGGTTGGCCGAGTGCGCTCAATCGCACTCATGGTGCGCTCAATTGCACTCATGCATTACTTTCCACTTTCAATGGGCGCGTGTGCGCTCTATCGCACTAAATGTGTGTGCGAGCGCACTAGCTTCGGAATTAGCCAACTCTTGTGAAACATGACTTTGTAGATCTTTGAGTTAGCTTTCCAATGACACTAAGACCACTTCAATCCGACTCTAGAACTCCAGATATGACCTTTTTAGTGGGACTCGTCGGGTGCGAATAATCTCTCAATCCAAATTTGCTGCCAATGCTCCCTAAAGTATCTTAAGGCCCTGAATTGATGGAATGAGTTGCATTTTTTCCTTTAAAGGTGCATTTTTCTCTTAGCAACATACAAAACACTAAAACACCAAAACTAACCAAAACATCAGAAAATAATAAAGTTAAAGGCTTAGCAAATGCAAATGAAGGGGGTCCAAATATGCAATATTTGGTACTTATCAAATGCCCCCAAACTTACATTTTGCTTGTCCTTTAGCAAAACAAAATCAAAATATGAGACATAAATCTGCTGTCATGAGAGAAACAATTGTATTTAACGTATGCAACAAGCCTTTTAAACCCCAAGGCATCCTTAGAGGACGAGTGAAGTCTCGTGAGAGTTTAACAGGAATGATACCCACAAACATTTTTAGCACTATGTCATTGACAAACACAAATTTTCACACAAGCACATGGTTCTTACATCATGAGCACATTTAACAAAGTGAACACCACAATCACATCATCAAGTCAACCACAAATCATTCAACTCAAATATGAAAATTTTTTAGATAACACATGTTCCAATAAGTGCAATGTGAGACTAACATACAATCATGAGGCTTCAATTTTTCTCAAAGTTAGGTGTACCTCAAAAGTTATAAGAATTCACTCAGATAAACACAACCAAGGCTTAAATAAAGACATGCATTTTTTTGTGTAGGCTGTGCAATGCTCGGCTCCCTTAAGCTTTCTAATTGACCTATATAACGAGTGTTGGGGTAGTGAATCCCAAACCAGATGGTCTTAGGGCATTAGATGTAGAAACATCCCTAAGGGCTTAATTACTCAAGTCAACAAGGCTACGAAGCCAAACTAATCATATGATCAACCAAATTAAATTTATCATCTTTTTACGCGAACACTCAATGCTTAGTGAGGCATGAGGTCCGGTTACTCAATGAGAAGCTCAAACTGATTTTTTTTTTTTTTTTTAGCACATAAAAATAAACAAATAACACAAACAAACAAACAGAGTGTTGTTCCACACCCCCAAACTTAAATGACACATTGTCCCCAATGTGTGTCAAGAGATATAATACCGTGAGATGAAGATATTGGAGTGTGCAAAGGCCGGGGCATCTCCCAAACTTGAACACCAAAACACATGTTAAAAACTAACAGCAATATTCTCTTACAGGAACAAACATCGAAAGGTTAATTGCTGTTAGAAACAAAAAGAAAATGACACGAAAATAAATGACAAAAGAAAAAGACTCAAAAATAAAGTGCAGAAAATAAAAAATAAAAAATGCCGCACTTTCCCCAATCATTTGGGTGTCCGACCAATCCCTTCCACCCTTTCTTCTTAAGAATTTGATAGCCCTCTGGAAGGAAGTTTAGCCGTCTTAGGTAGCCTAGTTGCTTGCTTCAAAGGATCTTCTTAGGAAGATGGTTCCTAGATTTGTGACCTTGTGTGCATAGATCCTTGAGAATTTCAGCATGAGACGACTCTTTAAAACATTGAAGAACTGAAGCTTTGGGTTCATGAATTCTCTCAAGAGGGATTTTGATGAAGGAGTGAGCTTCAATACTCACTTCTTTGTTACTGGACAAATTTGGAGTTGACGGGGGCTCAATGTGCTCAACCTGCTCCTCTTTTTCTTCCTCCTCATGTTTATCCATAATGAAAGGCTTACCTATTGATGAAGATGATTTAGATGATGATATCTCAGTGGTTTCCCCATTTTTAGTTCGCATCTTAGGAGTGGAGTCCAACAGGACATCAACTTGCTCAAGTAACTTGTCAAGGTCTACGTCACATCCAAATTGAGCAAAGCACTTTCCCAATGGGTCCTCCAGATTTGGCTCATCAACAGTCTCCTCATCTTTTTCCT
>NC_081544.1:14703273-14739907 GCF_901000735.1 Corylus avellana | reverse complement strand
AAAAAAAAAAAAAAAACCCCTAGAAGAGGGATATAAAAAGAAAAAGAAAGAGGAAGAAAAGAGACTGGAGACAGAGGACAAAAAGAGGCACACTAACATTCTCCTTAGCTTAGTTTTTTTTCTATATGTTTAGTATTTTTGCTTGTAGGATTCATTTTTCATAGTTATATGTAGCTAATTTCTCAACTAAGATTGAGGATGAAGCCTCGCCAATGAATAGCAACTAAGATTTATTCTTTTAGGCAAAGTAGAACATGCATATGATTTTTATTGCCCATAACAATCTTGATGAAAATCAAGAGTGTTATGTAGAGAATTTCAAATGTATGGATGATCATGAGGATATGTTGCCATGATTTGGTGGGTGTGGATTCCAAAACCTTAGTGCTTTGTCATTTGATAAATTTCAATCTATTTATTTTATGTTTTTCTTTGTTTCAATTCAAAAATCACTTAGTTTTCAAAACTAGGTTAGGATTCAATTGGCTTAGATAAATTTTGTTTTCACAAACAATTCCCTATGGGATCGACCTTGCACTGCAACACTGTATTGCAAAACGAATTCGTGCACTTGCAAGTATATTAAAATTTTCACAACATTACGCTCGAGTGCAATTGCGCCGCAGGGAGCACCACTCGACTGACCAGCGCACCTATGTTCGATCCATGCCATCCTAAGCTCGAGCACACACGTACTCAAGGCAGCACTGTCCAGAAGGATTAGTGCATCTGCGCTTGATCCCCACCAACAGGGGCTCAAGTGCACCAATGTAGCAAATTGCACCACTAGCAAACTAGTAGCTAATATTTTGCCAAAATTTATTTTTGGTCCTTTTTGTGAGTTTTTAAGTTTTAGTTTTTATTTTATGGTATTTTTGATTGTTTGTATGCTTCTATTTTAGTATTAATTTTTTATTTTATATCTTTGTTTATTTTATTTTTAGAAGAATGGTTAATGTTTCATGTGGAAGTATGTTTTTGTTTTAAAAGTGAGAGTGATCCTGTATTCTTTTGATAATGTTCGCAAAAATTCTGTGCAACATGTTTCAACTAGTGGTAGGGCACATTTTCCAATTGCTCAAAAGACTGAAGGTCATTTTGGTGAAAGTAGCTTTATGAATCTGGCTGCTGAGATTGATGCCTTATCTAACAGAGTAGACGAACTCATAGCAGCTAAGTTTTCCCATACCTATTTTCCTCACACTTACCTCATGAACCATGTTCATATTATTCCAATCCTTATCACCACGTAAGAAATTGTCCATCCAATGGACAATTGCTTGAATTTTCATATGAGCAATGGAACACCAATTTCTCCAGCCCGGGGTTTGAATCAAATTTCAATTTTTACAACCTAGAATGGAGCAATCATTCTGATTTCTCATGGCAAGCTCAAGCTACGGGAAATTATGCTCCCCAACTTCATGAATTGCATCATCCAGAATATCTGTAGTTCGATAACCAATCTTCCCGACACTCTCAAATCCTTCATGCAATTAACCGGCCAATCCATTTTAGAAACCAACAATGCTACCATGACTAACACTCAAGCTATCAGAAAGTTGGAAGAACGGATTGGCAAGTTAATAATTCAGTGTGAGAGTGAGAATGAATGTTATCTAGTTGAACATCAACTTGACTCAATAACTCAATATTGGGACGATGAGAGCATAGAGGATAACAACGAAGAGTAAGAAAAAGAGGAGCAAATTAATCCCCCGTCAAATCCAAATTCGTCCAATGACAAGGAAGTGAGTATTGAAGCTCCTTCCTTCATCATTGTCTCTCTTGAGACACATCATGAACCGCAAGCTTAGTAATCATCACATTAATTTAGCCGCATGCGTCATTGATCTCATGGCCATTATCAAGACTTCAAAATCGAAAAAATTGTCTCTTCCCTATGGTGGTACCATCAGTAAAGTTTTTACCCTTTTTCTGTTGTTCCTTGCTCATCTGATCATATGTCCTCACAGTCTGGTCCTTGTGATCAAACTACTATTCTGAAATCAGATTCTGTACAGAAAAAAAAGGGGTCAAGTGACCTTATTTCTACTCATTCTTCTTCCACTTCTATCCCTATTCTTCTCCTTTCTATTCCTTCTGAGGATGCTAGTCGCCTTAAGAATATGTTTTTGGAGACAAGGGAATTGCTTCAAAATCAGATAACAGGTCTACACATGGAAGTTGCTACTCTCAAAGGGTTGCTCACAAAGGAAGTAGGTACACTCAAAGGGTCGCTCACGAAGGTTGAGGTAGCTCTGACATCTCTTCTTACGAGAACATAAGGATCAAGCCAGCCAAGAGATGAGCCTGAGGTACAGATCAATGAATCGATCTTGGAGGAAGAGGTTGATGGTGCAGAAGCTAATGATATAGAACCAGCTGAGAAATCTAGCACTTTTGGGAATTTTCACATGGACTACTTGGATCTAGAGAATGATTAGTTCTTCTCGAACCTTTTCAAAGATGGTCAAAACCCTCTTATGGCTCGTGTTGATGCCACATCCCCAGCTCCTCCTACTGCTCCGGCTATTCCTATTGATCCTATGGAGTTTGGTGATGAAGACTTTGAGAATTCTGAGTAATCTTATCTTGTCTTGATCTTTTCCTTTGTCCATGTGTGACAAAAAGGGGGAGAATGGTTTAAACTTATCAAACAATATTTCTTTCATTTGGATTTTGATGTATTTGTGTGTATTTTATCCTGTAACAATGTGGTTGTTTAAATTTGGTTTAAACGTGTGATATTCTGAATGTCTACTTTTTCATTATTATTGAATATGGTGTAGTAATGCTTTTTGTGTGAAATGTTTTAGAATGAGGATAGTTTGTGGTCTTGATTGTTTTTTATTAGTGCAACAATGGTCTTTTGATGAAGTGTTCCATGACCTAGCACTTTGGTCTAGAAGGGTTGCACTTGGTTTGTTCGTTGTGTTTAGTTGGTTATTTGTTTGTATAAAAGTTTTAAACCTTGTTTAGGGTTTTGTCATTGAATGGCCAAAGAGGGACATTGTTAGATTTTAGTTTGGCCTTATTCAATGATATTTCTTCTATTTCTTTTATATTTAAAACTTTGGGGAATAGCACTTAGGCTTTCAGGGGTTGTTTGAAGAACTCTATTTTTCCATCAAGAACACTGTCAGAACGGGACATGTCACGGGACTGTGTGAAGACCCTATTATTTTCTCATCTGGAGTGCTGTCATAACGAGACATGTAATGGGGAGTTACTGTTTCCTCGTCAAGAGTGCCGTTGGGAGGAGAGATGTAACGGGGAGTTACTGTTTTTTTGTTAGAAGTTGTGTCAGGAGAAGACATCAACAGGGAGTTACTATTTCCTTGTCAGAAGTTGCATTAGGACGGGGATGTAACGAGATTGAGGTTGAAGCTACTGTTTCCTCATTAGGAATCTCATCAGGACGGGACATGTAATGGAACCAATGTTGGGATCCCTGTTTTATTGTCAAATGGTGCGTTAAGACGGGACATGTGACGAAGATGTGACATTTGTTCTTCCTGTCATAACAGAACTACTTTCTTGTTAGGACGTGAAATTCTTAGATCTATGAATTTGTTCTTCCTGTTAAAACAATAAATGTATCCCGTTAGGACGTGAAGAGTAAAATGCTTCTCCTATAAAAGGATTTTTCTGTCATTGTTCATTGCAGACTTTTGAAAAATATTTTCAATGTGCACTGTTCACTGAAGTCTCAATAGTTCTCTATGAGCGCTGTGTCTCGGGAGTTGTTTGTTCAAGAGAGGACACGATAAAGCTTTTGGCTGTCCTTTTCTCTTGCTTGGCGTGTTTCCTGTATGTTCATCTACACAAAGATTGTTACCGTGGGTACTTGAAGAAAGAAGTCTACCGAAGGATCGATGAGGAAATGCACTCCGTGAAGATGGTTAGGATGGAGATAAGCTGTGAAGTTTGTTGTTCTTATTAAGTCTAAAGGTCCTCAATATTGTGCCAAATACTACCTAAATTAATAGATAATATTTAGTAGGTTTTACTTGCAAGTGCACAAGATCAAACAATAGTATAGTGCAGCAAGTAAGAGATCGATCCTACGAGGATTGTTGATTTTGTTTTAGAATTGATAAAAATATCAAATTGCACTAAATTGATATTATGAAAAAGAAAAAAAAGATATAAAGATAAATGACAAGCTAAAGGTAGAGCTTTGATATCCATCACTAATCATACTTAGATAATATAACAATATGCCAATGATCCAATCATATTATGAATACTTAATATTTGCCAACCTAAGGGTATGGGTGTCTAGAAGATATGGTTGAGCTTAGCCAATCATGGTTAAGTTTAATCAAATAGAGAAAATGATCAATTCGGAATTTCTCACATTGAAGTCAAATCGGATTGGATGAAAAATTGGATTATGAACATGTCTCGGTATTTTGATCATAACTTTTAGGTCAGATGTCAGATTTAGGTGATTCACGCGTCATTGGAAAGATAACTCAAAGGGCTACAAATTATTGTGAAATAGTATTTTCCCAATTCGGAGCGACGCAAGGTCAAAATCGCGCCGCAAGTTAAGACCGCAATTTTGGGCAATCCTACTCCGATTTGGACTTAGGTTTTCTTTATCTTAATTGGACTTGGACTTAAAACTCCGAATTTTCTAGGTTTACTTGTGTAACAAGAACTTCTAAAGCCTATAAATAAACCTCTTAGGTTCTAGGAATAAGTGTGGAGAAAAGAGGCACAAGCTCTGGAAAGGAATTGAAGGCTAAATCAAGAGGAGTTTGAGTTTTTTTCTCTTCCACCATTTTTATCTTTATTATGTAGTTTATACTTTATTTAGGGCTAGATTGAAGCCATAGTTATGTTAAATTAATATTTTAATATTGGCGCCTTGTGATGATCATGTTGGGCTATTTAACTTGATTAATACCTGTTTACATGAATTCCTCATATGTGTATGCCTGATCAACATGTGCATGTGGTATGGACTTGTTAGTTAGATCAATTTGGATGACCGAGTCCTGGGTTTAACATAAGTAACAAGAGATATCCATACTGGATTCTTGGGTTAATCAACATAGGGAATCGGGAGTATGTATCCATGCCCTAGGCCTTGTGTGTTTGTCGATTTCAATAGAACATATGCTTTTCTAAAGAACAACTTAGTATAGACCATGCTAAATCCTTTAGGAAAGAAAAGAGTTAGAGCATGGACCAAGTGCCTAATTTGTTGCTTAGGAAAATCAATAGCTTAAGGAGTTAGGGTTTAACCCTTAGGTTGACAAACATTAAATATGCATAACTTGATCAAAGCATTGGCATATTGATATACTAGTTTAACATAATTAGTGGTGGATATCAAAACTCTAATCTTTTTTAGTTTTTGTTTATCTTTTATTCTATTGAATTCAATCGTGACAATTGAATTTTATCTTTTAATTAAATAGGAATTTACTTCTAAACATAATTTACCAATCCTCGTGGGAATGATCCTGTACTTGCACCCTATACTACCATGTTGACCTTGTGCACTTGCAGGTAAAACGTACAATTATTTACCTATTAATTTAGGTAGATTTTTGCACAACACCCACAAATTATGTGCTAATGTGCTTGTGTAAGATCAGATCAAACAAGTGAATTCTCAACTATCCCAAGCAAGTAACCAAACTAAAAAACTCAATTATCAAATCATGTGTTCAAAATTTTAAGCTCACCAATGAAATCAAATCACAATTTTTAAGATCAACCAAAATTTTAAGACAAACATGATTTTATATATATATATATTTTCATTTCACAAACAACAAAAATTAAAATAAAATAAAACTGGGACAAAGTATATGTAAAGTGTCTCCCATATCCTCAAACTTAAATTATACATTGTCCCTAATGTATCTATAACATGGAAAGAATTTACCCGGGATATGGACGAAGTTGTCTGGAATAGCATGGCTTATAGCACACCCCCAAACTTAAATTGAAGCACACTTGTCCCTGCAAAACACTAAAGTAACAACGGAAAACAAAAACAAAATAAAAATAAAAATAAAATAAAAATAAAACAACAAACAAAATAAAAAAGATATGTTGTAGGGTGCCTCCCATGAGTGCTAAGTTTAACGTCTTTAGCCAGACTATTGCACTTTAAACTTAAAGCACCAGTCTTTTCTTCTCTTGCACCAAAGGGAATGAATTCTTCCTATTGCAAGATGCTTCCGAATGTCTATAGATCGGGGATGACCACTTTGAGTTTTAGCAAACAGTTTCGCATCCGGTAGGGAATCATGAACTGGAATAAAGTAGAAAGAAAACTCAAGGAGCTTCTCTATCTTGATGTCCTCAATTTGCTCATGCGATAGCTTTAACAAACTTCTCTCCTGGCTTCTTGGTATTTTGGGAATAAGAGCAAGTGTTGAAAAAATCTTAGTGCTCTCTTCTTTTTCCTGATGTGTCTCTTGTGGAACTTCTATTTGCTCCTCCTTCCCCTCTTCCACTGGATTTTCAACCACCTCTTCACTCCTCAATGTAACAACTTGCGCATGATAGTCGGTGCACTCTTCCTCCATGTATTGTCTATTAGGTTTTTCCATCAACTGACTTTGACACTCTTCTTCTTGGTATTGTTGACGTCAATTGATGGGAGATGCACTCAACTCTCTGGCCAATTGTCCCATTTGTACTTCCAGTCTTTGAATAGCTTGATTAGTCCTTGTATTGATTTGTTTTTGATCAGTCATAAATTACTGTTGCAAGGTTACTAGGGTGCATAGCATACTCGCTAGGTTATCCAGCTTTGACTCTTGCTCCTGATTTGCAGATGAATACAAATGACAAGTTTCAGTAGAATGATTAGAATGAGAACATATGGCACATACCTGGAGTTGGGTGGCTGGCTGAATGGGAGAGATGTTATGAGTAGTCATGGAGTTTACAATCATATTTAATGTCTTCTGCATTGCAGCCATCTGATCACAGAACTGCGGATATGATTGATGATGCAATTCATTAAATTGTGGAGCATGATTTTTAGGAGCTTAAACTTGCCACGAGAAATTTTACTGTTGGCTCGAGGTTAGGTTGCAAGAATCAAGATAGTTGTCATTCCCCAGTCTAGAGAACGATGTGTTCTTATGCGCATTAATTTTGTTAGAAATTTGTCTCATTGCAAGACATTCTCTAACATGATGATAAGGGTCATGGCATAATGAACATGGTCTATGGGGTGTCGGAATGCCTCCCCACATGTGTGAAATTAAAAATAAAATAACAAAAAGTTAAAATTAAAGGGGAAAATAAAAACAAAATTAAAAATAAAACTTACAAAGATGCAGACTCAACTGACCCTGCATGAAATAAAAGAAAGGAAAAAAATCTGATCTATAATTAGTGCAGTAATTGCACTACTGTCCGGATGTGCGATTGATCGCACCGTGAGGTGAGTTCAATCGCACTGGTGCACTCGATCGCCCTAGATGGGCGCTCGATCGCACCTCTGGAGGCAGAACAGTAACTACGGAAAAACTTAGAAAAAGAGAAAAAATTAAAACAAAAATAAACTAAGGAAAATAATTCCAAACAAAATCAAACAATCCCCGGCAACGGTGCCAAAAACTTGTTGTGCCAAATACTATCTAAATTAATAGATAATATTTAGTACGTTTTACTTGCAAATGCACAAGATCAAACGATAGTATAGTGCAGCAAGTACGAGATCGATCCCACGAGGATTGTTGATTTTGTTTTAGAATTGATAAAAATATCAAATTGTCACTAAATTGATATTGGGAAAAAGAAATAAAAATATATAAAGATAAATGACAAGCTAAAGGTAGGGCTTTGATATCCACCACTAATCATACTTAGATAATATAACAATATGCCAATGATCCAATCATATTATGAATACTTAATGTTTGCCAACCTAAGGGTATGGGTGTCTACTCCTTAAGTTATTGATTTCCCTAAGCAACGAATTAGCCATGGGTGTCTACTCTAATTCTTTTCTTTCTTAAAGGATTTAGCATGGGTGTCTACTAAGTTGTTCTTTAAGAAATCATAAATCTAAGGAAAGCGGCAAACATATGAGGCCTGGGGTTCCCCATATTGATTAACCTAAGAACCTGGTGTGGATTTCTTTTGTTACTCTTGTTAAACCCAGGACTCGATCATCCAAATCAATTTAATTAACTAATTCATACCATATGCATATAATGACCAATCACATACATATGAGGAATTCAAGAAAATATGAATTAATCAAGTTAAGCAACACAATATGACTATCACAAATGCGCCAATATTGAAATATTAAATAAATATAATTAGAGCTTCAATCTAGCCCTCCTTAAGAGTTAGTTACACATAATTAAAATAAAACTAAAAAGAAAAGGGAAAGAAAGAATTGAAAACCGCTCCTAGATGTAGCCTCCAATTCCTGTCCCTAAAGTTGTTTCTCTTCAAGGATAATTATTCTCAAGGTTTAGAGGTCTATTTATAGGCTTATAAATACTATTGAAAACCTAGAAACCCTAGTAAACTTGTAGGGTTTAGTCCTACTGCAACTAAGACTAGAAAAACCCTAATATGGAAAGCAAATGGAGTCTGGCCGCAGCTTCTGGAATTCTCCAGTGCACGGGTGAGCTAGATAGCAGCCCGTGTGCACTCGATCGCATCGCTGCAATCGATCGTATGTCTTCTGCGTCTAGACCTCTCTGGAAGTGCGCTCGATCACTCTTTACGTCTGGACCTCTATGGAAGTGCGCGCGATTGCAATGTGATCGTGTCTTGTCATGAATACCAAGATGTTCTTCAAGAACATCATTAAGAACATCAAGAAGTTTTTCAAGTTCACGAAGAACACCAAGAAGGTAAAAAACAAGATGGGATGAGCATCGATTCCTACTACGAGTTCGTTGACATGCTTAAACGTGGATTGCTCAGCCCCACACCTTTTAAAGAATAGATGCACAGTCCTACACCCCAATGCCTAAGAGGAGTCGAAGTTGCATGTAAGTAACGTTAACTTAATATGTTTGTTTAAACCTTGCTATGTTTCTCTTGAAGGCTTAAGGTCTTGGGGATTATTTTTATTTCCACTACGTAAAGTAAAAAGATTTGAATTTCATGCTTTACGCATGATCCCATGATCCCAATAGGATACTCATGGGAATCTAGATTCTCCCCTAACTACCTTTGCCTGGGAATATAAATTCCTTTTTAAAGCGGTGAAAAGTCACATTCCCTTGGCGTAGAGAAAGGGTTTTTTTTTTTTTTTTTTTCCCCTTCTTTTAAAGAACAAAAATGCATATTATTGTTATTATCAATAAGGCGCTATAAAGACCTTATGAGCGCTACACATTCTCGATTTGTCAAAACATATAATAGCTTTTTAACTTTTTGACGCTACTATTTTGGTTTCTATTGGATAATGTTATGGTTATAACATGAAAAGGTAGACTGGAATTTTGTTATGGTTATTTTTTCAAAACTACCTTTTTTAAAAAAAAAAAAAAAAAAAAAAAATCAATTGTGAACATTTTTAAAATCTATATGTAAAAATGAGGAATTATTTTATTACACAAAAAATAAAAAGAGCTGGTTTAATTTGGTTATAGATGAAAAATAAAGAAAATAAATTAAAATCTATATATAAAGTGATGAACTATTTTATTCTAAAAAATATATATGAACAAGTTTTATTAAAGAGAAATGATACACATATTTCTAAGTGTTCACACTCAAGTGCTCACTATTGGAATTGGTATCCAAAACTCCAATTGATTGGACGATGTGGTTTCATTATTAAAGAATGAGCATATACATTTATATATGTGTGATTATGTATTTCCGATTATATGCATGTGAGATCCCTAAGTTGCATTGTATTTAACCATTGTATGAATAAATGAATTATCACACAGAAGATCATGGTCAAAAGTCCTTGCAATTTATAAAAAATTATTGCTCATAGTCGTAAATGAAACTGAGAACTCCATCTAGGTTATAACATATAACCTCAACGATTTGTCTTCAACAAGAGAAGCAGGTAGGCTTCAGGTTGATATGTTGGTGTAGGAGCAAGGTAGTGACATGCACCGAATGGACCATGTGAGTCATCATTCTTTTATAACATTAACATAAAGAATGATGTACATGCATGACAACTTATGACAGCTACTCTAAAGCCTAAGAAGTTTGTAAACTCAAATGTCAAGTATAGGTCACTTTGGTGTAGGTGAGATTTCTTTATAGGTCAATATCCTCGTGCATTGGGTGATCGCATGTAGCATTGTGGGAACACTCTCTTTAATAAAGAATCCAAATCCTTCATCAATAAACAAAGTGATAAGGAATATTCCTATTGTTTTAGATTTAATGGGAATGATTATTCTGAATCTTGGGTCTAAGTGTCTCAGTGGGATTTACTGAAAGTTATATATGTACAAGGTGTGATTTATTCTCATAGGGTGCAAAAGCATAATCATGTAATTAAATTAGTTACTTAAGGAAAAGAGGTAGTGAACAAAGTAGCAGTACATGGACTTTGGTTCAACTACGGAATAATTCTATGGAAGAGAAATATGTAATATGTTATAATGAATAAGAAGTCATGTTAATTAATTAATTTAATCAAAATACTTATTAGAGTACAGTCACAATTATTTAGTGGAATTAATTTTAATTAATAGTGTAGCGTGACATGTCAGGGTAGACAGGGTCACAATTCTATTGGAGCTAATAGTGTGTTTTTTTTTTTTAGGTCCCTCTTTGAGCTTATTTAAATTGAATTTTTTATTTTTTATTTTTTGCCCCAGTTATGTATTTATTTATTTGGGTTGTTTTATTTTAAAATAAAACATGGGCCAAGAGATAAGTGGATTATTATTTGGAGATAATTGGGCTTAGGAATTAAATAGAGTTTTGGGTTCAGGTATTTAATTCCTGTAGGCTTAGGTATGAGCTTTGGGCTCAAAGAATTTAATCCTAAAGGCTTAAGCGAAGATAAAAGAGCATTGGGCTTAAGGGATAAAACTGAAGCCCAAGCATATGGGCCAAAAGAATTGGTTTAGAGATAAAACCCTAGACCTGGGTATTTTCTCCCCATGGTTGTGTGCTTCCAGTGGCAAAGGGACTAATTATTCTCCCCTTGGCTGGCCACTAGAGGGACTAGGATTAGTGATCCTAGTCCCACTCATAGTCATATAATGCTATTCTTTCCTACTTATCCAAGGATCCCCAAATCTATAAATAAAGGTGTCATTGAGAAGCAAAAACAACTCCACTCCTCACTAAGTATTACGCGGCCAAGAGAGAAATTTTCTCACTGGGTTTTGCTTCTAAGTTTTTCTCTAGTTTTTTTGAAAACTATGTGAGACCATACTCATAGTCATGTTTAGTTATCAAAAAGAAAATCTAATGAAGGAATCAATTCCTCTAGACCTTCTAGTTCTTGATGAACTTTAAGAACATGAAGATCTTAAAGAACGAAAAACGCGAAGGACATGAAGAACAAGATATTATCTTCGAATCTTTGTTCGGGATAGATGAAGATTTTTATCTAGAGTTATACTGTCCTATGCCCCCATGCCTAAGAGAGGCCAAATAATTATGTAAGTTACATGATCCTGTGCTTGTATTTTAATCTAACCATGTTTCTCTTGAAATTAAAAGACTCTAGGACTTGCTTATTTTCCACTGTACAAACAATACTCTTCGGAGTTAATTTTTGCTTATAAATCCCAACACTAACTACCTAATATAGTAGTAAAAATCACAATTGAATACTACATGTACTTTCACTTATTTCATTTAATGGTAATTTTTACTTCCACGTTAGAAAGCAAACACTTAAGAATAAATACTTAGGAGTATGTCTAGCACTCTTCTTTATTAAAACATGCATATATCAAAGTGAATAACTATTTTATTCCACAGAAAACAAAAATGAATAAATTTTTATTTTTTTTTTCAGAAAAAAAAAACCCCAATTCCACGGATCTAATGGTTGATTTGTTCATCTCTTGTATGAAGATGGACAATAGATGGATAAAAAATGAAAACCAAACATTTCTCTTTTCTTTTTTTTTTTATTTTTTATTTATTTTTTTTTTTTTATGCTTTTGTATCAAACAAGCTTTACACCGGAAGAGATAAACATAAAGATGTTTTTAAAAAGTACAAATAATTCTTACAGGATGCATATATAGGAGTAAACTAAGCGTAAGAATTTCATATAAGAATCTGATACCATATTCTTAATCATTCCCAAACGTAAGTTTAATCTCATTTCATCCATATTACTAAACAGACGAAACATCACATCCCTAGGAATATGGATGCTAGGGGAATGTTAGATTTCCCAAAGGGCTAAACCTAATGCCATGTACAAGTTAATAAGACAAATTGACAGTATGTCTTAAATGAGATTTATTGGGCAGATTATATTACGATATCAATCACCACAATTCCAGCCAAAGATATTCCAGCTAGAAGATACGCCAGCTGTGCATGAAATTGACAGCTCTGTGTGAGGATCATGTTAACAGAGCAACAGCTCCTTGCCTTTCATAATTCAAATCTTCGTTATGTATATTTTAGTTTAAATATTGATTGTATTGGAATCATCTCCTTCCTTTTCACTATATAGTTTCCTTTTATGTGTTTTTCTCTGTAAACAACTATGAATTCAAAGCTACGCCCAACATAATATTTGAGCTGTTTTGCACTACAATTTCTATGTTATTATATGGTATTAGAACCTATTACAACTCACGTTAGTTTTTTTTTCTCTCCATGGCTTCTTCAACTATTGATTCCAGTCTCATCCCACTTGCCAACCTCACTCACCATATCACCCTGAAATTGAGTCGAGATAATTTTTGGTTTTGGTGTTACCTGATGGCTTCTTATGTTGAAGCCCAGGATCTTTTCAGCTATGTGGATGGCTCTATTCCCTGTCCACCGAAGTCTGTTCAGCCTTCTAGTGATACTTCGTCAACCACTGTGGTTCCTAATCCCAAATACAATCTTTGGGTTCAACAAGACAAACTTATTTTAAGTGTTGTTGTCTCCACTCTGTCTGAAGTTGTCCTTGCCCATGTTGTTGGGCTGAAAACATCACATGATGTTTGGACTATGTTGGAGAAAATGTTAGCATCTGAGTCTAAAGCTCGTGTTATGCAAACTCGATATCAACTTGCTACCCTCAAGAAGGGTGCCTCATCTATTACTGACTACTTTCAAAAAGCCCAAACCTTGGCTCATACGTTAGATGCTATAAATGAGCCCTTAAAGGACTCTGAAGTTGTCTCTTACATTTTGGCTGGCTTGAGCACAAATTATGACCCCTTGGTTACCTCAATCACAACTCGTATTGCTCCTATTTCTATGGAAGAATTGTATGGTCACCTTTTGACCCATGAGCAGCGAATTGAACTGCATCACACTGTTCCAGATCTATCTTCCTCCAGTGTAAATGTGGGCACAGTGCCACTCCTCTTCCTTCAACAACAATTCCCATGGCTCCCCACATTCTTGTGGCTTATCTCATGTGGGACATGGGAGAGGACGAGGTAGAGGACGCTCCTCTCAAAGTGGTTATTTCTCTCATCCTACTTCCAGCAATCGACCGGTGTGCCAAATCTGTGGCAGGATTGGTCATTTGGCTCTCAAGTGTTATAATCGCTTTGACCATTCTTTCCAAGGTGATTCTCATGGACCTGCTGCTTATTTTGCTGCCCCTCATGCGGCCTCTGACTCCTCATGGTACCATGATACGGGCTCCACCCACCGCTTGACCAATGATCTCTCCAATCTCAACGTCCGAGCAGAAGAGTATACGGGCAATGACCAAATCAAAGTTGGTAATGGGCAAGGTTTGCAAATCTCACACACTGGTCTTGCTTCTCTTCCATCTCATAATCACATTTTTTCCTTAAAATCTTTGCTTCATGTTTCCAAAATTTAGAAGAACCTGATTTCTGTTAGTAAATTCACTCGTGACAATCAAGTGTTTATTGAATTTCACCCTACTTGTTTTTTTGTTAAGGATCTCAAGTCTCGGAGATTGCTCCTCCAAGGCCCGAGTAAGGAAGGCCTCTATCCATGGCCATCTCGTTTGCCTTCCTTTGCATTGTGGATGATTTCTCTCGTTATTCTTGAGTTTTTCCCCTCACATGCAAATATGATGTTATTTATTGTTTTTTGCAATTTTCAGAAATTAGTGGAAAATGTTTTTGGTCGGTCTATCAAGTTTGTGCAAACCGATGGAAGAGGCGAATTTATTCCTATTCAAAAATTCCTTATATCCCTTGGTATATCTTATCGTCAAACATGCCCACATACTCATCATCAAAATGAGAGTGTGGAGAGAAAACTTCGCCATATTGTAGATACTGGCTTAGCTCTTCTAGCCCATTCTCATGTCCCATTAAAATTTTGGGATGATGCGTTTGATACGGCATGCTACCTAATTAATCGATTGCCCTCCTCTATCAATAGTGTCAAGTCCCTTTTTGAATTACTCTTCCACAAATCTCCAGATTTTAATCTACTTAAACTCTTTGGGTGTGAGTGTTGGGCATATCTTAGGCCTTATAATTCTCACAAATTGTCTTTTTGTTCCCTGTCTTGTGTTTTCTTGGGCTATAGCAAACCTCATGTTGGCTATAAATGCCTCCATATACCCACTGGCCGGATCTATGTTGCCCGACACGTCACCTTTAATAAAACAATGTTCCCTTTTCAAGTTTCCTCCATGCCCATTCCCTCCATGAGTCCCACTTATACTCTTTTACCCACAAACTTACGTGTGCAACATGTCTCCCCACACTCATCTTTATCCACTCAACTCCCCACTTTGTCTTCATCTCCTCCTTTGATGACATCACCTCACTTGGAGTCCTCATTGTCCCTATCCTCCTCCCTCTCTTGTCTCCTAATTTGTTCTCCACCTCATCCCCTTGTGTCTCCTAATAATACCATCAACCCACCAGCCCGTGACCATTTAAGCACCACTTATTCTTCTCCTGCTCCTCTATTTCCCCATCCTCCATCCCCTGCATCTTCTCCCCCTGTTGAACCCCCACTTCGTATCCATCTGATGGTCACTAGAGCTCAAAATAACATCCATCAACCCAAACGTTACAGTGATGGGTCTGTGAGATACCCTTTACCTCATGCCTACACTGCCTCTTTAGTTTGTAATGAAATTGAGCCCACATCCTATATTCAAGTTGCTAAGGACATTAAGTGAAGGGCTGCCATGGATGAAGAATTCGATGCCCTTATCAAGACAGGGACGTGGACCCTTGTTCCTAAAACTTCATCCATGAATGTTGTTGGTGCTAAGTGGGTTTTCCGCATTAAACGCAAGGCGGATGGCAGTATTGAGTGCTATAAGGTGTGCATTGTTGCTAAAGGTTTCCATCAACGTGAAGGCGTTGATTTTTTTTGAGATATATAGTCCCGTTGTGAAACCCATTACTATTCGTACAGTGCTTTCTTTAGCTATTTCTGCAGGATGGGATATCAAGCAAGTAGATGTAAGTAATGCCTTTCTTCATGGCCACTTGCAAGAGACCGTCTACATGTCTCAACCCCCTGGTTTTGTTCATCCCATGTATCCTGATGCAGTGTCTTCTCAAGAAAGCATTGTATGGTTTAAAACAAACTTCGTGTGCTTGGTATCACAGATTCAGTTCTCGCTTGTTGGAGTTGGGGTTCTACGGATCAAAATCTGATAACTCTCTATTTATCTACAAATCTGCTTCTGTCACTATCTTCGCATTGGTGTACGTGGATGACATTATTCTCACTAGGTCACATACGAGTGCTATCAATGATCTTATTCACACTCTATCATGTGACTTTCCAGTGAAGGATTTGGGTGACCTCCATTATTTTCTTGGTGTTTCAGTTACACGTGTTACTAATGGTCTTCATTTGTCTCAATCCAGATACATCTCTGATATATTGACACGCACGAAGATGTCCACTGCCAAGCCCATCTCTTCCCCTATGGTAGCCAACTCATCCCTCAATAAGTTTTTTGGCTTGTCATTCGGTGATATTACTCTTTACCGTAGCACTGTGGGTGCTTTACAATATCTTTCTCTCACACGTCCAGACATTGCTTTTGCTGTGAGTAAAGTCTCTTAATTTATGCATGACCCACGTGATATTCATTTGTCTGCTGTTAAGAGGATCTTGTGTTATTTGAAATTTACTATTGATCATGGGTTGTTAATCCAGGAGTGTTCATCCACTCAATTATTTGCTTACTCTGATGCGGATTGGGCTGGGTGTCTTGATGACCGTAAATCTACATCTGGTTATTGTGTTTTTTTGGGTTCAAATATTTTTGTCATGGAGTTCTAAAAAGCAACCTACGGTTTCAAGATCCTCCCCTGAAGCTGAGTACAAGGTTGTTGCTAGTGCAGCAGCTAAACTCCTTTGGATTCAAGCCTTATTTCGGGATCTTGGTGTCTTTCTCCCACAAGCGCCTATTTTGTTTTGTGATAACATTGGAGCCACTTATCTCACTTCTAATCTTGCTCATCATGCTTGTACTAAGCACATAGAAATTGACTACCATTTTTGTGCGTGATCATGTGGCATCCAAGACTCTTGTGGTGAAATTTTTATCAAGGATCAACTTGCAGATGCCTTGACCAAACCATTGGTTTCTCATTGGTTCCATCAACTCAAGTCCATTCTTAACGTGTACTCTCCGACGTTAAGATTGCGGGGGCGTAATGAGACAAATTGACAGTATGTCTTAAATGAGATTTATTGGGCAGATTATATTACGATATCAATCACCACAATTCCAGTCAAAGATATTCCAGCTAGAAGATACACCAACTGTGCATGTAATTGACAGCTCTGCGCGAGGATCATGTTAACAGAGCAACGGCTCCTTGCCTTTCATAATTCAAATCTTCCTTATGTATATTTTAGTTTAAATATTGATTGTATAGGAATCATCTCCTTCCTTTTCACTATACAGTTTCCTTTTATGTGTTATTCTCTGTAAACAACCATAAATACAAAGCAACGCCCAACATAATCTTTGGGCTGTTTTGCACTACAATTTCTATGTTATTATACAAGTGAACTAACTGCTCTTCTGTAAGCACTAGGATAATGTTTGTTGACTTTGACTTATTCACCAAAAGGCCTTGGTACTGAAATGAGGAAAGAGACAAAAATATAACATTAAAAAAATTACCCTAATGTCACCGTTTCACAACCCCTTTGGCATCCCTTGATACTGTTTATGCTTCATTTAAAAATAAAAAATAAAAAAATCAAAATATCACATCATTCACTTTTTATATTATATAATTTACCTTTTTTTTTAACTGTTGAAATAAAAAAATTATTACAAAACAAATTTTTTCACTTTCCATCAATCCACATCAGTGACAATAACAAAGATAAGGATTTGCCAAACATTCCCTCTATAGGAGCTTGGAGGTCGAAGGCAAATTGAAAGCAAATGATAACTCTATGGATCCCACCACACCGATAATAGGATCTTCAAGTACTAGTAACAAATATCAAACGATTTTTTATTTTTTTAATTTTAAATTTGAAGAACTAAACTACGTTTTACTTATCCAAATACACTATAAATAAATTTCCTTATCTTTTCCTATCAATACTCTTTACTTTATTATGTGAGGAAAGATAACACACCGTTTTTTTTAGAATTATAATAAGCCATAGCTACCCAATGGTTTAGGGAAGCAGTAGGATGTCTGTTGCAAGTGTGGTTTTGTAGCTTTTTAAAAAAATTTCTAATATATAAAAAAGAGAACAAGCTATAAGATGTTTATTGCTAGTGCTCCTACAGATATCCCATTGGTTTGAGTAGCAAAGGAGTTGGTCTCGACCAGATTAGAAGGAGACCACTCTGCGTCCACCCTTATTAAGTCGAATAATGTGTTTCTTTTTTATTTTTTTTATTTTTAAAAAAGTCAGATCCCTGGCAGTTGTGCCGTGCCACCATACCCTGAGAGTTGCAGTTTTCGTCTCCTATAGTATCCATGTTGAGGTGCTTACCAAACTTTTGGCAATTCATCCCTTTGATGTAAAAAAAGAAAAGAAAAGAAAAGAAAAAATAAGTCCTTAGAAAAAAGTATGTCATTAATTACTGAGAAGATTCTGGCTTGATGTCAGTCTAAATTACAATATACACAAACCACCTCTCTGCTGTCACAAAGAAGAATGGACAATCTCAATCACCCAAGATACAGCTTTCCAAATTCGGCAACTTAGTTTCTGATAGTTTTCTTGTGGAGACTCCCAACTTCATTCCAACTTGAACCAATGTCTCCAGTGATCTGGTGCTATTTGATAGGAGGTCATCATCTATCTCAATTGCATCCTGCAGAAAGCCACACAAATTAAGCTTGATAGTTATATATAGAGTGCTGATATCACACATAGCACTACTAAATTTAACCATGATCCAAACAGACCTGTCACACTTGCAAAACTTCTGCATATACAGCTCAATTTCAACAAGCAAAATACACCAAATTTTTGTGTAAAAACTGTATATTTCTGAGAAGAGAAATGCTAGGCTTATAAACAAATTTTACATAATAATTGGAAATAAGACAAATTCAACTTTTGAGAAACCCAATTGTATTGTGCCACATCATGTTGCAAAATAAGCACATGCAATAAGTTCTCACCATCATAATGCTAATTCCAGAAGATCCTGATGCAGAACTTTCAGCTAGACCACTATTTCCCTAGTTGATAGTCTTACCATCTAAAGTTGGCTGGCCCTACGACCTAAGACCTAGCACAACCCTGACCCACCCCTTAAGCACAAGAACCAAGGCATAGGAGTACCTAAGCATTTAGCTTCTACTCAAGTTAGTTCCTACACCTAAAAGGTATCTAGCTACCCTCCGTGAACTGCCATAAATCTTCATTTTCCTTCACTCTCCCCCTCTTTCAACATTCGAAAACCTTTGAGAATTTACTGCTCTGTTTATTTACAAATGCAGTTAGTTCCAGTTAACCGCTTTCTTGGATCAAGATGCACAGCTTCTACCTACAAGATCCAGGTGGGTCTAGAAAGGTCTCCTACGTTGTCGCAAACTCAACTCATGGCCGTTCCTATATATACTGCTCAAGACTAGCCATCATTTCATGTGTGTTCATGGTGATCCAAAAAATTGATTCTAGTAAATCAATAATGACCATGCTGCATTTACTTTAGAGATACAACAGCCATGCTGCGTTATCCTGACTACCTAGTTATATTTTATCAAGGCATCAATTAGTTATTTCTCTTGTTGGAGGTTTAGTTTGGAGTAACACATTAATATTGGCGTCTTAGAGACAAAACTTGGTGCTGGGGAACCACACTTGAGAAGATTTTAATATTTGAATAAAATGAAAGCCAATAATAACATTCGCACGAGATAAGCTATTTATCTGGCCTTGTAACAAATTCTCTAATTTGGCAGAAAAGATTCATCCTGTGAGCAAATAAAATAGAAAACTAACATGATTTCTGTAAACTAGTAACAATACTCCATAAATGCAACAACTCTTAATTTTTTAATTTTTGATAAATTAGAAAAAGACATCAAGTTTATATATGTGAACAAGTAATACTTCAGCACGCATTTTTCTTGCCCCATGTGTGTACTCATGATAGTCTAGAAATGAAAAACCGAGTGTCCACCAAAAGAACATATACTGTAGATTTAACAGCCATATATATTTTACCTTCTCAAAAACACAAATAACTGTGCTTCCACCAAAAGAGAAATATCCAAACTGTACAATAAAATGAAATGCCAATTAGAAGCGAAGATAATATTTTTTTAATGCAACAATAACTATGAAAATAATACCAATAAATAAAGGCTCAACATATCAATCATCAACCTCATCTCCCTTGTAGACATAGTCGCCCTCTTTCTTTGAAAAGGTGATGCTACCAACCATAGTTGCCCCAATTGCAACAAGTGCCACCTGTAACCAAAATTTCATTAAAAATTTCTCATGCATTTATCGTATCAATAAAATGATACTTTCCTCAATGTGTAATAGAATTAATACGAAGCATTGGCTAGTCCTGCCTCTACCAATAGAATTAACTACAATTTTAGTTTTTTTTTTTTCTTTTTTTTTTTTTTTGGGGGGGGTGGGTTGTAAAAAGTTAATTTCGAAAGAATTTGGATAAATTTTTTACAAGTTTTATGGACCAGTTGGAGCTTATTTCAGTGTACTGACCATTATGGCTGATAATTTTGACACGACCCGCAAACCCGACACAAAGTTAATGGGTTTGATCTAAACGGGTCCGGGTCATAATCGGGTCACCCATTTATGACCCTGTTATTTTCCGTGTCCTTGACCCGTGGGTTGACCCGCCAGACCCGTTTTAAAAAATAAAATAAAATAAAAATAAAAAATAAATTAAAAAAAATCCCTAAACTAAAGAGTAAAGCCTAACCTAAATTACCTAATGATGATGGAGTTTTGTTTCTTTTTTCTTTATTATTTAGTTTTTGCTAGCTTTTCTTTATTATCTTTTTCTTAATGTGAAAGTGATTTGTTGTTTTATAGGTTTAATTCCAAGAGATTGAGTTGTTATTTGAATAGACAATTAAACCTATTAGAGGCAAATTCCCAAATCATTTACCATGTAAACTTTATACTTTGAAATTTACTATTTGCTATGATGGACTATAGAGTTGAAAATTGCTAATCATTGTGAATGTTTTTATTGAATGGCAATTTGTTAACAATTAAACCTATTATGTTTTTATCATATTGTAATTTGTGAATTCTATTGAATCTCAATGGCATCGGTATTATTATTACATTATTTATTTTTCATTCAAACGAGTTATGTCAACCTGATGTGACCCAGTTATTTTAAACAAGTTGTGTTCGGGTTTAGGTTAATCGGGTAGTGGGTCATTACAGGCCGTAATCGTGTCGACCTGCCAACCCATTTTGCCACCCCTACAGTGACCACTGTGCAGCTGCCTTGAATTTCAAAATTACAGCTTTTAAAGTGGCTTGTGTGCCACGTGGTGCTGGTGTTTGAATGCTAAAGTTAGTTCGTCAAGTGTCACCCAGTGCCCTTCTAGCTTGCTACAGTTAGGGGTGCAAAAGCGGGCGGTTAAAAACCGCCCGCTAACCGCTAACCGCTTAACCGCCTAACCGCCTAACCGCATTAACCGCTAACCACCTAACCGCTATAACCGCCTAGCGGTTAGCGATTAGCGGTTATTGGGTCTACTAACCGTAACCGCTAACCGCTAACCGTCTTTTTATATAATATATTTTTATAATTATAATCATAAAAATATTTATGCATATAACATAATCACTTGATCATTAAATCACAATTTTTTTTTAAAATAATTAAATCACAATTTGAGTATTAATATATTATAACTATAATTTATATGATTATATCATATAATCACTTGATCATTAAATTACAATGGCCTTGTCCACTTCTACTCAAGAGGAGTTTCCTTGGAAGAGCATCTGGCGTACTAAGGCGACTCAGCGGGTGGCTTTTTTCGGATGGACTGCGGCCTTAGGCAAAACTTTGACTCATGATATGCTGCGTAAGAGAAACTTAGTGGTTGTGGAGTGGTGTTGTATGTGCAAGAAGACCGGAGAGTCAGTCGATCACCTTCTTCTCCACTGTGAGCTCGCGAGTGCTCTTTGGCACATGATTTTTCAGCGATTTGGGTTGCATTGGGTCATGCCGTGCAGGGTGAGGGCTTTGTTTGCTAGCTGGTGGTCGGGAGGACGTTCTCGAAGCGCGGTTGTGTGGAAGATGATCCCTCTGTGTCTTATGTGGTGTATTTGGAATGAAAGAAATGCTAGATGTTTTGATAATTCCACTAGGACCATAGAGGAATTGACTCATTTCTTCTTATTTACGCTTTACTCTTGGACGGCCGCTTGGCTAGCTCCTTTAGTGATTAGCTTCTCTGATTTTCTTTTTCATTTCTCCCCCTCCTAGGCGCTCTCTGTTTATACTTCCCGTGTATATGGGTTGCGCCCCTCTGCGCTCTTTTATATATCATCATTACTTATCAAAAAAAAAATTAAATTACAATTTTTTTTTAAAAAATAATTAAATCACAATTTGAGTATTAATATATTATCACTATAATTTATATGATTATATCACATGAGATTGATCATTAAATCATTTGATTATATAATAACAAATTATACATATATAATATGACATAACTCATAAGTATATCAATTCATACTAATACAACAATTAAATATCTAGAGACTTATTTCCAATGTATGTTATAAACTTATAAGTCTATATAAGTCTACATATGTATATGAATAATATAAATGTATAATATCAATACTTAATCATATGATTCAATGATAATTCAAATACTTTATTCAAGACTTCAAGTGAATCATATTATTAATGTACAATGATGATATGATTCGTATAATATCAAATTAAGTAATTGACATTGGATTAAACAATGACCAATGTGTTACTTATAAACACAATTTAAGTATTAATGTATTATTATTATAATTTTAGTAATTTATATATTATCACTATAATTGATATGATTATATCACATGATGACTTGATCATTAAATCATATGATTATATAATAATAAATAATGCATATATAATATGACATAACTCATAAGTGATAAGTCTACAAGTTAATCATATGATTCATGTACAATGATAATCACAATTGATTCAATTAAATTAAATAATATATTACTTATAACTACAAGTCTACAATTTAATTAAAGCATTATTAGATACTTTAGGAATTTAGGATTTAGAAGATATTAAAAATACAAGAAAAAAAAAAGAGGGTAAAAAAAAGCCCAAAAAGCCCTAAAGGAAGCCCAAAAAGCCCAAAAAAAAGCCCAATTTTAAAAAAGCGGTTAGCGGGCGGTTATCTATTTCGCTAACCGCTAACCGGCGGATAACCGCTAACCGCTAACCGCTAACCGTTAAGCGGTTAGCGGTTGCGGTTAGTGAAATCTACTAACCGCTAAGGCGGTTACGGTTAGCGGTTATTGCCACTAACCGCTAACCGTAACCGCCTTTTGGAATATGTGTATACTTCGCTTAGTTGGTAAGGTTACCTATTCCCTTAGGTTGTGAGGGTTCTGGGATCTAAAGAATGCTTTAGAATGTGTTGTTGTACATCAGGGATTAGGGACCCTAAGGACATCTATTGAGCTTCATATATATATAAAGCACAAGAAAGTGTGCGCAACCCTAATACACAGTATGTACAAGAGAAATGCTAAAACAAGAAAGAAACTAAAACCCTAACTTATAAAACTAAAGAGATCTAAGAAATCAATCAGAGATGCAACACTGAAGAATCTTGTCATGGCCATCCAGTCATTAAGTGAAGTCAGAAACAAATTCAATCCCACCATAGAAGTTCTATCTTCAAAATTAAAAAGCAATCCTCTCCCTCTATAAAATCCATATAAGATAGTTCCTTCCACATCATACCGTTCCTATGCCATTTGAATCTCCCCTTCCAGGAAGCCAATAAATCAAAAATGGTATTAGGCATAACCAACATGACACTAAATAGAGAAGACAAGCACAATGATTATGTTAAAATCTAAATTAAATGATTATATTCATTCATTCCTATAAGCTTAAACTTTTTAGATAAGTGGTGATTTAACATAGTATTAGAGTAGAGATCCTAAATCCGAACCCTGTATCTGTCATTCCCTTCTCATTTCAATTAAATATTACACGTATTGGGCATCACCTACTAAAGTGAGAGTTGAAGCCCACATGTGAGAGTGTGAAAATATAAATTAAATGATTAAATTGTTCACTCTAGCACATTATGTGTTAGTCCCATTAGGTCTAATGTTTGTATCCTGCAAACAATTCCTTGGGGGCCAGCTCGCTGGCAAAGTCGAAGTATTACTAGTGTGGAGTGGGTGCTTTGCAAGGGTCCAAGACTTATCTGACAAGGGTGAGTACACGAAGTAACCTTGCTTTGGAGTGGTTTCTCGTCATAAAGTAAAATAAAAAACTTAATCTTTTGGAATAAGTGGTAATTTAACAGACCTATCACTGCATAATGAAGGAGAAGCCGACTGATGATTTACAATTTCTCCACAGTTCTTACACATACAATACCAATCCACAATCACTTCATGCTACTTTATAAGACTGTCAAATACTCCTCTAGGAGAAGACTCGGTCTGCCAAATACTCCTCCAAGGAAAAGAAGAATCCACTCCCCTCCTTAACAGCTTATAATGTACTCCTACCATGATTTTTCGATGGCACTCATTACAGCTTTTCCCCACCACCATGTTAAAATTGGAATTGCAGGTTATCCCAGAAAGAAACTAATGACTCTAGGAAATCAAAACTCAAAAGCTACAGCCTGAAATTCAAAACATCTGGGAAATCAAGCAATGAGAGAAATTTTAAGGATAGCTGAATTGTGATTAGAAAATAAATACCAAAGTTAAATACAAGGGACCCGAAAAAGAAAAAAGAAAGAAAATAAAAACTTATTTTTTCGTTTTGCACACATAGGATCAATTTAATTATGGAAGTAAAAGTGACAACTTATCTCTATAAGCACACACAATAAAATAAATAAATAAATAAATTTAGTGAACATGAAAGGTGGGGAAGGCACATGAACTATACAATTGACTGAAGAATGTGACCAGATATGGATTCCAATAATTTCTCTTGGTGGCCACCCAGTTCGTTACATTCAATTCAAAATTCACAACTTCATAAGGAAACATACAAATAACATTAGAAGGGAACTTAAATGTTCATATGATGAGCTCGACCAGAAAAAAGTCCTAAGAATGTGATGCAAAAAGCAGCAGTACAGTTGTAAAAATAACTTGAATTGCATAGAACATGAATAAGAAATGATGTCTCAGTTTTTTCATGTAGTGAGAGAATATTTGAGGATTTGAAAAGACAAATGAATGCACTGTCAAACCTTTCCAAACTCTGCAGTTGAAATAATTGATACCACTCGCTTATTCTCAGTGAAGACATTACAATACTTGCTATTTACAGCAATGGGATTGACCTAGTAAAAAAAAAAAATCAGAAAACCTGAAGACAAACAAGAAAACAATTAGAAATTCAAAGATGGATTCCATTTGTCCACATACTGTATATAAGCATCCAGGTATGTTTACAAATTTCTCAACAGTTCCAGAAACTGGAACGTGGAACCGATGATAATCCTGAAACAATTGATAGCCTGTGAAGTTGGAAACTTGAATATGGATTAATAAACATTCATGGTACAATGTAATAAGGATTCGACAAATACCTGCGGTGCCAAACGAAATATCACCAACGCTCCATCAATAAAAGCATTGGAATATGCATCTTGTCCCAACAAACCTTGAATTGAAAACTTTCGACCCTAAAAGTAATCAACGATGATCCCAGTAGAAGAAAATTATCCAATACGTGACCATAAAGTTAACATGTATCAAGAATAAAGGAGAATATTGCAATTTTGAAGACTATAACACCCCAGCTTCTTGGTGATTCATGTGACATAAGTTTTGCTTATTATTAAGGTTGACAATCTTGTGTACAATCCTCATCACCCTTTCTTTTTATTTATTTATTTTTTTTTTTGTAAAAAAATCCAGTTAAAGGCTGAAATCTAGGTAGTATGGCCACTGACTCAGCTAGCTAGTCACAATTATTTTTCCTTTTTTGTCTACAGTCTTAATAAATTACTCATATATGGATCGATCTCATGGAAGGAAATAAGTGCTTACATTTCAAGTTTGAAACCCTTAAGGATGCTCGAGACACTAATTTGAGCTTGTCTCCAGCCAATGCCAAGGGCTATTGTGCGTTAGAGTACTATCACAGTAAATATTATTATTTAACCAATTAAGATGAGTGTCACTCCTATAGTGAGGTTTTGAAAGAGTAGTGCACTTTTGGAATATAGCAGATTCTTTATTTCTCCAAAATTGAATTTAAATATTTAAAAACTTTTTTCTTTTATTTGCGACAAATTACCACTTACTTTAAACTTTAACTGGTAAGAAACGATTACTTTATTTATTTATAGGTTATAATACTATTATCATTGTGGCCCCTCCAGTGGTCCTTGATTGGGTTAACTATTTAAATGGATGTAACTTTTATGTGTTGTATTGTATTGGGAAGCACAAGGCTTTTAAGCAAGAATGTTAAAAATAATCACTTGTGTATCTACCTAGAAGTACTTATATGCAGAGTTTAATTCTTTTGACTCTATGTATCATAAAGCTCATATTTGCATTGGGTTTTGAGAAACATGTCTCTTATTTTCCAACTTTTTGTTAGCTTTGGTTTTCAAAATTTGCACTAAAGTTTCGAAGCTGGGGAAGAGATGGTGATGTTATCGTCCTAAACTTCCTTACACTCAATTTATTCACAAATTTAATTGCTCTGAGTGATAAAAACGATGGGTTATTTGCGATTCTTCTACATTGGTGAAGAGATAGTGGTGCTATCGTGCTAAACTTCCTTACACTCAATTTATTCACAAATTTGATTGCTCTGAGTGATCAAAATGATGGGTTATTTAGGATTCTTCGACGTTAAAGAAAAATCATTTGAGTTGCTATACACTGGGCGAAGTGATGGTGGTGTTATCGTCCTAAACTTCCTTACAATCAATTTATTTACAAATTTGATTGCTCCGGGCGATCAAAATGATGGGTTATTTGGGATTCTTCTATGTTAAAGAAAAATCATTTCAGTTCCTATACGATGAGGGAGAAGAAGGCCTTTGTTTTGTTGAGAGGAGCAAAAGAACCTATCGCAGTGGTATTGGGAAAACTGAGCGTGATGTGACTGACATCGATGGTGGAGGGAATTGAAAAGGGGAGTGAATTTGAGAGATTTTTACAGGTCATTTAGTTCTGGGCATCTAGTGTATATTGCCCATAGACGTGCGGCTGTTAGTCACGGAAGGTTTTTATGGTTGGTGGAGAAATACGTGAAAAATGTGGTAGGGAAGAGGCATGATTAAAAAAAAAAAATAGAAGATTTAGGCAAGGATAAATTGGGTAATTTGGCAATTCCAAATTTGAATTACACATTTCTCAACCAGAAACATGAGGTTATAAGAATTCCTTAAACTAAAAATTAAATAAAATCAAAGTCTCATATACCATTTGTAATGACCCAAGGAAAAGCGCTAATCACATCTACGCTATGACCTCAGACGAACTAGTCAATTTGGAGCTTTCTAGAATTCATTATAAAACTCAGTTTCATCTAGTAACTAGGTAATGTGGGACTTAACATTCATGACTATCTCTTTATAAACTGCCAACTCTCATTTCTTCCTAATATGGGGCTGGGGTATTACAAGCTTCCTTCTTAAATTCCTGACTTCCTCGTCAGGGCCACGTTATGCAGTGCTCCAGTACCACATGACCTGTGGCTCTGATACCATATGTAACACCCCGTTCCAAGTGGTATGATATTGTCCGCTTTGGGCCAAGCCTGTATAGTTTTATTATTGGGTTTACCCAAAAAGGCTTCATACCATTTAAAAAGACCATATTCCATATAAACACATCATATTTTTCACACTCAGGAACTATGGGACGTCACAATTGAGGTGATAGTACAGATGTGGCTAGCGTTTTTTCCTAGGGCATTACAAATGGAATCAAAGCCACCTAGTAACGCCAAGTCATGTGGTACTGGAGCACTGCATGACGTGACTATGACAAGGACATCAGTAGTTTAAGGGGGCTTTTATAGCACCCCGGTCCCATATTGGGAAAATGAGGAGTAACCCACATAGAGTGCATGGTTTATAAAAATAGACATGAGTGTTAAATGCCACATTGCCTAATTACCAGGTGAAACTGGGCTTTATAATGAATTATAGGGAAACTCAAAAATTGACTAGTCATTTTGGGGTTATATCGCAAATGTAGCTAGCGCTTTTCCAAAGGTTGTTATAAGATTAGAGGGTTCGAATTAAAGGAGGCATAGATAATTGATTTGAATGGAGATGAGATGCATAATTCTTCTTTGGTCATGGTGAATGTTCCTAATAAGGAGTTTAAATGTACTGAGCCAATAATAGTTCATCCAATTGCTATGATTGAGAACTGGAAGTGCCTCACTCAATCTCCTAAGATTGGGTGTTTGAAAGGGTAAAGAATTTTTGTAATGTAGTAGGGATGTCATGCAAGGACTTTGAGGATCAAATGATGGCTCTACTTTTTGCGATTGAAGCAAGTAGACATCAAAACAACTTGGTTAGTGCTCCAGATTGTTGTTATAGGAAAGCAAACAAAGTAAACCAAGAGCTAAAGAGGTTGGTTTGTTAAGTTAATTATGACATAAAAGGAGAACACTCTAGTATAGGGAAAAGAAAGGGGAGGGGATCAAATAGTTCCTTATGAAACCCAAGATAGTATCATGGAATGTAAGATGGCTGAATGAGAAGTGTTGTTACCGTGCACAACAATGATGAATAATACGGAATCGAAAAGAAAGAGAGCAAGAGAAAATCAAGACACAGATTTACATAGTTCAGCAATATGCCTACGTCCACAAGAGAGTGATTATAGGAAAACCTTAATTGTACAGATGTATTTTGAAAAGCCCCAAAACACCCCCACAACCTATTCGTCCCCAGGCCCACATAAACTTAATTACGCCCAATGGGTTAGTAGTTTCAGTATTACTCTATATGCCTGAGAGAATATGAGCCACTTGTTCCAACAATCTCTACCTTAGCGAGTATTCACCTCTTTGAAAATAATCAAGTATTGGGCCTCCACCTGAAACCAATAGGTTTGGCCAAGCCATGGGTTCCATGTTTTTTAATTTATAATTTTTAAATGCAGGGGTGTAAGGGACATTTCACCAATACTCCATCTAATTTAACCCCAAACCCTAATGATAGAGGTGACATTGCAAACTTTTTAAAGTTAGATACACTAAATTGAGAATTTTTAAAGTTTAGGAGGATAATTGTAAAAGCACTAAAAGTTTTTGGGAGTTAAGTAAAAGTTTTCCCTATTATGTACTTGGAGAGAGCAAAATGCATCAACCTTAGAAGATAGAGAGGCTTTGGTGGAAGAGCTGAAAAATAATATATTCAACTCCCTTTCACTCGAATAGAGGAAAAAATTCCATTTTTCACTTCGATGACAGTGCATAATAGTTTGCTTTTCTCTAGTTTTTTTTTTTTCTTTTTTTTTTTAAGCTGTTGTTCTTCTTTTCCTCTTGGCGAAGGGGTTCTCTTGTATAATCATGTGTACTAGGGTTGCGCCCCTTTGGGCTTGTCTAAGGAGATTGAATTACTTATCAATAATTGATAACTATGGTGAAGGCCATCTACTATAATATAATGAATGTCAGGAAATTAGGTAAAAAAAATTTATATCAAGCTCGTATATCTTTTTTTGATCATTCAAGAAATGCCATTGAATAAATTATAAATGCATGTGGCCAACATTTATTGCCAGCACCTTTATCACAAGAGTGTCATATATCAATGAACATATAAATATAAACATGAACTGCACTATCTTTTTTCCAAACATGAGAGCCAAGAAGAACTACATAATTCTTAGAAATTTTCCAGATAGAAAACATTCAGTAGCAAGTGGCAGTAAGTACCTTAACCCAAAATCTTAGACTATCATCAGCAGATTTAAACGCCATCAAACGGCAATCAGCTGAACATATCGCAACATCATCACGTTCCATACAGGCAATTGGTCTTGCACCAGGCTTTAACTCTCTTATGAAAAATTCATTAAAAGTCTACATGCAATGTTCGAAAGTTTATGTTACAAAACATACTGAAGTTCCAGAGCTGCTAAAAAAATTAATTATGATATTATCAATCAACTGAAAAATAAAGAAGGCACTTGCTGATTCTCTTTCAATGGCAGCTGAAGCTACACCAAGAAAAAAAAGATTTTTCTATTTTCCAATTTCAAAAAATGGTTTCTTAATTACTTATCAAAAAATGATTTACATAATAAGGGATGATTCTGAACAGATCAGGGTTTGAGCAGCAAAGAAACTCACAAGCAGTATTAATACAAATCGAATTGAATTTCATTGCAGAGAATCAAGACTATGTTCAGAAATGATTGATGCAGATCTCACCTACGAAGAGGAGCTCTGTTTTTTAATTTACAAATGGAACATAAAAAATAGTATTCTTCTATAGCATGACAAAGAGAAATAGTTAGGCCAACTTGCTTCGTCCTCTATGGTTGTCACTGTGCAATAAGGTGAAAATAAAACAAGCTTCATGTAACAAAACAATGAAAGCTGTTAGAAGAATGTATTAGGGTTTGGGGTATTTTGGTCATTGTCGTATCTGTGAAGTAGGCTAGGTAAGTAGCACTAGCCTCCTCTTTGTCTCTAATATTTTCCATGCAAACCTTTCAACATGGGTATCAGAACCTAAGGTTTATATCTTTCCCTTATATTGTGCATTTCCCTTCTTTCCGTTCCTTTCCTTCTTTTTTTCTTTTTTCGTTTTCTCTCTCTCGCTCACTCGTCTTGCTGCTGATCGAAGGAAACTGAATCATTGGGCTTCATGCCCATGATAAGAGAGTGATGACACCCGAGCTCATAATCATCAGTACACGATCTCACCATAGTTGGCTTCGTCGTTGTTGGTGGGTTTGGTGTAGCCAGCGGGATCGCACTCATGGTTGATGGATTTTAAGTTGGCTCCGTCATCGTCGTTGGTGGTTGATTGGTGTAGTCAGTCAGTGCTATCTGTGGTGGCTGGTACTGTCTGCGGTGGCCAGAGACAACCGTCGTTGTGGTTTGGTTTCTTCTTTGCATGGGTCTCGGTGGATATTGGGGGGTTGTGATCCACAGTGGTTTGGGGGTATTTTGCTCATTGTCATATTTCTCAAAACTTATATAATAATATGAGTGAAGTAGGCTTTGTAAGTAGCACTAGCTTCCTCTCTCTCTCTAATATTTTCCATGCAAACCTCTCAACAAAAGCAAAGTTCAGAAGTGAGAAAATGTATTGTGTACACCATGATCAACGCAATATCAATGGACTAAACACATCAAGAAGAGTGAAAATAGGCCCCAGGATGGATTATGCACTATGGTCAACAACTTCACAATATCCAAAATGTTACAGCCTTCTACAGAAATTTAACATGCAGACTTAAAATAGGCACTGCAAAGTGACTTGGCAAAAAGTTCAATCTACCACCTCTATTTGCTGTAAAAAAATTTAGAGCATATATGAAATTGTTATTTTGTATTCTTTCAATTCGGTAAGTAACAGTTATTTTGCTTACAACCCAGATATATTAATGTTCATCTGCAGAAAAGTTGGAAGGCAAAAGTTACGACATATATGTAAGCTTCACAAATTAAAACATTTGGTCAAAGAAGCAAAGAATCAAAGTCTCAAAAAAAGGTCAAAATAATGCAATTAATGATGAAGAAAAAAGCAGCAGATTTATTTGTATGACAATAAAATGAATTTCAATTCATTCGATAGTCCGACCTACCTTAAAATGCTCCAAAGGGTACTTGAAATCAGACAAACGGATTTGATCCTACAACACAACAGTTAAATCATATCATTTATAAAAAAGGTCTAGCTGAATGCATGTGATCTCAGCATATGAAAAGTTCAAAGTGATGCATTCAACACTTCATACATTACAATATCAAAGGAGTCAAGAACTGTGCATAATATTGTGATAAGGATCTATCCCAGAGAATGTTTAAGGATATACATGCTAACACACATTAAATTACGGATTAGTTGGTCTTCCAATGAAGTTATAAAAAGAGTGGACCAAAAGTGAAAGCTCAATACCTAAGCATACACAAATATACAAGGATATGTTTTGATTATTTATATCGAGACAATAATATTTACACAAGACACGAAGAGTAAGTGCCAGCAATACTTTGGCAAAAGAGATGTATTGAGTTAGACAAGAATACCTCTCAAATCCATACATATAGGTATGTACATATTTAACAAGTCCTAAAACAATAAATGAAATTTTAAATCTGGGGATGCATAAGACACATCATGGATATGTAGCGCACACACCTCGAATGCCAGAATACAATTCTTTTAAAGGAGATTAGGGATATAATTGTGTAAGAGAACAGTAAAAGGGTTTTTTTTTTTTTTGATAAGTAATCATGATATAAAAAAGCGCAGAGGGGCGCAACCCATATACACGGGAAGTATAAACAGAGAGCGCCTAGGAGGGGGAGAAATGAAAAAGAAAATCAGAGAAGCTAATCACTAAAGGAGCTAGCCAAGCGGACGTCCAAGAGTAAAGCGTAAATAAGAAGAAATGAGTCAATTCCTCTATGGTCCTAGTGGAATTATCAAAACATCTAGCATTTCTTTCACTCCAAATACACCACATAAGACACAGAGGGATCATCTTCCACACAACCGCACTTCGAGTACGTCCTCCCGACCACCAGCTAGCAAACAAAGCCCTCACCCTGCACGGCATGACCCAATGCAACCCAAATCGCTGAAAAATCATGTGCCAAAGAGCACTCGCAAGCTCACAGTGGAGAAGAAGGTGATCGACTGACTCTCCGGTCTTCTTGCACATACAACACCACTCCATAACCACTATGTTCCTCTTACGCAGCATATCATGAGTCAAAGTTTTGCCCAAGGCCGCAGTCCATCCGAAAAAAGCCACCCGCTGAGGCGCCTTAGTACGCCAGATGCTCTTCCAAGGAAACTCCTCTTGAGAAGAAGAAGACAAGGCCTTATAGAACGACTTAACCTCGAACTTGCCTTTCTTGGAAGAAGACCAACAAATACGATCTGCATTGCCTAAGGAAACCTTGCAAGAATACAACCGATCAAAAAAAGGAGAAATCAAATCCATCTCCCAATCTTGAACCGATCGCACGAAAATGACATTCCACTCAACAACCCCATTCCTCCCAATAAAATTATCCTTCACCCAAGCTTCTTTGTGTCTAGCGATACTGTATAAGGACGGAAAAGCTTGCTTCAAGGAGTTGTCCCCACACCAAATATCATGCCAAAATCGGACTTTCGAACCCTCCCCCACCTCAAACCGAATACCTTTGGCAAAGAAATTCCACCCTTTACGAATATGCTTCCATAGACCCACACCATGAGGGCCCGAAGCCTCCTTCGTGCACCACCCACCTTCTTGATCTTCATACTTAGCTTTGATCAAATTACACCAAAGAGCCCCGTTTTCATTTGCGTATCTCCAAAGCCATTTCCCCAAAAGAGCTTGATTAAACTGGTGCAACTTCCGAATGCCAAGACCACCATAACGAAGAGGGCTGCACACTTGGTTCCAACTTACAAGATGCAACTTGGGCTCATCTCCCATTCCTCCCCACAAAAAATCTCTTTGGACTTTCTCGATCCTTTTAGCTACACTTACAGGAATCGGAAACAGAGACAAAAAGTAAGTCGGAAGATTAGCCAAAGTGCTCTTGATGAGGGTTAAGCGACCTCCCTTAGAAAGATACATTCTCTTCCAACCTGCCATCTGACGCTCCATCTTTTCAATCACTTCATTCCACATGGCCGTATCCTTGAAAGAAGCCCCAAGAGGGAGACCCAGATACTTCATAGGCAACTCGGCAACACTACACCCAAGGATGTTAGCTAAGCCCCCAATGTTCTCCACCCCACCAATGGCCACAATCTTTGATTTTCCAAGGTTCACTCTCAAACCCGAAACAGCTTCAAAACATAAGAGGATGAGACGAACATACCGGATTTGCTCAATAGAATCTTCACAAAAGATCAAAGTGTCATCCGCAAATAAGGAATGAGAGACATCAACTCCGACAAGACCCTATTTCCCACCGAAAACCCAGTCAAAAGGCCTTGGTCAACCGTCGCATTCACCATCTTACTCAAAGCCTCCATAACAAGCACAAACAATAACGGTGAGAGAGGATCTCCTTGCCGGATTCCCCTCGAACTGCTAAAGAAACCTTCCGGAGAGCCATTCACTAGGATGGAAAATTTTACCGTCTTAATACACCACTCTATCCAAGCCCTCCACCTCCCACCAAACCCACATCTATGCAGCAAATACAAAACAAAGTCCCAATTTACATGGTCGTAGGCCTTTTCCAAATCCAACTTACAAAGAACACCTGGCACCCCTGATTTCATGCGACTATCCACACATTCATTTGCAATAAGAACGGAATCTAGGATTTGCCGACCCCCAATAAAAGCATTTTGAGAAAAGGAAATGACCTTACCCAAAACAGTTTTCATCCTATTGGCAAGAACCTTAGACACAATTTTATACACCCCTCCCACCAGGCTAATGGGCCGAAAGTCCTTCATCTCCACCGCATCCGCCTTCTTTGGAATCAAAGAAATAAAAGTTGCATTCAAGCTCTTCACCATTTGACGTCTGCTATGGAACTCTGCAAAAACCGCCATAATGTCTTGTTTGATAACTCCCCAGCAAGCTTGAAAAAAAGCCATGGAAAAGCCATCTGGACCCGGAGCCTTATCACCATTCATGCCTTTTACCACCTCCCAAACCTCCTTCTCCTCAAACTCTCTTTCTAACCAACTATTATCCTCCTCATCTATGGACAAGAACTGCTGGTTATCCATTCTAGGGCGCCAAGAGCTTTGTTCCGAATAAAGAGATTGGTAATACTGCACTATGTGTTCTTTTACCTCAACTGGATCATCGGATAAAGCGCCATTAATACGAAGCACTTCCACCCGATTGTACCTCCGGTGAGAATTAGCCATCTTGTGGAAGAAGCGAGTATTTCGATCCCCCTCCTTGAGCCACAAAGCTTTCGATTTTTGACGCCAATGAATCTCTTCACACAACAAAGTATTCTCCAAATCTTTCAACTTGTCCGCCTTCCGGATTTTCTCCTCTTGATCTAAGCCTCTCGATTCTGCCAACTCATCCAACTCCTGGATACCTCCCAATAACTCCTTCTTTTTCCTCCCAATATCCCCAAAGACCTCCTCATTCCACTTTTTCAAGTCCACTTTAAGTGATTTTAATTTACTAGCAAGCACAAAACTAGGCAAACCCTCAAACAAATACGACCCCCACCAAGAAGCAACCTTATCAACAAAACCCTCTGCCTTAAGCCACATATTTTCAAATTTGAAACCCTTCTTACCTCCACAAGGAGTCCCGCAATCCAACAATAATGGGAAGTGATCCGAGAGCAGGCGTTGAAGTCTCCTTTGTACAACTGCTGGGTAGTGATCTTCCCAATCCGAAGAAAACAAGAACCGGTCAATCCTCGACCAACTCTCATTTTCTTGATTATTGGACCAAGTAAATTGACCCCCCATCATCGGAATATCTACCAGATTATTCTCTGAGATGAAGTCCAAAAAATCCATCATGCCCGATGAATAATAAGAAACATTGGAGCGCTCACTGGGAAATCGTACAATATTAAAATCCCCGCCCAAACACCAAGGAACCTCCCAAATCCTCATCAAACCAGCCAACTCATCCCAAAGCGCCCTTCTCTCCACTTCCTCATTCGGACCATACACTCCCCCAAACGCCCACACCCATCTATCCTCTACATTTTGAAACGAGCACGCCAAAGTGAAAAGTCCCACACACTCCTCCTTACACTCCACAACCCTCCTATCCCACATCATAAGCATCCCTCCCGACAAACCATTAGAACCTTTATACTTCCACCCCACATGTTGACCTCCCCAAAGACTATGAATCACCTCTCGAGAGATAACCTCCATCTTCGTCTCAATCAAGCACACTACATCTACTTTCCATTCTTTCAAAAGACCCCTAATGCGCAACCTTTTCTTGAGGGCATTCAACCCTCTCACATTCCATACTACAATATTAAGCTTCATGATCCACCAAAGCGCCCCTCTCATTTTCCTCAATCTCTTCAAGGCCTTCGAGTTCAGGAACACATGCAGAAGCACCTCCCAAGTTCGAATCGTACTGCTTTCTAGAAGCTTCGATAGCCTTAAAAAGATCCTCCAATTCCTCCTTTTTCCCCTCATCAGAAACTCCAATTTTTGGGCAAAAATGGAGACAGTTACCAACTACCCAGCTGGAAGAAATCGTGTCTGCTCCGAAATCCTCCAACCCCACTGTTTCAACACTTTTATCCCCCTCCATACCTGAATCAGACCCAGACAGCTGCAATGCCAAAGTTCGATCCACCCTATTCTGTCCAAAATTGCTCAACGGAGCCAAACTCCATTCCTCCCCCTGACGAACCTGCTGAGCCCACTCCCCCACGGCCAAATCACTACTCCGACGAGATGGGCTCCCCCTCAGAAACTTCCGAGTGGCCAAGCATGCACTCTTTCCAGCCTGGCCGGACTCCATAGGCTTCTCCGGCGCCGTCTGTTGCTTCTCCGATGACAATAACGTCTCCGGCACCCCCTGCGAAAAGTCCGGCGATGGTCCCAGAATCCCCTTTGACTGCCCAGACATTGACGATGAAGCTTCTGGCACGTCCCTATTCTTCGGCCCAGTCTTTCTCCTCATATAGGTCAGAAAAGTTAAATCTTTACCAGTGGGCTGAAGTTCCGTCACCGGGCTT
>NC_081544.1:14694745-14703173 GCF_901000735.1 Corylus avellana | reverse complement strand
GGAAAAGCTATCTTGAGAGCCGCATCAACACACCACAAATCATGCCAGAATCGAACCCTAGTCCCACCCCCTACCTCAATCCAAGTAAACCCTTTGAAGGTGTCCCACCCTTTCCTAATGTTCTTCCATAACCCCACCCCAAAAGAACCTCCCGGCTCCAAGGAACACCAACCTCCCCAAAAACTTCCAAATTTCGCATCCACAACAGCCCTCCACCCAGCATCTCTCTCTGAACCATAGCGCCACAACCATTTCCCTAACAATGCGCGGTTGAACACCATAATATTCCTGATACCCAAACCACCCTCCTTAATCGGAGTGCAAACCTTCGACCACTTCACCAGGTGGTACTTGAACTCTTCGCCTAGACCACCCCATAGAAAATCCCGCTGCAACTTCTCAATCTGCTTAGCAACACTCACCGGAATAGGGAAGAGAGACAAATAGTAAGTAGGCAAGTTGGCGAGAGTGCTCTTAATAAGCGTGACTCTTCCACCCTTCGACAAATACAACCTTTTCCAACTAGCCAACCGCCGTTCTATCTTCTCAATAACTCCATCCCAAATATGCTTAGCTTTACAAGATGCCCCCAACGGCAAACCAAGATACTTTACTGGCAAAGAATCAACCCCACACCCTAAAATGCCGGCTAATTTGTCCACTTGCTCCGCATTCCCCACTGGAATTAACACCGACTTGGCCAAGTTAACCTTCAACCTAGAAGCAGCTTCAAACTGCAAAAATAAACTCTGCAAATAACGCAACTGGGTGGGTATAGCATTGCAAAAAATCAAGGTATCGTCCGCAAATAGGAGATGAGAGAGAGTAATGTTACCGACTTGAAACCCTTCTATTAACCCCGCATTAACTGCCGCCGTAATCATCCTACTCAAAGCTTCCATCACAAAAACAAACAGCAGAGGAGACAGGGGGTCCCCTTGTCTCAAACCCCTGGAACTGCTAAAAAACCCATTAGGAGAACCATTGATCAAAATCGAGAACCGCACCGACGAGATGCAATGTTCTATCCAAGAGCACCAAATCCCGCCAAAACCACACCTCTTAAGCATATATAGCAAGAAATCCCAATTCACATGATCATAAGCCTTTTCCAAATCCATTTTGCAAATAACCCCTGGCTCCCCAGATCTCAACCGACTATCCAGGCATTCATTAGAAATCAAGATAGCATCTAGAATCTGCCTCCCCTTGATGAAAGCACTTTGGGACTGAGAAATAACCTTATCTAGGACCGCCTTCAATCTATTTGCTAAGACCTTAGCTATGATTTTGTAGATACCCCCCACAAGGCTTATAGGCCGAAAATCTTTGAGATTGATAGCATCGGGAACCTTCGGAATAACCGAAATGAAAGAAGCATTAAGGCTCTTCTCAAACATCCCTCCAGCATGAAAAGCACTGAACACCTTCATAACGTCCTCCCTCACAACCTCCCAGCAAACTTGGAAGAAAGCCATAGAAAACCCATCGGGGCCCGACGCCTGGTTACCATTCATTTTGAACACTACCTTTCTAACCTCATCCTCTTCGAAGTCTCTCTCCAACCAACTAGCCTCCACCTCCGAAATGGAATCAAAGGAAATGCCATCTACCATAGGCCTCCAACGGCATTGCTTCGAAAAAAGTTTTTGATAGAACTCAACAACATACTCACTAATCTCGGTCAAATTTGAAGAAATGTTGTCCCCAATCATGAGAGCATCCATAGAGTTATGCCTTCTATTGGAATTTGCTATGGAGTGAAAAAATTTAGTACACTTATCACCTTCCTTCAACCACATCACCCTGGATTTCTGCCTCCAACTCACCTCCTCCATAAGCGTGCAATTCTCTAATTCTTGAACCACTTCCACCTTCCTCGTAACCTCCCCCGCATCCAAAGCCCTACTTTCTTCGTTCACATCCAACAATCGAAGCTCTTCAAGAAGCATCCTCTTATTCCTCTCAATGTTGCCGAATACCTCCTCGTTCCAAGTCTTCAAATTCTGTTTCAAGGCCTTGAGCTTGCAAGCAAGAACAAAGCTCGGCGTACCCTGAAACACATAGGAGTCTCACCATTGTTTCACTAGGTCCACAAAACCTTCTGCTTTAAGCCACATATGTTCAAATTTAAACGGCCTCTTCCCCCTTGTCACCTCCCCCAGCTCAAGAATGATTGGGAAATGATCCGAGCATAGACGGGAAAGTCGGGCTTAGAATTATTAGGAAAATTTGTTTGCTTGTGTCAAAAGATGCTAGTGGCCATGCTGTATTTCATACTAGATTATAGGATGAGGCTTGTTGGCATAGCAGAGAGCAGATCAAGCTGGTGTTGTGATCTAGGGTTTACCTTATATTAGTGTCCACTCATTTATTTGTGCTCGTGGACAGTACATTGAGTGTAAGCTTGAGCTTAAATGAAATTTCTCTAACCTTTGTTCATTGTGCAAGGCTGCCTAGCCTCTTGGAATATGTGTATACTTCGCTTAGTTGGTAAGGTTACCTATTCCCTTAGGTTGTGAGGGTTCTGGGATCTAAAGAATGCTTTAGAATGTGTTGTTGTACATCAGGGATTAGGGACCCTAAGGACATCTATTGAGCTTCATATATATATAAAGCACAAGAAAGTGTGCGCAACCCTAATACACAGTATGTACAAGAGAAATGCTAAAACAAGAAAGAAACTAAAACCCTAACTTATAAAACTAAAGAGATCTAAGAAATCAATCAGAGATGCAACACTGAAGAATCTTGTCATGGCCATCCAGTCATTAAGTGAAGTCAGAAACAAATTCAATCCCACCATAGAAGTTCTATCTTCAAAATTAAAAAGCAATCCTCTCCCTCTATAAAATCCATATAAGATAGTTCCTTCCACATCATACCGTTCCTATGCCATTTGAATCTCCCCTTCCAGAAAGCCAATAAATCAACAATGGTATTAGGCATAACCAACATGACACTAAATAGAGAAGACAAGCACAATGATTATGTTAAAATCTAAATTAAATGATTATATTCATTCATTCCTATAAGCTTAAACTTTTTAGATAAGTGGTGATTTAACATAGTATTAGAGTAGAGATCCTAAATCCGAACCCTGTATCTGTCATTCCCTTCTCATTTCAATTAAATATTACACGTATTGGGCATCACCTACTAAAGTGAGAGTTGAAGCCCACATGTGAGAGTGTTAAAATATAAATTAAATGATTAAATTGTTCACTCTAGCACATTATGTGTTAGTCCCATTAGGTCTAATGTTTGTATCCTGCAAACAATTCCTTGGGGGCCAGCTCGCTGGCAAAGTCAAAGTATTACTAGTGTGGAGTGGGTGCTTTGCAAAGGTCCAAGACTTATCTGACAAGGGTGAGTACACGAAGTAACCTTGCTTTGGAGTGGTTTCTCGTCATAAAGTAAAATAAAAAACTTAATCTTTTGGAATAAGTGGTAATTTAACAGACCTATCACTGCATAATGAAGGAGAAGCCGACTGATGATTTACAATTTCTCCACAGTTCTTACACATACAATACCAATCCACAATCACTTCATGCTACTTTATAAGACTGTCAAATACTCCTCTAGGAGAAGACTCGGTCTGCCAAATACTCCTCCAAGGAAAAGAAGAATCCACTCCCCTCCTTAACAGCTTATAATGTACTCCTACCATGATTTTTCGATGGCACCCATTACAGCTTTTCCCCACCAACATGTTAAAATTGGAATTGCAGGTTATCCCAGAAAGAAACTAATGACTCTAGGAAATCAAAACTCAAAAGCTACAGCCTGAAATTCAAAACATCTGGGAAATCAAGCAATGAGAGAAATTTTAAGGATAGCTGAATTGTGATTAGAAAATAAATACCAAAGTTAAATACAAGGGACCCGAAAAAGAAAAAAGAAAGAAAATAAAAACTTATTTTTTCGTTTTGCATACATAGGATCAATTTAATTATGGAAGTAAAAGTGACAACTTATCTCTATAAGCACACACAATAAAATAAATAAATAAATAAATTTAGTGAACATGAAAGGTGGGGAAGGCACATGAACTATACAATTGACTGAAGAATGTGACCAGATATGGATTCCAATAATTTCTCTTGGTGGCCACCCAGTTCGTTACATTCAATTCAAAATTCACAACTTCATAAGGAAACATACAAATAACATTAGAAGGGAACTTAAATGTTCATATGATGAGCTCGACCAGAAAAAAGTCCTAAGAATGTGATGCAAAAAGCAGCAGTACAGTTGTAAAAATAACTTGAATTGCATAGAACATGAATAAGAAATGATGTCTCAGTTTTTTCATGTAGTGAGAGAATATTTGAGGATTTGAAAAGACAAATGAATGCACTGTCAAACCTTTCCAAACTCTGCAGTTGAAATAATTGATACCACTCGCTTATTCTCAGTGAAGACATTACAATACTTGCTATTTACAGCAATGGGATTGACCTAGTAAAAAAAAAAAATCAGAAAACCTGAAGACAAACAAGAAAACAATTAGAAATTCAAAGATGGATTCCATTTGTCCACATACTGTATATAAGCATCCAGGTATGTTTACAAATTTCTCAACAGTTCCAGAAACTGGAACGTGGAACCGATGATAATCCTGAAACAATTGATAGCCTGTGAAGTTGGAAACTTGAATATGGATTAATAAACATTCATGGTACAATGTAATAAGGATTCGACAAATACCTGCGGTGCCAAACGAAATATCACCAACGCTCCATCAATAAAAGCATTGGAATATGCATCTTGTCCCAACAAACCTTGAATTGAAAACTTTCGACCCTAAAAGTAATCAACGATGATCCCAGTAGAAGAAAATTATCCAATACGTGACCATAAAGTTAACATGTATCAAGAATAAAGGAGAATATTGCAATTTTGAAGACTATAACACCCCAGCTTCTTGGTGATTCATGTGACATAAGTTTTGCTTATTATTAAGGTTGACAATCTTGTGTACAATCCTCATCACCCTTTCTTTTTATTTATTTATTTTTTTTTTTGTAAAAAAATCCAGTTAAAGGCTGAAATCTAGGTAGTATGGCCACTGACTCAGCTAGCTAGTCACAATTATTTTTCCTTTTTTGTCTACAGTCTTAATAAATTACTCATATATGGATCGATCTCATGGAAGGAAATAAGTGCTTACATTTCAAGTTTGAAACCCTTAAGGATGCTCGAGACACTAATTTGAGCTTGTCTCCAGCCAATGCCAAGGGCTATTGTGCGTTAGAGTACTATCACAGTAAATATTATTATTTAACCAATTAAGATGAGTGTCACTCCTATAGTGAGGTTTTGAAAGAGTAGTGCACTTTTGGAATATAGCAGATTCTTTATTTCTCCAAAATTGAATTTAAATATTTAAAAACTTTTTTCTTTTATTTGCGACAAATTACCACTTACTTTAAACTTTAACTGGTAAGAAACGATTACTTTATTTATTTATAGGTTATAATACTATTATCATTGTGGCCCCTCCAGTGGTCCTTGATTGGGTTAACTATTTAAATGGATGTAACTTTTATGTGTTGTATTGTATTGGGAAGCACAAGGCTTTTAAGCAAGAATGTTAAAAATAATCACTTGTGTATCTACCTAGAAGTACTTATATGCAGAGTTTAATTCTTTTGACTCTATGTATCATAAAGCTCATATTTGCATTGGGTTTTGAGAAACATGTCTCTTATTTTCCAACTTTTTGTTAGCTTTGGTTTTCAAAATTTGCACTAAAGTTTCGAAGCTGGGGAAGAGATGGTGATGTTATCGTCCTAAACTTCCTTACACTCAATTTATTCACAAATTTAATTGCTCTGAGTGATAAAAACGATGGGTTATTTGCGATTCTTCTACATTGGTGAAGAGATAGTGGTGCTATCGTGCTAAACTTCCTTACACTCAATTTATTCACAAATTTGATTGCTCTGAGTGATCAAAATGATGGGTTATTTAGGATTCTTCGACGTTAAAGAAAAATCATTTGAGTTGCTATACACTGGGCGAAGTGATGGTGGTGTTATCGTCCTAAACTTCCTTACAATCAATTTATTTACAAATTTGATTGCTCCGGGCGATCAAAATGATGGGTTATTTGGGATTCTTCTATGTTAAAGAAAAATCATTTCAGTTCCTATACGATGAGGGAGAAGAAGGCCTTTGTTTTGTTGAGAGGAGCAAAAGAACCTATCGCAGTGGTATTGGGAAAACTGAGCGTGATGTGACTGACATCGATGGTGGAGGGAATTGAAAAGGGGAGTGAATTTGAGAGATTTTTACAGGTCATTTAGTTCTGGGCATCTAGTGTATATTGCCCATAGACGTGCGGCTGTTAGTCACGGAAGGTTTTTATGGTTGGTGGAGAAATACGTGAAAAATGTGGTAGGGAAGAGGCATGATTAAAAAAAAAAAATAGAAGATTTAGGCAAGGATAAATTGGGTAATTTGGCAATTCCAAATTTGAATTACACATTTCTCAACCAGAAACATGAGGTTATAAGAATTCCTTAAACTAAAAATTAAATAAAATCAAAGTCTCATATACCATTTGTAATGACCCAAGGAAAAGCGCTAATCACATCTACGCTATGACCTCAGACGAACTAGTCAATTTGGAGCTTTCTAGAATTCATTATAAAACTCAGTTTCATCTAGTAACTAGGTAATGTGGGACTTAACATTCATGACTATCTCTTTATAAACTGCCAACTCTCATTTCTTCCTAATATGGGGCTGGGGTGTTACAAGCTTCCTTCTTAAATTCCTGACTTCCTCGTCAGGGCCACGTTATGCAGTGCTCCAGTACCACATGACCTGTGGCTCTGATACCATATGTAACACCCCGTTCCAAGTGGTATGATATTGTCCGCTTTGGGCCAAGCCTGCATAGTTTTATTATTGGGTTTACCCAAAAAGGCTTCATACCATTTAAAAAGACCATATTCCATATAAACACATCATATTTTTCACACTCAGGAACTATGGGACGTCACAATTGAGGTGATAGTACAGATGTGGCTAGCGTTTTTTCCTAGGGCATTACAAATGGAATCAAAGCCACCTAGTAACGCCAAGTCATGTGGTACTGGAGCACTGCATGACGTGACTATGACAAGGACATCAGTAGTTTAAGGGGGCTTTTATAGCACCCCGGTCCCATATTGGGAAAATGAGGAGTAACCCACATAGAGTGCATGGTTTATAAAAATAGACATGAGTGTTAAATGCCACATTGCCTAATTACCAGGTGAAACTGGGCTTTATAATGAATTATAGGGAAACTCAAAAATTGACTAGTCATTTTGGGGTTATATCGCAAATGTAGCTAGCGCTTTTCCAAAGGTTGTTATAAGATTAGAGGGTTCGAATTAAAGGAGGCATAGATAATTGATTTGAATGGAGATGAGATGCATAATTCTTCTTTGGTCATGGTGAATGTTCCTAATAAGGAGTTTAAATGTACTGAGCCAATAATAGTTCATCCAATTGCTATGATTGAGAACTGGAAGTGCCTCACTCAATCTCCTAAGATTGGGTGTTTGAAAGGGTAAAGAATTTTTGTAATGTAGTAGGGATGTCATGCAAGGACTTTGAGGATCAAATGATGGCTCTACTTTTTGCGATTGAAGCAAGTAGACATCAAAACAACTTGGTTAGTGCTCCAGATTGTTGTTATAGGAAAGCAAACAAAGTAAACCAAGAGCTAAAGAGGTTGGTTTGTTAAGTTAATTATGACATAAAAGGAGAACACTCTAGTATAGGGAAAAGAAAGGGGAGGGGATCAAATAGTTCCTTATGAAACCCAAGATAGTATCATGGAATGTAAGATGGCTGAATGAGAAGTGTTGTTACCGTGCACAACAATGATGAATAATACGGAATCGAAAAGAAAGAGAGCAAGAGAAAATCAAGACACAGATTTACATAGTTCAGCAATATGCCTACGTCCACAAGAGAGTGATTATAGGAAAACCTTAATTGTACAGATGTATTTTGAAAAGCCCCAAAACACCCCCACAACCTATTCGTCCCCAGGCCCACATAAACTTAATTACGCCCAATGGGTTAGTAGTTTCAGTATTACTCTATATGCCTGAGAGAATATGAGCCACTTGTTCCAACAATCTCTACCTTAGCGAGTATTCACCTCTTTGAAAATAATCAAGTATTGGGCCTCCACCTGAAACCAATAGGTTTGGCCAAGCTATGGGTTCCATGTTTTTTAATTTATAATTTTTAAATGCAGGGGTGTAAGGGACATTTCACCAATACTCCATCTAATTTAACCCCAAACCCTAATGATAGAGGTGACATTGCAAACTTTTTAAAGTTAGATACACTAAATTGAGAATTTTTAAAGTTTAGGAGGATAATTGTAAAAGCACTAAAAGTTTTTGGGAGTTAA
>NC_081544.1:14687725-14694645 GCF_901000735.1 Corylus avellana | reverse complement strand
CTAGTGCAAAGGACGCCCCAGTTGCGGCGCATTTGGAGGTGATGGGTGGCCCTAACCAGTGGAATGTTAGTTTTTCTAGAGAGGCTCATGACTGGGAGGTGGATGTATTGGCCTCTTTCTTTCAGGTGTTACAGTCTGCTCGAGTGAATTGAGGGTGTGAAGATAGATTGTGGTGGAGATCTTCCAAAAAAGGCTGTTTCAAGGTCAAGCTCTTTTACGCTTCCTTGGCTCGTTCTGAAGGGAGGGGATTCCCTTGGAAGAGCATGTGGCGAACTCAAACTCCTCCAAGGGCGAGTTTCTTTGTGTGGACGGCGGCTTTAGGCAAAATTCTGACCCTAAATAACCTCAGGAAGTGACAAGTGATTGTGACGAGTAGGTGTTATTTATGCAAGAGGAATGAGGAGACGGTGGATCATCTTCTCTTGCATTGTGAAGTTGCTTATGCTTTGTGGTGTGCCTTTTTTGGTCGGTTTGGATTGTCTTGGGTGATGCCGAGACGGGTTTCATATTTACTCGCCTGTTGGTGGTCTTCGGGGAGGAGGGGGAGTGTAGCGGTTTGGAAGATGGTGCCTACTTGCTTCTTTTGGTGTTTATGGAGGGAAAGAAATAATAGGTGCTTTGAGGATTTGGAGGGGACATTGGAAGAGATCTTAGCTTCTTGCTTTCATACTTTGTATCTTTGGACCATTGCGTATGTCTTTCTGGTGTCGATTAGTTATAATGATTTTCTTGCTCGATTTTCCCCTTCTAGTTAAGTGATCCTTTTGTATACTCCCAATGTACTCCGGGGCGCCTTTACGCTTTTTAATAAAACTTTTTATTACTTATAAAAAAAAAATTCTAAGCCCAAACTTAAAACAGCCCAACCCTGCACTGTAGCAAGCTAGAAGGGCACTGGGTGACACTTGACGAACTAACTTTAGCATTCAAACACCAGCACCACGTGGCACACAAGCCACTTTAAAAGCTGTAATTTTGAAATTCAAGGCAGCTGCACAGTGGTCACTGTAGGGGTGGCAAAATGGGTTGGCAGGTCGACACGATTACGGCCTGTAATGACCCACTACCCGATTAACCTAAACCTGAACACAACTTGTTTAAAATAACCGGGTCACATCAGGTTGACATAACTCGTTTACTTAAAAGGTAACCCGACTTGACCCGTTTGAATGAAAAATAAATAATATAATAATAATACCGATGCCATTGAGATTCAATAGAATTCACAAATTACAATATGATAAAAACATAATAGGTTTAATTGTTAACAAATTGCCATTCAATAAAAACATTCACAATGATTAGCAATTTTCAACTCTATAGTCCATCATAGCAAATAGCAAATTTCAAAGTATAAAGTTTACATGGTAAATGATTTGGGAATTTGCCTCTAATAGGTTTAATTGTCTATTCAAATAACAACTCAATCTCTTGGAATTAAACCTATAAAACAACAAATCACTTTCACATTAAGAAAAAGATAATAAAGAAAAGCTAGCAAAAACTAAATAATAAAGAAAAAAGAAACAAAACTCCATCATCATTAGGTAATTTAGGTTAGGCTTTACTCTTTAGTTTAGGGATTTTTTTTAATTTATTTTTTATTTTTATTTTATTTTATTTTTTAAAACGGGTCTGGCGGGTCAACCCACGGGTCAAGGACACGGAAAATAACAGGGTCATAAATGGGTGACCCGATTATGACCCGGACCCGTTTAGATCAAACCCATTAACTTTGTGTCGGGTTTGCGGGTCGTGTCAAAATTATCAGCCATAATGGTCAGTACACTGAAATAAGCTCCAACTGGTCCATAAAACTTGTAAAAAATTTATCCAAATTCTTTCGAAATTAACTTTTTACAACCCACCCCCCCCAAAAAAAAAAAAAAAGAAAAAAAAAAAACTAAAATTGTAGTTAATTCTATTGGTAGAGGCAGGACTAGCCAATGCTTCGTATTAATTCTATTACACATTGAGGAAAGTATCATTTTATTGATACGATAAATGCATGAGAAATTTTTAATGAAATTTTGGTTACAGGTGGCACTTGTTGCAATTGGGGCAACTATGGTTGGTAGCATCACCTTTTCAAAGAAAGAGGGCGACTATGTCTACAAGGGAGATGAGGTTGATGATTGATATGTTGAGCCTTTATTTATTGGTATTATTTTCATAGTTATTGTTGCATTAAAAAAATATTATCTTCGCTTCTAATTGGCATTTCATTTTATTGTACAGTTTGGATATTTCTCTTTTGGTGGAAGCACAGTTATTTGTGTTTTTGAGAAGGTAAAATATATATGGCTGTTAAATCTACAGTATATGTTCTTTTGGTGGACACTCGGTTTTTCATTTCTAGACTATCATGAGTACACACATGGGGCAAGAAAAATGCGTGCTGAAGTATTACTTGTTCACATATATAAACTTGATGTCTTTTTCTAATTTATCAAAAATTAAAAAATTAAGAGTTGTTGCATTTATGGAGTATTGTTACTAGTTTACAGAAATCATGTTAGTTTTCTATTTTATTTGCTCACAGGATGAATCTTTTCTGCCAAATTAGAGAATTTGTTACAAGGCCAGATAAATAGCTTATCTCGTGCGAATGTTATTATTGGCTTTCATTTTATTCAAATATTAAAATCTTCTCAAGTGTGGTTCCCCAGCACCAAGTTTTGTCTCTAAGACGCCAATATTAATGTGTTACTCCAAACTAAACCTCCAACAAGAGAAATAACTAATTGATGCCTTGATAAAATATAACTAGGTAGTCAGGATAACGCAGCATGGCTGTTGTATCTCTAAAGTAAATGCAGCATGGTCATTATTGATTTACTAGAATCAATTTTTTGGATCACCATGAACACACATGAAATGATGGCTAGTCTTGAGCAGTATATATAGGAACGGCCATGAGTTGAGTTTGCGACAACGTAGGAGACCTTTCTAGACCCACCTGGATCTTGTAGGTAGAAGCTGTGCATCTTGATCCAAGAAAGCGGTTAACTGGAACTAACTGCATTTGTAAATAAACAGAGCAGTAAATTCTCAAAGGTTTTCGAATGTTGAAAGAGGGGGAGAGTGAAGGAAAATGAAGATTTATGGCAGTTCACGGAGGGTAGCTAGATACCTTTTAGGTGTAGGAACTAACTTGAGTAGAAGCTAAATGCTTAGGTACTCCTATGCCTTGGTTCTTGTGCTTAAGGGGTGGGTCAGGGTTGTGCTAGGTCTTAGGTCGTAGGGCCAGCCAACTTTAGATGGTAAGACTATCAACTAGGGAAATAGTGGTCTAGCTGAAAGTTCTGCATCAGGATCTTCTGGAATTAGCATTATGATGGTGAGAACTTATTGCATGTGCTTATTTTGCAACATGATGTGGCACAATACAATTGGGTTTCTCAAAAGTTGAATTTGTCTTATTTCCAATTATTATGTAAAATTTGTTTATAAGCCTAGCATTTCTCTTCTCAGAAATATACAGTTTTTACACAAAAATTTGGTGTATTTTGCTTGTTGAAATTGAGCTGTATATGCAGAAGTTTTGCAAGTGTGACAGGTCTGTTTGGATCATGGTTAAATTTAGTAGTGCTATGTGTGATATCAGCACTCTATATATAACTATCAAGCTTAATTTGTGTGGCTTTCTGCAGGATGCAATTGAGATAGATGATGACCTCCTATCAAATAGCACCAGATCACTGGAGACATTGGTTCAAGTTGGAATGAAGTTGGGAGTCTCCACAAGAAAACTATCAGAAACTAAGTTGCCGAATTTGGAAAGCTGTATCTTGGGTGATTGAGATTGTCCATTCTTCTTTGTGACAGCAGAGAGGTGGTTTGTGTATATTGTAATTTAGACTGACATCAAGCCAGAATCTTCTCAGTAATTAATGACATACTTTTTTCTAAGGACTTATTTTTTCTTTTCTTTTCTTTTCTTTTTTTACATCAAAGGGATGAATTGCCAAAAGTTTGGTAAGCACCTCAACATGGATACTATAGGAGACGAAAACTGCAACTCTCAGGGTATGGTGGCACGGCACAACTGCCAGGGATCTGACTTTTTTAAAAATAAAAAAAATAAAAAAGAAACACATTATTCGACTTAATAAGGGTGGACGCAGAGTGGTCTCCTTCTAATCTGGTCGAGACCAACTCCTTTGCTACTCAAACCAATGGGATATCTGTAGGAGCACTAGCAATAAACATCTTATAGCTTGTTCTCTTTTTTATATATTAGAAATTTTTTTAAAAAGCTACAAAACCACACTTGCAACAGACATCCTACTGCTTCCCTAAACCATTGGGTAGCTATGGCTTATTATAATTCTAAAAAAAACGGTGTGTTATCTTTCCTCACATAATAAAGTAAAGAGTATTGATAGGAAAAGATAAGGAAATTTATTTATAGTGTATTTGGATAAGTAAAACGTAGTTTAGTTCTTCAAATTTAAAATTAAAAAAATAAAAAATCGTTTGATATTTGTTACTAGTACTTGAAGATCCTATTATCGGTGTGGTGGGATCCATAGAGTTATCATTTGCTTTCAATTTGCCTTCGACCTCCAAGCTCCTATAGAGGGAATGTTTGGCAAATCCTTATCTTTGTTATTGTCACTGATGTGGATTGATGGAAAGTGAAAAAATTTGTTTTGTAATAATTTTTTTATTTCAACAGTTAAAAAAAAAGGTAAATTATATAATATAAAAAGTGAATGATGTGATATTTTGATTTTTTTATTTTTTATTTTTAAATGAAGCATAAACAGTATCAAGGGATGCCAAAGGGGTTGTGAAACGGTGACATTAGGGTAATTTTTTTAATGTTATATTTTTGTCTCTTTCCTCATTTCAGTACCAAGGCCTTTTGGTGAATAAGTCAAAGTCAACAAACATTATCCTAGTGCTTACAGAAGAGCAGTTAGTTCACTTGTATAATAACATAGAAATTGTAGTGCAAAACAGCCCAAAGATTATGTTGGGCGTTGCTTTGTATTTATGGTTGTTTACAGAGAATAACACATAAAAGGAAACTGTATAGTGAAAAGGAAGGAGATGATTCCTATACAATCAATATTTAAACTAAAATATACATAAGGAAGATTTGAATTATGAAAGGCAAGGAGCCGTTGCTCTGTTAACATGATCCTCGCGCAGAGCTGTCAATTACATGCACAGTTGGTGTATCTTCTAGCTGGAATATCTTTGACTGGAATTGTGGTGATTGATATCGTAATATAATCTGCCCAATAAATCTCATTTAAGACATACTGTCAATTTGTCTCATTACGCCCCCGCAATCTTAACGTCGGAGAGTACACGTTAAGAATGGACTTGAGTTGATGGAACCAATGAGAAACCAATGGTTTGGTCAAGGCATCTGCAAGTTGATCCTTGATAAAAATTTCACCACAAGAGTCTTGGATGCCACATGATCACGCACAAAAATGGTAGTCAATTTCTATGTGCTTAGTACAAGCATGATGAGCAAGATTAGAAGTGAGATAAGTGGCTCCAATGTTATCACAAAACAAAATAGGCGCTTGTGGGAGAAAGACACCAAGATCCCGAAATAAGGCTTGAATCCAAAGGAGTTTAGCTGCTGCACTAGCAACAACCTTGTACTCAGCTTCAGGGGAGGATCTTGAAACCGTAGGTTGCTTTTTAGAACTCCATGACAAAAATATTTGAACCCAAAAAAACACAATAACCAGATGTAGATTTACGGTCATCAAGACACCCAGCCCAATCCGCATCAGAGTAAGCAAATAATTGAGTGGATGAACACTCCTGGATTAACAACCCATGATCAATAGTAAATTTCAAATAACACAAGATCCTCTTAACAGCAGACAAATGAATATCACGTGGGTCATGCATAAATTAAGAGACTTTACTCACAGCAAAAGCAATGTCTGGACGTGTGAGAGAAAGATATTGTAAAGCACCCACAGTGCTACGGTAAAGAGTAATATCACCGAATGACAAGCCAAAAAACTTATTGAGGGATGAGTTGGCTACCATAGGGGAAGAGATGGGCTTGGCAGTGGACATCTTCGTGCGTGTCAATATATCAGAGATGTATCTGGATTGAGACAAATGAAGACCATTAGTAACACGTGTAACTGAAACACCAAGAAAATAATGGAGGTCACCCAAATCCTTCACTGGAAAGTCACATGATAGAGTGTGAATAAGATCATTGATAGCACTCGTATGTGACCTAGTGAGAATAATGTCATCCACGTACACCAATGCGAAGATAGTGACAGAAGCAGATTTGTAGATAAATAGAGAGTTATCAGATTTTGATCCGTAGAACCCCAACTCCAACAAGCGAGAACTGAATCTGTGATACCAAGCACACGAAGTTTGTTTTAAACCATACAATGCTTTCTTGAGAAGACACTGCATCAGGATACATGGGATGAACAAAACCAGGGGGTTGAGACATGTAGACGGTCTCTTGCAAGTGGCCATGAAGAAAGGCATTACTTACATCTACTTGCTTGATATCCCATCCTGCAGAAATAGCTAAAGAAAGCACTGTACGAATAGTAATGGGTTTCACAACGGGACTATATATCTCAAAAAAAATCAACGCCTTCACGTTGATGGAAACCTTTAGCAACAATGCACACCTTATAGCACTCAATACTGCCATCCGCCTTGCGTTTAATGCGGAAAACCCACTTAGCACCAACAACATTCATGGATGAAGTTTTAGGAACAAGGGTCCACGTCCCTGTCTTGATAAGGGCATCGAATTCTTCATCCATGGCAGCCCTTCACTTAATGTCCTTAGCAACTTGAATATAGGATGTGGGCTCAATTTCATTACAAACTAAAGAGGCAGTGTAGGCATGAGGTAAAGGGTATCTCACAGACCCATCACTGTAACGTTTGGGTTGATGGAT
>NC_081544.1:14660867-14687625 GCF_901000735.1 Corylus avellana | reverse complement strand
GTTTGGGAGGTGGTAAAAGGCATGGATGGTGATAAGGCTCCGGGCCCAGATGGCTTTTCCATGGCTTTTTTTCAAGCTTGCTGGGGTGTTATTAAACAAGACGTTATGGCGGTTTTTGCAGAGTTCTATCGCAGGCGTCAATTGGTGAAGAGCTTGAATGCAACTTTTATTTCCTTGATTCCGAAGAAGGCGGATGCGGTGGAGATGAAGGACTTTCGGCCCATTAGCCTGGTGGGAGGAGTGTATAAGATTGTGTCTAAGGTTCTTGCTAATAGGATGAAAACTGTTTTGGGTAAGGTCATCTCCTATTCTCAAAACGCTTTTATTGGGGGTCGGCAAATCCTAGATTCCGTTCTCATTGCAAATGAATGTGTGGATAGTCGCATGAAATCAGGGGTGCCAGGTGTTCTTTGTAAATTAGACTTGGAAAAGGCCTATGATCATGTAAATTGGGACTTTGTTCTGTATTTGCTGCATAGATGTGGGTTTGGCGAGAGGTGGAGGGCTTGGATAGAGTGGTGTATCAAGACGGTAAGATTCTCCATTCTTGTGAATGGTTCTCCGGAAGGGTTCTTTAATAGTTCGAGGGGAATCCGGCAAGGGGATCCTCTCTCACCATTATTGTTTGTCTTGGTCATGGAGGCTTTGAGTAAGATGGTGAATGCAACGGTTGACCAAGGCCTTTTGAAGGGTTTCTCGGTGGGAAATAGGGTCTTGTTGGAGTTGATGGTCTCCCACTCTTTATTTGCGGATGATACCTTGATTTTTTGTGAAGACTCTATCGAGCAAATCCGGTATGTTCGTCTCATTCTCTTATGTTTTGAAGCTGTTTCTGGTTTGAGAGTGAATCTGGGAAAATCAAAGATTGTGGCCATTGGGGAGGTGGAGAACATTGGGGTCTTAGCTAACATCCTTGGGTGTAGTGTTGCCGATTTGCCTATGAAGTATTTGGGTCTCCCTCTAGGGGCGTCGTACAAGGATACGGCTATGTGGAATGAAGTGATTGAAAAGATGGAGCGTCAGTTGGCAGGTTGGAAGAGAATGTATCTTTCTAAAGGAGGTCGCTTAACCCTCATTAAGAGCACTTTGGCTAATCTTCCGACTTACTTTTTGTCTCTGTTTCCGATTCCGGCAAGTGTAGCTAAAAGGATTGAGAAAGTCCAAAGAGATTTCTTATGGGGAGGAATTGGGGATGAGCCCAAGTTGCATCTTGTAAGTTGGAACCAAGTTTGCAGCCCGCTTCGCTATGGGGGTCTTGGTATTCGGAAGTTGCACCAGTTTAATCAAGCTCTTTTGGGGAAATGGCTTTGGAGATACGCAAATGAGAATGGGGCTCTTTGGTGTAAGGTGATCGAAGCTAAGTATGAAGACCAAGAAGGTGGGTGGTGCACGAAGGATGCTTCGGGCTCTCATGGTGTGGGTCTTTGGAAGCATATTCGAAATGGGTGGAATTCCTTTGCCAAAGGTAATCGGTTTGAGGTGGGGGAGGGATCGAAAGTTCGTTTCTGGCATGATATTTGGTGTGGGGACAATTCTTTGAAGCAAGCTTTCCCGTCCTTATTCAATATCGCCAGACACAAAGATGCTTGGGTGAAGGATAATTTTATTGGGAGGAATGGGGTTGTGGAGTGGAATGTCATTTTCATACGATCGGTCCAAGATTGGGAGGTGGATTTGGTTTCTCCTTTCTTTGAGCGGTTGTATTCTTGCAAGGTTTCTTTAGGCAGTGTAGATCGTATTTGTTGGTCTTCGTCCAAGCAAGGCAAGTTCGAGGTTAAGTCGTTCTACAAGGCCTTGACCTTTTCTAGTAAAGAGGAGTTTCCTTGGAAGAGCATCTGGCGTACTAAGGCGCCTCAGAGGGTGGCTTTTTTCGGGTGGACTGCAGCCCTAGGGAAAATTTTGACTCATGATACGTTGCGCAAGAGGAACATAGTGGTAGTGGAGTGGTGTTGTATGTGTAAGAAGAACGGAGAGTCAGTCGATCATCTTCTTCTTCACTGTGAGCTTGCAAGTGCTCTTTGGCACATGATTTTTCAGAGGTTTGGGTTGCATTGGGTCATGCTTTGCCGGGTGAGGGACTTGTTTGCTAGTTGGTGGGCGGGAGGACGAGCTCGAAGCGCGGTGGTGTGGAAGATGATTCCTCTATGTCTTATGATGTGTATTTGGAATGAAAGAAATGCTAGATGTTTTGATAATTCCACTAGGACCATAGAGGAATTGACTCATTTTTTCTTCTTTACTCTTTACTCTTGGACGGCCGCTTGGCTTACTCCTTTAGTGATTAGTTTCTCTGAGTTTCTTTTTCATTTTTCTCCCTCCTAGGCGCTCTCTGTGTATACTTCCCGTGTATATGGGTTGCGCCCCTCTGCGCTTTTTTTATATATCATCATTACTTATCAAAAAAAAAAATGTTTTCCTTGAGCTTTTTTCTTTTTCTGGGGTGTATCTCTTGTACTTCCTTTGTACTTGGGTTGTGTTGTTGCACTTTTTAATTAATTTGCATTTGCTTATCATGAAAAGATATGACGTTTTCAGCTTTCACACAATACCTTTGTCCATTAGGCCAAGCCCAATTTTTGACTGGTAAATAGCTCTCATTGACAAAACTATCTTTCCATCAATTAATTCTTCCACGAGCCTCTTTGTCTTCCGATCAAATACCTAAAGTGTAATGAAGTATTAAGTGACAGGTAAAGTAAATAAAAATAATGAAGTTCAAAATCTAAAGCTTTTGAGGCAAACGGTGGATTAACAAAGAAATCTAAACAGACTGTTACAAAGAAAAAGCAAAACTGGAAAAGAAAGCATACCAGAATATGTGAAGCGCTTGATCCGGAGTTTATACCAATGTCATAGGACGAAAAATGAGCCCATTCACTTAGTTTAAACATCCATCTACACAGATATAATTTGAAATTTCAATTTCAACCTTGCCAATCAAAAGTATAAACACAAACATCATACTGAAATAGGACATGGTTAAACAGTGTAGAACAAAAGGATAACAATGAAAGTCCTCTTCCCCACACCCCCAGCCCCGGCAGTTCTCTCTCTTTCACATGGTCAGTATTGACACATCCCTGCTACACAAAGCAGTATATAACAAGGGTCTCACCCATATGCGGCCTGTTTATCAGTCAAAAAACCACCAGTCATGACCTGATTCCCAGTTCCTTCATCAAAACAGAGAGTCAAATGAACCATAGTGTTCAGCTTATCAGAAACCTTCAAAATCTCACCACAAACAGGACAGCGATTCATTAGTGGTTCCCTGCAATGCATGAATACGGAGTACAAAATTTAGAATCCATGATTACTATCTAGGTAGTAAATTACCTACTAATTGAGAGTTGAGAGTTAAAGAAGACTCTGCTTCACACATATGCAAAGTAAGGGCAAAACTGAGCCTCTGGAAGGTCTATCAAAAATTTGTAAGATCTAATATTCTAGAGGGCCAAGAAGAAATTGGGCTTGAGGAGGAAGATTTACAGATAGCAATCATATAGTGAACGATATTTTGATACCACATACAAAATTATTAGCTGTAAAGGAATCAAATGCTTTCTCTTCAACTAATTTTTTTTTTCTGCAGAAGACATTAATTATGGGAACAAAGGAGCACAGTTGAGCATGGAGTGACAACAACCAAAGTGAGATAGAAACACTAACCGACCAGTAGTTGGATAGGAGGATCCTGTTCCATGTGAAGAAAGAGAGATGGAGAGAAAAGATAGTGATGTGCTACCATATTTCTAAGAAATGATAATTTTTCAATAAAGAAAGTCATGACCAATGACCAAATTACATTATTAAAAATTAGATGTTTACCTCGCTTATCCCACATAAGATGTAAAAGCAATGCTAGTCTTCACACTCAATTAACACACTCATTTCGCACCAACTGACGTATCGTGTTTTAAGTGGCTAACATTTTTTTTTTGAAGTAGCTGCACGAAAAACCACTTAAAATACGTCACGTCAGCCAAAGTGAAAATTTGGTGTGAATTACTCGAGATGTAAATGAAATAGCAAGTAGACATAGAGATGAGTTGTTTCAAAAAGGAACAAAAAGAAAAAAGGTATTAACGTCTATATTTCAAACTCATTGCCTCTAAACAATTCATTACTTTTCTTGTTGAATAGCAAGAAGAGCAGCCAACTCATCTGCGCAAACAATACCATCCCCATTCTTGTCAGCCACTTTAAAGAGCTCCTCTTTCTAGTAAGCAAGAAAATATATTAGTAAGGCAAAACATATTTTGAAAACCAAATATTATAGGTAGTGGTTCAAGTTCAATGACTTGGGAGGTCACCAACAAACTCTTCAGATTGGTAATAACAACACAAATACGGAAAACAAATGCAAAGAATTAAAATCCAAAAATAAATAATTATTTGCAAACCTTGTCAGCTGCTAGTTGATTGCCAAAAGCATTAATTAAGTCAGAAAATTCAGAGAATGAAAGCTTCGCATCATCATTGTAGTCCTGCATTGAGTACAAGGGGTCAGAATTTGCAATGTTAACTAATACAGTGATGCAGGCTTGCAGCCTACTGCTTCTATAGTTCTAGGCCAGATTTAATATATCCATGTGGACTAGGAACAAAGTTGGAGTAATTATGTCTAAGTTTGGGACTTGGTCTAAAATTTATGTTAATCAACCCTGTATACTAGACTTTTGGCTAGATGCCTGTAATCTGTCAAGAAAAAGAGAGTGCATTTAGTGGACCATAACCCACCTCACTAAAGGGTGGAAGGGGTCTCCACCCCTTGCAAACAAGGGTGGCCACCACCTCCACCCCAGTTTTTCTTTTCCTTTGCTTTTATTGTTTTCTTTATTATCCTTTTTGTTTGTTGGTAATCTTACTTGAAAAGATATAATTGAAATCTCACACAAGTGTTGGGTATGACATGTCCATCCGTATACCATCTTTGATTTGGCACAGATGCTTACAACCATTCCGTTAGCACTCTGGACAGAAATATGACGGAGGGAGTGATTCATAAAGTTTTGAAATCCGAGGCAACAATTCATTGTTTCTAGAAACCTAGGAAATGATTTCAATTTGCATTAAAAACTCAGGAATAATTTTAGTTTTCGTTTATAATATACTATAGAGAAACAATGCTTAAATTATAAAAACAATATTCACAGGAAAAACCTATTGACCAACAAGATAAGGAAATTTCTTTTTAACCAACAAGATAACCCTAATAATAAGATAATATACTCTTAACATATCTAAAACCTGTATATTCTAACTTATTTTCTGACATACCAAGACTACTCATTGCTATAAAATCTTAGCTAGAGAATTTTCTAGTTTTTGTAGTCATGAAACCACACCATTTTACCATGTAATTCACCTTAATTTTGTTCTTTCAATGTCATTGTAAATTTTGCATTAATAATGGTCCAGAAAATTAAAAAGTTGATATAAATAGACAACAGAAAATCATATAGAGCATACCATTATAGATAAGATGCGTCTTGCAAATCTTTTTTCTGTTTCAATTGGGTCCTGTCAATTTATTCAACTAAATGTCAAAAATATTAATTGCAGAATCAACAAACCACTAAAATTATTGTTATAAACTGCACACCTCAACTGAACATGAAAGAAAAACATTGCCGACCACTGTGTCAGATGATGATGGATCTAACAGGTCAAAGACCTCAAAGTCTGAATCCCCATCCTGCAACCCCAATAAATTTATATTTAGTGTCAAAGGAAAAGAGAAAACAAAAGCATATAAATAAAAGATGAAACGAATAATATTCTGCTACAGCTACAACACCTATCATGTAAACGTGAAAAAAAAAAAAAAAAAGCATCAAGCAGCTAGCTTACTCAAACCATATTTGAACGACCAGCTCAATACTTAACCATGTCCAGTAAATCAAGCTTGTTGGAAAATGCAACTGAAGAAAATAACATAATTTTAAATTTATGAGGTTCAGTTTTTACATAGATGTCAAAGCATAACCTTATCTTATTATAATCATTCAATAAGAGTATTGATGGCTATAATAATTTAATCTCAAACTCAGGACCATTGTAGGCCATCTTAGACCTCTTTTAGCAATATTAAAGCATTTGGAATAATCATCCACTAGATAAACAAAAGAAAAGAGAGTGCCTTATTTCTCAATCTTCCAACTGCCACGAAACATTTGCGCTTCACCTTAGACCTATTTTAGCGATGTTAAAGCATTTGGAATAATCATCCACTAGATAAACAAAAGAAAGGAGAGTGCCTTATTTCTCAATCTTCCAACTGCCATGAAGCATTTGCACTTCACTGCAAGTGTTGAGATAAAATAATTCTAGGATCACAAATGAAGCAGAAAAATAGCAGAATAGTAAAAAAACAAACAATCACACAAGACACCAAGATTTAAGTAATTCGGCTTAACAAGCCTACAAACAACAATCAAGTTCAAGCACCTCTTTTGAACTTGAGAACCAGAACTGGTTTGTTGACATATCCACTGAATTTTCCTCGGAAACAATTTCCTTCAATGCGATATCTCCTTGTGTCACAACCAGATCACCTGCATAATCTGAATCGACATACCCAATGACACTAGAACGATACCACTGTCTCTGTCAAAGACTGAACCAACATCTGTAGCAACCCGTAAATAACGGAGTATCTATTTCACTACCCACCGATGAACCTTGCAAGGACTAACAACACTGACTGCATATGAAACATCTGGACAAATGCACACCATAACACACATGATGCTCCCAAACGCACTAGAGTAAGGTACATGCGACATGAAACGCTCTTCCTCCTCACTCTGCTGTGCTAACACTGCTGATAGTCTAAAATTATCTTTTTTTTTTTGATAAGTAATGATGATATATAAAAAAAGCGCAAGGGGCGCAACCCATATACACGGGAAGTATACACAGAGAGCGCCTAGGAGGGAGAAAAATGAAAAAGAAACTCAGAGAAACTAATCACTAAAGGAGTAAGCCAAGCGGCCGTCCAAGAGTAAAGAGTAAAGAAGAAAAAATGAATTAATTCCTCTATGGTCCTAGTGGAATTATCAAAACATCTAGCATTTCTTTCATTCCAAATACACCACATAAGACATAGAGGAATCATCTTCCACACCACCGCGCTTCGAGCTCGTCCTCCCGCCCACCAAATAGCAAACAAGTCCCTCACCCGGCAAGGCATGACCCAATGCAACCCAAACCTCTGAAAAATCATGTGCCAAAGAGCACTTGCAAGCTCACAGTGAAGAAGAAGATGATCGACTGACTCTCCGTTCTTCTTACACATGCAACACCACTCCACTACCACTATATTCCTCTTGCGCAACGTATCATGAGTCAAAATTTTCCCTAGGGCTGCAGTCCACCCGAAAAAAGCCACCCGCTGAGGCGCCTTAGTACGCCAGATGCTCTTCCAAGGAAACTCCTCTTTACTAGAAAAGGTCAAGGCCTTGTAGAACGACTTAACCTCGAACTTGCCTTGCTTGGACGAAGACCAACAAATACGATCTACACTGCCTAAAGAAACCTTGCAAGAATACAACCGCTCAAAGAAAGGAGAAACCAAATCCACCTCCCAATCTTGGACCGATCGTATGAAAATGACATTCCACTCCACAACCCCATTCCTCCCAATAAAATTATCCTTCACCCAAGCATCTTTGTGTCTGGCGATATTGAATAAGGACGGGAAAGCTTGCTTCAAAGAATTGTCCCCACACCAAATATCATGCCAGAAACGAACTTTCGATCCCTCCCCCACCTCAAACCGAATACCTTTGGCAAAGGAATTCCACCCATTCCGAATATGCTTCCAAAGACCCACACCATGAGAGCCCGAAGCATCCTTCGTGCACCACCCACCTTCTTGGTCTTCATACTTAGCTTCGATCACCTTACACCAAAGAGCCCCAATAGTCTAAAATTAGATAGTCTAAAATTATCTAAAAAAGACACAAGCTGAATTTGTCATCATACTGCCCTGAAGAAAGTAAAGGCCATCAACTTTGTTACCTTCCATCACAACCAATGAGCCTTTCTTAACCCGAATGACTCCACCTTCACTAGAATACTCGTATCCAAGGGAATCCAAATTTGGTACATGTCGAACATTCTTCAAAGTCCTAACAATCCTGTCATGCATCCTTATTCTAACTGCACCAATACCAACAATCTTGCAGGCGACACCATTTCCCATCAAGACTGAACCACCATTGACTAAATCATAAGTAATAAACCAATCCCTTTTATGGGACATATGAGAAGTACATGCAGTATCAAGGACCCACTTGTCATTAAGACGACCATCTGAATCGGTAACTGCAAGGACAAATCCTGAATCCTTAGAATTTCCTTCTACAACACCAGCCACAAAAGAGGAATTTAGCTTATCACCTTCCACTTTATTTTTCAGCTTCGGACGCTTAGATTTATAATGCCCAAACCTTTTGCAATAGTAACACTTAACTCTGTTCTTCGAATTGAACTGCGATTGGCCTTCTCTATCTAAGTCTCTTCCTCCGGATCGACCTCTAAAATTAAAGCAATTTTCCAAACGACCCCTAACAACTAAACCCTCTGCCTGATTTTCACTACCTTTACCATTTAATCTTGTTCTTAACTCCATAGAATTTAAAGCAGATTTAACATCAGTTAAGGAGATGGTATCTCTACCGTACAACATTGAATTAACAAAATTATCAAAAACATCCGGTAGTGAACATAACAAAATCAATGCTTGATCCTCATCATCTACTTTAATATAAATATTTTTCAGATCCAAAATAATTCTATTAAAGTCATCTAGATGATCACAAAGAGGCATACCTTCTTGCATCCTAAGGGTATATAACCGTTGCTTCAGAAATAAACAGTTAGTGAGAGACTTCTTCAAGTACAAACTTTCTAACTTTTTCCAAAGTCCAACGGTAGTTTCTTCATCAGCAACTTCTCTCAAAACTCCATCTGAAAGAGACAACAAAATTGCACTGTGGACTTTTTCTTCAAGTTTCGCAAGTTCATCAATTTCTTCAAATGCTTTAATACCAATTATTTTCTCTGGTGGTTCCAAAACCTTCGCCAAGCCTTTTTGTCGTAACAAAGCCCACATCTTGATATGCCAAAGACTGAAACTATTATGACCATCAAATTTCTCTATTTCATATTTTGCAGTAGCCATCCCGCAAAATAAATATCCAAGCTTTGATACCAGTTTGTTGAGATAAAATAATTCTAGGATCACAAATGAAGCAAAAAATAGCAGAATAGTAAAATAACAAACAATCATACAAGACACCAAGATTTAAGTGGTTCGACTTAACAAGCCTACATCCACTGGTGCAGACGATCTAGGAGAAATTCACTAACAAAATGATGGAGTACAAAGAGTAGTATAAACAAAACCACTCAAACCCAAGAGCCCCAATACACAAAACACCCAAATCTCACACTCACAGAAAAGAGAATTAAATACAAAAGAGAAAACTTCTCTTAATTCCCTAGCCTTTCAACACTCCAAAGACAAATAGTGAGAACACAAGTGAGATAAGAAGATGCTGCTTTCTCTCTATTTTTCACACACAAAAAACTGCAGCCCTTCACATAATGGCTGAATGAGAGCTTCAATATATACTGCAAAAAGTCGGCCAAGGTGCTTCACAATTAAGGAAAAGAATTCTTCCACTTGAAGAAAGCTGTTGCCCTCTCACTTGGTGAATGGTCAAATGAATATATAATATATATTATATAAATGCCACCCGGTTGAAGAACTTCACCATGAAGTATTCTAAGAAGAACATTTTCTCTTCTAAAGAGTATGCCCCATAACTTTGTGAGAATGGGGTTGTCGAGAGATTGGTCTGTACAATCTGAGTTTGCCATGAGAGTGAAGGATGGAGATACGGTGTTGAAGATACAAGAACGATGCAAAGGTAAGCTGCGATCGATAAGTTTGGATTGGAAAGAAGCAGAATGGCTAATGAAGATTTTTGATGAGCTGATGACCGTGGAGGATTCAAGGGTCTTCAGGGATGAGGCCATTCGGAGTTTTCCACGTGTGATAGTCCAGAAATGTTTCAACAGGTACGGGAGCTTCTTGGTTTTAGAGGAGTACGATGGCAGAGTTAGACGAGGGAGAGTCTTCGTGCCCAAAGGATGGAATAGGAAGGGCTGGAACCGTTTCCAGTCTGAGATTCAGATCGCTGTTGATTTTGTCCAACCATTCGTTGGGGATGCAAGAAAGGGAGTGGCAGGGAAACAAAGACGAAGCTTTTCAAAGGCTCTGTTGTCCACGTCGACTCAGGGAGAGGACCTATTTGGGTCCTTCGCAGAACCGATTGCAAGAGTTCCCAAATGGCTGATGGGTAATTCTGCTGAGAATGGTAAGACGTTGGGGCCAAGTTTTTCTGCAGATTGCCATGTCAAGGAAGCTGAAGTTGGTCCGGCGGTTCAGAAGCATGTTCCGACGGTAGGTCCGGTGGAGAGGACTGTCCTGAACAGTGGAGTCAGGATCGAGGCAGTGCAGAGGAAATCTTCAAGTTCCGAGGAGAAGGTGTCTAAAGCAAATCTTTCTGGAGCTTGCTGTCTAGGTTGTGTGTCTGCGGGAGGTAAGGAAAAGCTAAAGCAATCTCTACTGAAGCTACAAGAGGAGATCAGGACTTGCCTCGAAGGGATCGATTTTATCTCCCGCTCCCCTTGTAGTTGTGAGGCTAGACCATTTGGGCCCAGAAGAATTAGTTTTGTGGAGTACCCTAAGGCGGCCCAATACAAGAACTCGACTGTTAGTCAGCCTAAGACACAATCCAATGCCCTTTCTAAGTATCCGGTATGCCAAAAGGATAAGGCCCCAGCTGTGGGCTTTGGGCCCAGCAAGTTGCTGAAAACTTATAGCAGGAAGGTAGTGAAGTCAAGCAACTCAGGGCCTTCGGCTGCATCGTCTTCGTACACGGAGCTTTGCAATCAATCGAGTTCGTCGCATCAAGATTCTCCAGTCACTCATGTGTCGCCGGCTGAGGCTCCAGAGAAGGAACCGACGATAGTAAAGGAGCCGAGGAAGGTGGTATCGGCAAGGGAAGGCCATCAGGGAGTTGATTTAGCCGATGGGTCTCCTCCGGAGAGCGGTTCTGTGGAACCATCTTCTTCGTCGGAGCGGCGGAGTGACCCAATCCTGGGAATTCTGGGTAAAGCACCGACAGCACTTCATGCATGTGCTCGCAAGGAGGTCTCACCCAGTTCTCGTCTGCCGGCTCTTTCGGGGACTACTGTCGATGATCGTGGGAAGTTGAAGAAGGTGACGAGTGGGAGGGGAATGGAAAAAGGGGAGTGGTGGCTCTGGTCAGCTAGATTTGGTCAAGCAGGGGCAAATGGTGCAGGTGCCTGGAAAGGAGGGGTCTAACATTCTAGGTGAGCTTTCTCTGGGGCTCGAGAAATGGGACTTGCTAGGCACGGGGCAGGAGTTGGTGGGGAAGGAATTGGGGGAAGGATAAGTGGCTGGGCAGAAGCCGCTCGAGAAGCAGGGGGAGATTCCACCGGGTCTTGAGAAGTGGGAGCAGCCAGGATCGAATCACAATTTGAGGTTGATTGGGGCGTTGGACAGCATATGTGAGGAGAGTCCTTTGTCTGTACCAGACTCCTTAGCGGTGGTTTATTTTGCAGATCAGGAGTCGATTACGGTGGAGTATGTAACTGAATTCAGCAAGCTTGTGGGTGTCTCTTGTAATGGAGGTGATAGGAAGTTGTCGGAGGTATTTGGGATTATCATGGCTGATTCTGAGGGCAATGGCAAGGAAGTGGGAGAGGCGGTGGAAGAGGGAGTGGCCTTGGAAGCACATACAAGAAAGAAAGGTAAACAAGAGCTCAACAACCTTAATTTCTCCGTTAATTATGAGGGGCAAAGTGGAAGTTACTTGAGGGCTAGAAATAAGGGGAGGGATCATCGAGTTGTTCAATGAAGCCTAAGATTCTTTCCTGGAATGTGAGAGGCTTGAATGAAACGGGCAAAAGATGGAGGGTTAGAAGTCTTCTTAGAAATTGGAAGGTAGATATAGTGTGTTTGCAGGAGACTAAGGTGGATTTTATCTCTAACAACTTTGTGAGGAGCTTGTGGGGTTGTCCTTATGCAGAGTGGTGTTATGTCCCGTCTAGAGGGCCCTCGGGTGGAATTCTGGTTATGTGGGATAGAAGGGTAGTCACGAAGGTTGAGGTTGCTTTGGGCAGTTTTGTGGCGGCTTGTTCCTTCAGAAACGTTGATGACAGTTTTGTATGGGCTTTTGGGGGAGTGTATGGTCCCAACAGAGATAACATTAGGCGTTATTTTTGGGAGGAACTGGTGGGCCTTATGAGTTGGTGGGATATGCCTTGGTATATAGGTGGGGACTTCAATGCAACTCTCTTTCCTAGTGAAAGGTCGGGGGGAGTTTATTCTCGGTTCGCAATGAGGGAATTGCAGATTTTATTTCGGAGCAGAGTCTTATGGATCTTCCACTAGCTAGGGGGGTCTCTACTTGGTCTAACAATCATTCTTGGTCACGGCTAGATCGATTTCTAGTTTCCTCAGATTGGGAAGTTCAATTCCCGGGTGTGTGACAAAAGAGGATGCTTCGTATTTGTTCGGATCATGCTCCTATTGTTCTTGATTGTAACTGTTTTTTGGGAGGTAAGAGACCATTCAAGTTTGAAAATATGTGGCTTAAAGCGGAGGGTTTTGTGGACAAAGTTAGGAGCTGGTGGGATTCTTATCACTTTCTTGGCACTCCGAGTTTTATTTTGGCAAAAAATATGCGAGCTCTTAAGGAGGATATTAAGAGATGGAATAACCAAGAATTTGGCAATGTGGGAGGGCACATAAAGGCTCGAATGGATGATTTAAAGGCTCTTGATAGGGTGGAGGAAGAGAGAGGATTGTCCCCTAAAGATTTTGAGAGGAAGAGGTTGTTAGCCAAAGAGTTGGAGACCCTACTCTTACAAGAGGAAATTAGTTGGAGGCAAAAATCTAGGGTTCGGTGGTTGAAAGAGGGAGATAAATATATGAAATTTTTCCATCGGATTGCTAATGCAAATAGAAGACATAACACCATTGAGACGCTGATTGTAGAAGGCTCTACCACTTCAGATCAAGAGGTTATTAGAAACCATGTTACCCATTTTTATGAGTCTCTTTTCACAGAGAGTCTCATTTGGAGACCGAGGCTAGATGATCTTGATTTTGACATGTTGGATGTTGGTGAGGCCACTAGGTTGGAAGCTCCTTTCGAGGAAAGGGAGGTTTGAGAGGTGGTGAAAGGAATGGATAGGGACAAGGCTCCAGGTACAGACGGTTTTTCTATGGCGTTCTTTCAGGATTGCTGGAATGTGATCAAGGGGGACATTTTGGCGGTCTTTGCGAAGTTCCATGATCGAGGTAGATTTGAGAAAAGACTTAATGCCACGTTCATCTCTCTTATTCCGAAGTCTCATGGAGCTACTGATATAAAGGATTTTCGCCCGATTAGCCTTGTGGGAGGGACATGCAAGATTATTGCTAAGGTCCTAGCCAATAGAATGAAGAGAGTGATGAACAGGGTAATCTCTAAACCCCAGAATGCTTTTATTAAAGGCAGGCAAATCTTGGACTCAGTTCTCATAGCCAATGAATGTCTAGATAGTTGCATCAGATCAGGGGAACCCGGCTTATTGTACAAATTGGATATGGAAAAGGCCTATGATCATTTGAATTGGAAGTTTCTTCTTTACTTACTGAGAAGGTGCGGTTTTGGAGAGAAATGGTGTTCTTGGATTGAGCATTGCATCTCATCCATGAGATTCTCGGTTTTGATTAATGGATCTTCGTCCGGTTTCTTTGATAGTTCACGTGGAGTGAGGCAAGGTGACCCTCTCTCCATTCCTGTTCGTCTTAGTCATGGAGGCTTTCAGTAGGTTGATTGATGCCTCGATACATAGGGGACTCATCTCTGGGTTTTCAGTGGGAGTTAGAGAAACGGATCAGATTATCGTCTCTCACCTTCTCTTTGCTGATGACACTTTGGTTTTTTGTGGGGCAGATCCTACTCAAGTAAGAAGTATTGGTGCTCTACTTGTCTACTTAGAAGCTGTTTCTGGGCTAAAGGTGAACTTGGCTAAATCCGTCTTGGTCCTTATGGGTAGTATGGACAATGTGGGCAGGCTGGTGGGTATTTTGGGATATGGTATAGCGTCTATGCCGCTAAAGTATTTGGGTCTCCCGTTGGGGGCTTCGTTTAAGGTCAAGGCTGTTTGGGAGGACGTGTTGGAGAAATATGCTAGAAGGCTGGCCTCTTGGAAACGTTTGTATTTATCAAAGGGGGGAGGATCACTCTCATAAAGAGCACCTTATCCAATCTTCCCACCTACTTTCTGTCTCTGTTTCCTATTCCGGCATCAGTGGCAAAGCGCATTGACAAGATTCAACGTGATTTCTTATGGGGTGGGATTGATGAAGAGTTTAAATTCCATCTAGTCAGTTGGAACAAGGTCTGTTCTCCAATCTCTGAGGAAGGTTTAGGCATTCGGAATTTGCGTTTGATGAATCAAGTTTTATTGGGAAAATGGTTGTGGAGATTTGCCCATGAGAAAGAGGCTTGGTGGAGGAAGATTCTGGTGGCAAAGTACGGTGCGGTTTGGGGTGGTTGGTGTTCCAAGGTTCCCAGAGGATCGCATGGAGTAGGGCTATGGAAGCACATATGTAGGGGTTGTAGGTTGTTCCAATGCCACATTAGATTTGTCCCTGGTACAAGGTCCAATATCAGGTTTTGGGAGGATATTTGGTGCGGTGACATATCTCTCAAGGAGGCTTTTCCTGGACTTTTCAATATTGCCACCAATAAGGATGCGTCTATTGCAGACAATAGGGAATGCTTAAATGGCTCTGTACAGTGGAATGTTTCCTTCACTCACAGGGTACATGATTGGGAAGTGGAGGTCCTGGCCTCTTTTTACATGCTATTATATTCGCATCCGATAGGTGGGGAAGGGGAGGACAGAATAAGGTGGATCTCTTCTCGTAAAGGCAAATTCAAAGTAAGATCTTTTTATAGGATCTTTGCTTCTATAGACTCCATTCCTTTCCCTTGGAAAAGTATTTGGCGCACCAAGGCCCCTTCGAGAGTGGCCTTTTTTGTTTGGACGGTCACGCTTGGAAAGATTCTAACTTTGGACAATGTTCGGAAGAGAGGTATTGTGGTGATAAATCGTTGTTGCATGTGTGAATCAGATAGAGAGTCTGTTGATCATCTTTTTCTTCACTGTGGGGTGGCGCGTACCTTGTGGAATGTCATTTTCATTCGGTTTGGGTTGTGTTGGGTTATGCCGGGTAACGTTAAGGAGTTGTTTGCTTCTTGGTGGACGGGTGGTAAAACTAGCAGCGCCGTTGTGTGGAAGAGGATTCCTCTCTGCCTCATGTGGTGCATTTGGAACGAGAGAAATGCTAGATGTTTTGAGGACTCGACTAGGAATATAGAGGACCTCATTCAGTTTTTCTTGTACACCCTTTTCTCTTGGACTGCTGGTTGGTTAACGCCTATAGTGATCAGCTTCCAAGATTTTCTTTTTATATTCTCTTCTTCTTTCTCTTCCTCTTAGTCACTCTCTTGTATACTCCCGATGTACTAGGGTTGCGCCCCTCTGCGCTCTTAATCTATTTATCTTTACTTATCAAAAAAAAAGTATTCTAAGAAGAGACAAAACCTTTGAGAGAAACAAGTCAAAAGTAAAACAAGGAAAAATCAAGATGTGCGGCTGCAGGAGAAAAGCCACAAAGCTGCAACCAAAATTAAATGGGGCCCACCAGGACTTTTGAAATCAAGTCATTATCCAAAAGCAAGACTTTTATTCTTATTAGTAATTTTACCTAGGGAAAAGACACTTAATCCCCCTGAAAGAGACTTGAACCCTTCCAACTACCACTTCGTTTCAAGATATACCTTTGTTAGAATATGGGGTTAAAATAGACAAAAAAATGCCACAAGTAACATGCACACGACTTCGTTTTTGCTTGAACTGCCCAAATTCCAATAACAAAAAAAAAAGACTAAAGAGATGGTTGAACCATTCCCCACAGCCTTGCGGAAAGTGTTTCAAGTCAAAAGTTAACATGTGCACACCACATGTGACATTTTCAGTTAATTTTAATGCAGATACTAACAGAGAGTGTAACTTACAATGAAGTGGTAGATTGACGGGATCAAGTGTCACTTTCTAAAATTTGGCAGTCTAACTGAGTTTCGGGTGCTAAGTATATTTTTCTCTTTTATCAAAATCCATGTTCCTAACCATTAAAACACATCAATACATTGTAATAGCACGTCATTGTCCCTTCTTCAAAACAGACCAGGTTAAGGGACTCTTTTAACAGCACATCCACTGAATTGGAATTAGGTAAAACTTTTCTTTTGGTGTCAAGGTAATAGGTATGACTAGCCATCGAATCCTCCCACAAAGGGGTAAAGACTAGTACCTATTGTATCATATGATAAGGGCAAAACTCAGTATAGGTCCAACAACATTAAAGCCGAAGCAGACTGGTTCCCAGAGGATGACAAAAAGAGGGATCATCTTCTTTTCTTATTGTGAAGCTACTAAGAAGCTTCAATCTAATTTCTTTCTTTTTATTTTTAAATGGGAAGCTCGCCCTCCACCCTTTTCTTTGAAGAATATGATCCTAAGAATTTTCAAAGCTGTGTGGCTTCCACAAAAGCCCCATCATGATTTCTACATATATTTCCAGCCTCCTTAAATTTAAAATTAAAAAAATAATTACAATTAAGGCTAATTTAGTATTTGTCATGATTTGTACATTTGGTATATTGAAGTTAGTCATTTAGTTTTAATTTAACTCTTGATTATTAAAAGTATTTTCCTTTACCTACAAGGAGTTTCAATGTTTTCCGTATTTTATAATGGTGTTGCTACTATTGCCCTTGCAAACAATTAGAGAGACAACTGATTAATAAAATTCCAGTATATGCTGCTCTTTTAATTGTTACACTGCTTATGAGACTCTTAGAAGCCCTTGGTCTCAATTCTTTCTTCTGATTCTACTTTCTATTGAATTTTGAGCCACCACAATATCTCAATCAGATTCCTCTCAAGCCCTATCCAACTTATATGTATATTCATATTTTATGAAACCTAACATTGCACAAACAAGAAAAACCCGAACCCACCAGCAATTAGCATCAAAATTCCAAAAAAAATAAAAAATAAAAAATACTATTCACGGGTGCTGGTCACGGGCCTGGACTCAATTTTCCTGCATTGTGTCCACCTGACATTATCCACAATCCCTAAACTATTCTGCCCAACCATAAAACCCCATTATCTAAACTTTTATGACCCACCTTGTTGATGGTAAAAGACCGTTCTACATAATTTTTTGTATCAGAAAGGAACTTCCTGAGTTGTTGGTACATACAAAGAGTCAGATGGCATACACAGTTATGAATTCATCCATCAACAGCAAAGCATATTCAAATTTGACAGATAGAGTTTCATTTACACAGAAGGCACAAGAAAATATAATTCAAACCCTGGAAAGTTGATGAGGTATTTGGGATTGCATGAAGATCCAATGAAGAGATAAACCGCGGTGTGGCTATGGAAAAGTTTAGAACTTCTGATCCAGTAAATTATGTGGCAAGAATGGCAGGCGTTAAGATTTATGATTTCGATGGGAATGTAGATTCTACAAACTTCTTTGCATGGGTAAAATCCTTGAGAGATTATTCTGATTGCAAATTTATCCCCAACAATAAGAAAGTTTGATTGGCAGAGTATAAACTGAAGGGGACAGGTCATGTTTGGTGGCATGGTGTTCAAGAAAAAATCCATAGAACCAATCAACCTCCTATAAACTCAATATGAAATGAAGCAAAAGATAATTGAAACTTCTCTATTGTTATGATCGCCTCAAAGATGAAGAACCACAGAGTTTTAGGCCTTTCAACTATTCAAAATTTAAATCCCGAGGATCAGCAATCCTCCACATGGACCTATTCTAGGTTGGGGGACACAAACTATAACTTTTTTTGTTGATTGCTACTGGTAAAAGCATAGAAACATCACATGAAGGTGCTACACAAAGAGCTAAAAGCCCTGAAGACCCAGGTTAAACAGCTAGGATTGCAAGCTGAAAAGCCTACACAAGGAGCTGAATTGCTAAAAACTGTAGATGAGAGAATATTTTTTTTATGAAGAATAATAACATTATTGAAGAACTCTACCTTACAGTGGTAAAAAGGAATCAACTCCTCATATATGCATATGCCTTATTGTGACAAAAAAGAATAATCAAATAGCACATCTATTAAAGTACTTTCTCTCACCCTGCCCTTTCTCTCTTTCCTAGCAGAGACGGCGAGTGCAGGCGCATCCTGCTAGGTTTCTACACCAGCTCATCGCCTAATAGCGCGATAGACTCCGGTGGTCCAGGTTGTAGGCTTCGCCGTTGTTTTGGAATGGTTCTTGGCGGATCGCGGTCGTGTAGCTATTAGGGGGTTTGCGGTGTCCTCTCTCGCTCGTGTCCATTCTTTCGGAGACAATGTGAGTCGCATGTGGAGGCGCCAATTGGAGATGGGGTGGAGGTTATTCGTGGAGGCTAAATCTTGTCTTCTGGGTGGTGGAAAGCAATTTGGTGCTCCTGTTGGAGGAAAAGAGGAGGGGCTTCTCCGGTGTAGTGTTTCTGGGTGCCTAGCATATCGCTTGGCTGGTCTTGACAGTGGAAGAGTTGGTACAGAATCCTGATGTTAAGGACTTCACTAAATCCTTTCGGGAGGGTTTGAATGTACTCATTATCCAGAGAGGTGGTAATAGAGCCGACTGGTACTTGGAGGTGGCAATTTACGCAGTGGGTGGCTGAAGAGGGCTTATTTGCTTCCTGAGGGTCGCAAAGGGCAGGGATGGAGCCGAGTTGCTAGTGAGTTGAACAAGGTGATGGTGGCTTTTCTTGAAGCCATAGTTGTTTCTCCATCCTTTGGTGATTCTTCTCCGGTGGGGAAGAAGACTGGGAAGATGGCTGGGCCTGGGTTGGGTTTGTCTCCAGTTCACTTCCTCATAAAGGAGAGTTTTCTCCAACTCCTTAGACATATCAATCTTCCTCACCCTTTCCTCTCCAGCTCCCGGATGCCCTCCAATAATTCCTTATTTTTCTTCCCTACATCACCAAACACCTCCTCATTCCATTTTTTCAGATCCATCTTTAAGGCTTTCAATTTACTAGCCAATACAAAACTTGTTAAACCATGAAAATCATAAGACATCCACCAAGTTTTAATCTGACCTACAAAACCTTCAAAGTTCAGCCACATGTTTTTAAATTTAAAATACTTGCTCCCTCCTCTTAGTGCCCCACAATCCAACATCAAAGGAAAGTGATTGGACAGTAATCTTGGCAGCCACCTCTTGATAATGTTCTTCCCACTCCAAAGAGAGTAAAAATCTATCAATTTTAGACCATATTTGATCTTCCTGATTATTGGACAACGTAAACTGCCTCCTGCAAGCAGTATAACCACCAAGCCCAGCACAAAAATGAGCTCCAAAAACTCCGCCATTGCTACAAAATAACTCGATTCACCGGATCTCTCGCTCGGAAACCAAACCACATTGAAATCTCCCCCAATACACCATGACAGCTCCCACCAGCTCATCAAACCGGCCAACTCATCCCACAGACCCCGTTCACATCATCACTTCAGACCCATACAACACCTCACCCTAATCTCTATCATGGGCATGAAAGCCCAAACAAAATTATCATTAATATAGAGCAGGCAATTGTATATCTCCTATCTCCCCCTCCTCAATGTTCTCAACCACCCGCCTATCCCACATTAACAACACTCCACTTGAAGCCCCACTTGAACCCACATGGCACCAATCCACATTTTGGCAGCCCCATAAACTCCGCGCCACCTCCCTTGAAATAACTTCCATCTTCATCTCCATTAAACATACAAGACCTGCCTTCCAGTCTCTTTGAAGCCCCCTAATCCTCAATCTTTTTTTTTTTATAAGTAAATGTAATATAAAGCAAAAGCGCAAAGGGGCGCAACCCACTTACACAGTAGGTATAAATAGAGAGCGCCTAAGAGGGAGAGAAATGAAAAAGAAAATCAGAAAAGCTAATCTCTAAAGGAGCTAGCCAAACGGCCGTCCAAGAGTAAAGAGTAAAGAGGAAAAAATGGGTCAATTCCTCTATAGTCCTAGTGGAATTATCAAAACATCTAGCATTTCTTTCATTCCATGTACACCACATAAGACACAGAGGGATCATCTTCCACACAACTGCGCTACAGGATCGTCCTCCCGACCACCAACTCTCGAACAAGTCTCTCACCCTGCAAGGCATGACCCAATGCAAGCCAAACCGAATAAAAATCGAAAGCAAAGAGCACTTGCGAGCTCACAGTGGAGAAGAAGATCGACTGTCTCTCCGAACTTCTTACACATACAACACCACTCCATTACCACTATATTCCTCTTACGCAAAGTATCATGTGTCAAGATTTTTCCTAGAGCCGCTGTCCACCCAAAAAAGCCACTCGCATAGGAGCTTTAGTGGGCCAAATGCTCTTCCAAGGAAACACCTCTTGATTGGACTGGGACAAAGCGTTGTAGAGCGACTTAACCTCAAACTTTCCTTTCTTGGACGAAATCCAGCACATACAATCTGCCACTCCTATGGAAATCTTGCAAGAATACAACCGATCAAAGAAAGGAGAAACCATATCCATCTCCCAATCTTGAACGGGCCAAACAAAAATGACATTCCATTCAACTCTCCCACTCCTCCAAGTAAAATTATCCTTCACCCAAGCTTCTTTGTGTCTGGCGATATTAAATAAGGACGGAAAAGCTTGCTTCAAGGAATTCTCCCCACATCATGCCAAAAACAAACTTTCGAACCCTCCCCCACCTCGAATCGAATCCCTTTGGCAAAAAAATTTCAACCTTGACAAATGTGCTTCCATAGGCCCACACCATGGGAACCCGGAACCTCCTTCGTGCACCACCCACCTTCCTTGTCTTCATACTTAGCTTTGATAACCTTACACCAAAGAGCCTCGCTCTCATTCGCATATCTCCAAAGCCATTTCCCCAAAAGAGCTTGATTAAAAAGGTGCAACTTCCGAATGCCAAGGCCACCATAGCGAAGGGGACGACAAACTTGATTCCAACTTACAAGATGCATCTTAGACTCATCACCCATTCCTCCCCACAAGAAATCTCTTTGGACTTTCTCAATCCTTTTAGCTACACTTATAGGAAGCGGAAACAGAGACAAAAAGTAAGTCGGAAGATTAGCCAAAGTGCTCTTAATGAGAGTTAGGCGACCTCCTTTAGAGAGATACATCCTCAATCTGGCGCTCCAACATTTCAATCACATCATTCCACATAACCGTATCCTTGTACGACGCCCCTAGAGGGAGACCCAAATACTTCATAGGCAACTCGACAACACTACACCCAAGGATACTAGCTAATACCCCCATGTTCTCCACCTCACCAATAGCCACAATCTTTGATTTTCCCAGATTCACTCTCAAACCCGATACAGCTTCAAAACATAAGAGAATGAGACGTACATACCGGATTTGCTCAATAGAAGCTTCACAAAATATCAAAGTATCATCCGCAAATAAAGAGTGAGAGACCATCAGCTCCGATAAAACCCTATTTCCCACCGAGAACCCAGTCAAAAGGCCTTGTTCTACCGTTGCATTCACCATTTTACTCAAAGCCTCCATCACAAGCACAAACAACAAAGGAGAGAGAGGATTCCCTTGCCGGATTCCCCTCGAACTATTGAAGAAGCCTTCCGGAGAACCATTCACAAGGATGGAGAATCTTACAGACTTAATACACCACTCTATCCAAGCCCTCCACCTCTCTCCAAAACCACACCTATGCAGCAAATACAAAACCAAATCCCAATTGACATGGTCATAGGCCTTTTCCAAGTCCAATTTACAAAGAATACCCGGCAACCCTGATTTCATGCGACTATCCACGCATTCATTGGCAATGAGAATGGAATCTAGGATTTGCCGACCCCTGATAAAAGCATTTTGAGAATAGGAAATGACCTTACCCAAAACAGTTTTCATCCTATTGGCAAGCACCTTAGAAACAATTTTATACACCCCTCCCACCAAGCTGATGGGCCTAAAGTCCTTCATCTCCACCGCTTCCGCCTTCTTCGGAATCAAGGAAATAAAAGTTGCATTCAAACTCTTCACCAGATGACGTCTTCAGTAGAACTCAGCAAAAACCGCCATAACATCTTGTTTAATAACCCCCCAACAAGCTTGAAAAAAAGCCATGGAAAAGCCATCTGGACCCGGGGCCTTATCACCATCCATGCCCTTAACCACCTCCCAAACCTCCTTTTCCTCGAAATCTCTTTCTAACCACCTATTATCCTCCTCATCAATAGACAAAAATGGCTGGTTATCCATTCTAGGACGCCAAGTGCTTTGTTCCGAGTATAAGCCTTGATAGTACTGAACTATGTGATCTTTTATTGCAACTGGATCCCCGGATAAATCCCCATTTATACGAAGCACCTCTACCCGATTGCCCCTACAATGAGAATTAGCCATCTTGTGGAAGAAACGAGTATTTCGATCCCCCTCCTTGAGCCACAAAGCTCTCGATTTTTGTCTCCAATGAATTTCCTCACACAGCAAGGTGTTCTCCAACTTTTTCACCAAGTCTGCCTTCCGAATCTTCTCCTCCTGGCCTAAACCTCTCGACTCTACCACCTCATCCAACTCTTCAATACCTCCCAACAGCTCCTTCTTCTTCCTCCCAATATCCCCAAACACCTCCTCATTCCATTTTTTCAAGTCCACTTTAAGGGATTTCAATTTATTAACAAGCACATAACTAGGTAAACCCTCAAACGAATACAACCCCCACCAAGAAGAGACCTTCTCCACAAAACCCTCTGCTTTAAGCCACATATTTTCAAATTTAAAAGACTTATTACCTCCGCAAGGGGTCCCACAATCCAGTAATAAAGGGAAGTGATCGGAAAACAAGCGCTAAAGTCTCCTCTGTGACACTGCTGGGTAATGATCTTCCCATTCCGGGGAAAGCAAGAACTGGTCAATCCTCGACCAACTCTCATTTTCTTGGTTAGTAGACCAAGTCAATTGACCCCCCATCATCGGAATATCCACCAAATTGTTCTCTGAGATGAAATATGAGAAATCCATCATGCCCGAAGAATAATAAGAAGCGCTAGATCGCTCACTTGGAAAGCGTACAATATTGAAATCCCCACCCAAACACCAAGGGACCTCCCACACACTCAACAAACCAGCCAACTCTTCCCAAAGAGCCCTTCTCTCCCCTTCCTCATTTGGCCCATACACCCTCCCAAACGCCCAAACCCAATTATCCTCCACATTTTGGAAAGAACAAGCCAAAGTGAAATGCCCCACACACTCCTCCTTACACTCCACTACCCTCCTATCCCACATCATCAACATCCCCCCCGACAAACCATTTGAACATTTGTGCTTCCACCCTACATGTTGACCTCCCCAAAGACTATGAATCACCTCCCAGGACAAAACCTCCATCTTAGTCTCAATCAAAAACACTATATCCGCTTTCCATTCTTTCAAGAGCCCCCTAATGCGTAACCTTTTTTTGAGGGCATTCAACCCTCTCACATTCCACACTACAATGTTAAGCTTCATGATCCACCAAATCCACCCTCTCACCTTCCTCTAACTCCTCAATTCCATTGGATTCAGGAACACAGTCCGAAATGCCTCCCAAAACAGAATCCTGCTGCAATCTAGAAGCTTCAATAGCATTAAACAAAGCCTCCAACTCCTCCTTTCTCCCCTCATCCAAGATACCAATTTTAGGACAGAATCTTATACAATTATTAACTACCCAACTAGATGAAATCGAATCTGACCCTAAATCCTCCAGCCCTCCTATATCTGAACAATTGTCCTCAATCCTACCTGAGCCCTGCCTCACAACCTCCAATTCCTGTAATTGATCCAATCTGACCTGACCCACTTGACTCAACTGACCCAAGTTCTTAGCCTCCCCCCGACAGTCCTCCTGATCATCACCCCCCACTGCCGTCCCTACCTTCCGGCGAGAGGAGCTTCCCCTCAGAATCTGACCAATGGCCAATCCTGTGACTTCCCCAGCCTCACCGGTCTCCAAAGGTCTCTTCGGCGACCTCTGACAATATCCCGCCGACGGCAGCGTCTCCGGCACCCTCTGCGAGATTTCCGGTGTCGGGCCCAGGATCCCTTTTGTCTGCCCAATTGCCGAAACTGCGGCTTCTAGCACACCCACCTGTGCCACGTTCCATCTCCGCGGCCCCAACTTCCTCCTTCTATAGGTCATCAGATTCTGTCCATTGCCAGTAGACTGGGTCTTCTTCGCCGGACTTACGGCCTTTATATCACTGGTTCTCTCTCCGGCCAGGAAAACTCCCGCATCCCGTACAGAAGTGCCGCTAACCTCCCTAGAAGTCCCTTCTGTTGCTGACCCAGTCCCCCCTTCCCCCAATACTTCTCCTACGACCAATGGCGCACTCGCCGGAGTCGCCGAGAGAAAACATGGACCTTTCATGTCTTTCTCAGGGGCCTTCGTTGAGACCAAGGTAGCTGGAAAACTAAAAGCATGCGGTCCAGCTTTGATTGGGCTAGAACTAGAAACCGCGCCTGAGCCCACAATTCCTTTGGATTTAAACACCATTTTCTTTTTCACCTTTAGCCTGCTAATGGGCTTCCATATTCTATCACCCGGCCCAATTTTCTTCTTCCCTTTCATTCCTGCCTTCCCCTGTTCAACAACTTGCTTAACTTCCGGCCCAATCCCATTGAACCCCATCTGTTTAAACACCTTATCAATCCTGGTCATCCCCACGTCACATTCCCTCTTCAGATGCTTCAACCACTCCTTCACGTTGAGAAGCTCGATGCCTACCTCAACGTCGGTCTGCCCAGCATGGTGCCCCATCCCCTCACGTCCCTTCTTGCACTCAGAACCTGACAACAGCACCACCTGCTCTGCTGGCTTTACTGTACCCCTCGCCGGACCTAAAGTCGAGGATCCCACGCAACCTCCGTCCTTCATAACATTCAGACCATGCTTTGCCGGATTTTGCACAGACTTCGTCGGCCATAAAATCTTCGTCGGCAACCCCCCAACGCCTCCCTGAGCCATCGCCGAATCTTGGGTCTGCTTTGGGCATAACGAATTCTTGCCATACTTCTGATTACTCTGTTCCAGATAACTTCGCCGATCCTGAGCGTGGCCGAAGGTGCAATCATCCTGGGTTTCCTTCGACTGCAATTCTATTTCCGCGTAGCTTCTCTTATTCTTATCCTCATTATCTCCCTTTCCTCCCCTAAGCTCTCTATACTCAGTGGACACTCGGTTTTCCCAGAGAGATGCATTAGCCATTTTCATTTCCTTGGTGAACCTATCCCACCCAAATCCACGGCGTCCTTCAGGAATAATGATCGAGCCACACCTGCTTCTTCCATCAAACTCCTCCACTGTCAAGAAGCAACCATGAATATTTGAGCACTTTTGGGCTATTATTCTAGGATATCCAGCCCTGGATTGATCCCAAAATACTTCAGAGGTGTCCACTGCCACCAGATCATCCACTATACGCACCAACCAAGCTAGTTCATCTTTTTTTAAGAAAATTGACCTTTTGAATCTTTTGCTTTTCTCAAAAATCCTCACCCCTGATGCCCCTACCTTGATCAACACCTCAAATTCCTTAGACTCCACCGTCCATCTCCTCGGTCCAAACATAACACAACCTCCAGCTAACACCAACCACTACACACGCGCCCCCACGCGCCAACACAGCTCTCAGCTCTCAAAATGAAATCATTAAGTTAAAATAGTCAAGCTATTGCACCAGCCTCCTCAATCTTCTATTAATCGCATTCAGCCCTCTATTCCACATAATTATTTTAGGCTTCATAAAACACCAATTGAGCCCCTCCCCCTTCCACGCCCTCTATGGGTTGAACCCCTTTTTTATCATAATTGATTGAGCAAAATCTAGCCTCTTTAACTCCCGATGCCCCTTTGTTGCACTTGCAGGTGTAGATAGAAAAGTAGGAACAGTCTCTTTTATAAGTTATCCAATCCAATCTCATAAAGAAGCACAAACAAGCACAACCTAAGTACACAAAAACTATACAAGAGAAACACTCAATTAAGAAAAAGTACGCATATCAACAGAAATTCTAAAAAATTTGTTAAAAAATGATTCAAAGTTTTATGAAATAAATTGTTGTAAACTAATCAATATGAAAATTAGTATAATGATGAAGGTTACTTACCCGTATAATAACTTCAAGGAGATCAATTTCACAATATCCAATGAGATTGTTGCGGGACAATCTATTGGTCTGCACAAAATGGGAAAAAAAATGATAAGACAAATCAAACTATACAAACATAATACCAAAACTTAAATCAGCTCTAAAATTTTAATACAAGAATATAAGATGGAGAGGTGGAAGAAAACTTAAATCTCTCAAAGAAAAGCATGCAAAATTATGAGATGAGCTTTTGAAAAGAGAAAAATAAAAAATAAAAAATAAAGGACTGATATTTAGACCAAATGTATCTCCAACCCCCATGAGTTATATTTAAATAAAAAATAAATGAAAGAATAAGGTAAAAAAAAAAAAAAAAAAAAACTGTTACTTCGAGTTGGATTTAAAAA
>NC_081544.1:14658915-14660600 GCF_901000735.1 Corylus avellana | reverse complement strand
AAAAAAAAAAAAAAAAAAAAAAAAAAAAAAAAACCTACACCAGCACAAACACTGAACATCAACACCACGAAGCAAACAATTATACCCATAAACTATAGGAACATCTACATCTCATGTAGCCAATGTGAGCAAGAGAAGTGATCAACACATGTCCAATACAAAAAATCCTTTGCACAAATGTTCATGCTGCTTAGACAGAAAACTAAGTGTTTAAATAGCTAACCATGCCTCAGATGTGGGAAACGAAACATTTTTAAGAACTTATAATAACAAAATAAAATTCAGATCAAAGAAAAAACAAGCTAACGCTATCAAATATGAATTAAAAAGGTCAAACCAAAAATGTGAGCATTGTGTTGCTATAATGTGCTACTGTACTTAGCATAACTCGGGCAATCTATGTAACAACAAGGCAACTTGGGTTTTTGCCTTTTATAAGATGGCACATGGTAATACCCATTTTGCGTACAAGGAAATAATGCAACCAAGTTTTATAAATACTTTCAAACACCATTCATCCTTGTCCAGATAAAGACACCTATCTCCCCCAACGTTGCTTCATAAGGCACCAAACTTCTTCCATTATAGTAATTAGTACACATAACTGCATCAATAATTTATTCTTCTTTTGTTGTTTACAAACTGGAGTGAACTCTTCATCAACAAAAGCTCTCGCTTACGTCAAGGCCCTCAAGGTAATGCATAACACTGCAAGAACAAGGCATATCTTAAGATTAAAGAAAACTTATTGCACACCTCAAACACAGAAATCCTTGCAACATGAGGCCCATTTTTTTCCAAAAGAAGTTTCTTTTCCTGCAGAAGAAAGGTAAAGTTATGCAGGAAGGTTAGTTTACAGAATGCAGTTTAATCATACTAAGAACAATTTAAAAATAAACAAAAAAGAGCATCAACATTGATTCCAGAACTTTCAACAGTATGCAAATATTGCAACACATTTTCTTTTTTCTTTTTATAAGTAACGAATATTATTAAAAGCATAAGGTACCCCCAAATACACAGGAACATTTTCATGATGATAAAATGGTCCAAGAGGATAACTTATAATAACAGCTAGCCCATAGCCATTAAAAATTCAAATGCATAACATGTTGGGATCAAACAAGGAACAAAAATCAATAAATGAATTCTGAATCTCCCTACTTCTTTTAAATGTGTGACAGCTTAACCCCAATATTTTCATAGAATATGGATCAACTAATATGGGTGAGAATGTGTTTGTGTGTGTGAGCAAATGGGCACACTCATTATCTAAGTGTTTGTATGTGTGTGCATGCACACGAGTGTGACGGCGTCTTTGCGCATGTGTGCATGTTTGCATGTATGTGTAACAAAGAGATAAAGAGAGAGTGATGTAGGCAAAAGGCTGTGTAACACCCTACCCCAGTGACACACAATATTATCCACTTTTGGCTCCCCCGAACTAGACTTTCCAAGAGGTCACCCATCCTGGTACTACTTTCGCAGAAGCACGCTTAACTGCACAATTCTGATGAGTTCATGACTATCACGGCTTTAAAACGCTTTGTTGTCATGAAGGGTGTAAATATACATATAAGTACATCTCTATCTCCATACCCAAGCGATGTGGGGCGTCACAATCACCCCCTCTTGGGACCCAGCGTCCCCGCTGGCGACCTCATGGGATTAGGCCATTCTTGGCG
>NC_081544.1:14650054-14658815 GCF_901000735.1 Corylus avellana | reverse complement strand
CAAAATACAAGGCAAAACTAAAGCACCCTACCTACTTGTTTTTTTGGGACAAGTACTGATTTTTTTTTTTTTTTTTTTTTTGATAAGTAATAACAAATCTTATTGAAAGCGAAAAGGCGCCCTAAAGTACACCGGGAGTATAGAATAGGATCACCTAACTAGAAAGGGAAAAGCGAACAAGAAAGTCATCATAACTAATCGACACTGGGAAAACAAGCGCCACAGTCCAAAGGTACAACGTATGAAAGCAATAGGATAATAAGTCTTCCAAGGAACCCTCCAAGTCCTCAAAACACCTATTATTTCTCTCCCTCCATAGACACCAAAAAAAGCAAGTAGGCACCATCTTCCAAACCGCAGCACTCCCCCTCCTTCTCGAAGACCACCAACAGGCGAGCAAATCGGAAACCCGTCTCGGCATCACCCAAGACAACCCAAACCGACCGAAAAATGCGCACCACAAAGCATAAGCTACCTCGCAATGAAGAAGAAGATCCACCGTCTCCTCATTCCTCTTGCACATACAACACCTATTCATCACAATCACATGCCGCTTCCTTAGGTTGTCTAGAGTCAAAATTTTGCCCAAAGCTGCCGACCACACAAAGAAACTCGCCCTCGAAGGAGCTTGTGTGTGCCACACACTCTTCCAAGGGAATCGCCTCCCTTCAGTACATGCCAAGGAAGCAAATAAAAGTTTGAACTTGAAACGGCCTCTTTTGGAGGAAATCCACCACAACCTATCTTCACACCCTCGTCTTACTCGGGCAAAATGCAACACCTGGAAAAAAGAGGCAAATACATCCACCTCCCAATCATGGGCCCCTCTAAAAAAACTAACATTCTACTAATTAGAGCCACCCCGTACCTCCAAATGAGCCGCAACTAAGGCATCCTTCGCATAGGCAATACTGAATAAACCAGAGAAAGCTTTCTTGAGAGCCGTATCTCCACACCACAAATCTTGCCAGAAGTGAACCCTAGTCCCGTCCCCCACCTCAAAACGCATAAAGCCTTGGAAGTGTCCCCTTGGAAAGGGCATTAGAGCAAAGGTCGTAAGTTCGATCTTTGTCTCTGTAAATTCAACCCCTTCCCCCCACTATTTCAATTAAATATTTTATGCGTTAAGCTTCACTTATTAAGGGAGAGTTTAAGCTCACACATGAGGAGTGTGAGAATATAAATGTGATTAAATTAATTGTTTCCTATTAACTTAAGTTTTTCAGACAAGTGGTGATTTAACAAAAATTACTACAAGAAAAGATGCTCTGTTTGTTGCTTTAGAAAATAATATAGAAGGAACACAGTGACATACTGAGTAAATTTCCACTTAAATATGCTAGTTAATAGTATAATTAAGTAAAGAACAATAAGTGAAAAGCTTTGGAAAATGTTGTAAAAGGATATTGTTTAGGACATAAACTCACAGATTTCCAAACGGGGCGTTCTGTGCTGCACCACCAATGAAACAAAATCAGCACATGCAAAAGTCAAAAACAAAGTAAAAGGTTTCTCAAACTGCAAAAATATAATATTAGCTTATGTCAAATGATTATTTTACAAGTTCACTAAGATGGTAAAACCAGATACTTTTTTATTGATATGTAAAGTATATGGAATGTGGAGACCATTTTCTCTAATATACTGCCAAAGTACTACTAATTCAGAAGAATATTTCATATACGAAAAAAATAATCTAACAGAGGGAAAAAAATACAAGAAAAAAAAAATTATAAGAAACACTTCCGTGTTTGACTCACTTCCTCTAGTTTACTCTCCAATGAACATCTCCACTATATTCTCTCTCCTTTCAGAGCTTTATTCTGTTTTATAGGTAGAACTACTCACTTTAGTATAAGTCCCAATCAAATCATTATGGTAAATTGAAACTTCAGTAGCTTTGGGCTCGCTATTTTTTTCTTGGAGACCAAGATTATAGAATTTTAAAATCTGCAATCAAAAGTTTGGTAATAGAGCACCTTGATCTGAGGTTATGCACATGATTATTTCTTTAAATATGTAACAAGCATTTCTTCAAAAATATCACAGATACCAAACTTGACAACAAGTTTGAAGATTATCCAGGGAAAAAAATGAAAGCATATAATAAGCTATTAAGAATCTGCAAGAAGGCCAAAAACACAAAGTTCTAGCCGCTCTCTTATAAAAATAATTCCATGATGATTACAACGTTGTTCATTGTGTCGATCAAGTAATGCATGTTGAGGAAGAAATCATTGTTGATTGAGCACCAGCTTACTTAATATCAAGCCCAACAAGCCAATTACACTTTCCAATTAATGATCACCCCACTTAAGACGTTATTATCCAAATGAAATTCATTTATACCATGACAAAAGATAAATTACTTTACGTCTTTGTTATTGCTTCCAACAGATTTTTTTTTTACAAATAATCGAGATATCATCAAAAGCGTAAGGTGCCCCCAGTTACACAGAAAGTATACAGGAAAAACCGCCCTACTTAGTAGGGAGTCCAACAGAGATGGTTAAATCAGGTCGTCTCCAAGTTCAAGTCACACTATAGGAGTCCAAGTTCAAACCCATGAATGTTTTTATGCATCTTCACTTCAAAACACAAGATCAAGTTTTTCCCCAATGTGGAGTGTGGGGTACATATCAGTTAAGGTTGAAGAGCAATTTCTTCATGCAGGAAACCAATAGATCAAGAAAGAACACTTTGGGGCTGATTTGGTTAATTTTTGGTCTTCATGAAGGCATATTATATGGCTCAAGTCAAGTATTTGGTTTGGTTCATAGGTTTTACTAAGAGGGCTTTGTTTTATGTTGTGGTACTGCAATGATCATACACATCAACAATAATGAGCAAAAAAAAAAAAAGAAATAGAAGACATTGAGACATAAAGCAGGAGGCAGAGTAGAAAGCATGCCGCTTAATTTCATCAAATTAAGATGATCTTGGTGATTGACAAACCGTCACGAACCAGAAGAAAAGGAAGAAGTTTGCAGGAAAATTATACAGACAGACATTTAAACCTTAATAATGTATTGATTGTACGTTATTAACACTACGAAAAAGGCTTTCATGGTAAAAATCTCATTCGCGGAAAGTCAACGCCTATTTCATTAACAAAATAGAATTCGCAAAAGAAAGTGTAAGAGAAGTTTCAGGGCGCTTAACTGGTCGGAGATCTCAGTGCGGAAGGTCTGCTCTCCAAGAGAAACACAGGCGAGCCACTTGTCCTTGAACTTCATCTCCGCCTGCAACCTCCAAGAGATTAAAATAAGGAAAACAAAAAACTATATATAAAAGAGAAACAAAAAGGAAAAAGAAAAACATACGCGAATGAGAGTGAGAAGAGCAATTCCGGCGAAACCATCATCAGCGAGGAGTTTTTGATAAGAGGAAGAGGAGCCGCTACTACGTCCATGATGATGACGATGAAGGTGAAGCCTCTGCTTCAGATGAGAGATACGGGATGAACCTTCTTCTTTGGAACCAGAAGGTGAATCTTCTTTCGAGCTTCCATGTCCCATTCTCCCTCTGTCTCTCTCTATCTCTCTCTCGGATTAATTCCCTTTCTTTGTTCAGAATATCCCGATCCTCATTGTATATCCATCTCCATGATGTTGACTTGGCAACACTATCACCGGTTCACCATCACGTAATGGCATTTTCGTAAATAACGGTCGTATATAATATGCCGTGTATAGTGAAAAAAGGGATTCGGCTTCTATGCGGTACTACGGCATTGCTGTGGTAGCTCAAAACTGCACCATTTCCCATTCTCCCTCTGTCTCTCTCTTTCTCTCTCGGATTAATTCCCTTTCATTGTTCAGAATATCCCGGTCCTCATTGTATATCCACCTCCATGAATCATGATGTTGACTTGGCAGCACTCTCACCAGTTCACCATCACGTAATGGCATTTTCGTGAATAACGGTCATATATAATATGCTGTGTATAGTTAAAAAAAGATTCCGCTTCTATGTGGTAGTGCAAACTACAGCACTGCCGTGGTAGCTCAAAACTGCACCATTTGGTCTAGTTTTGAGCTGAGAATAATTGTGGGCCCCATCCACTTAATGGTTTTTTAAAAAAAAAATACAATAAACAAATCATTAAGAATTAAAAATTATAAAACAATCAATAAAAAACTAAAAACTAGAAAAAATAAAAAACAAAGGAGTGCCGCTTGGCCAAAATGGGGTGGCCGGCCACCCCATTTTGGCCAAGGGGGTGGCTGGAGCCACCTCTCATGGGGGTTTGGTTTTGGGAGGTTTGATTTTTGGGGGTTCATCTCTTTTTCTTCGTCTTCTTCATGCTCTACTAGGTGTTCTTGTAGCTCATCGGTGACCTCTGGGCTTTGTTCTGGGTTTTCTTCCACAGCCTCATCTTGTTCCTCCATAACCAAGTTTGCTTCTACTTATGGGTGTCCATGCTCTTCACCATCATTTCCACAAATCTCATCCCTTGTTACCTCAGTTTCGACCCCAAATTCTCTTTGCCTTTCCTCACCCACTTTAATGTTCGCTTGTTCTTCTTTCTCATCTTTCTAATCTTCATCTTTATCTTCATCCTGATCATCACCCTCGTTCTTAACAGGTAACATTATGAACTGGAGACTCCCAAAATGGATTCGGTAGGTCCGTCATTTTCACTGGGTCAGATTTGCCCTTGGGGTGGTCCAGTCACGTGGATGAGGTTTTAGAACTCATAAAGAAGACCTGGTAATCCTCAAACCTGGCTAATCCTCAGATTGAACCAAAAGCTCCATAATCTTTGTTTCTCATGGTTTTTATTCCACCGTCTAAACCCAATTTGTTTTTCTTTGTTCCAATGGCCATGGGTGGTTTGTCCACCCCCAAACCGGCCATGTAAGGTGGCTCCAGCCACCCCTTGGCCAAAATGGGGTGGCTGGCCACCCCATTTTGGCCAAGAGCCACCCCTTTGTTTTTTCTACTTTGTTTTTTTTAATTTTTTAATAATTTTAGTTTTTTAATGTTTTCTTGGTTTTAGTTTTTTAATGTTTTTTAAAAGTTTCAATATTTTTAATTATTAGTGGGCGGGGCCCACAATTATTCGTTCCATATGTAGTTTAAAACTGCAACTACAACAGCTATGCGGTAGTGGAATCCTAAAAAAACTGCTTCTGAGCTTCCACCAGTTTTCGACAAAAGCAGGTTAGATTTCGGATATCGTTTGACTTTCGACTGCAACTTGGGTCAGTGGAGTCCAAGTGGGTTCTTGATAATTTCTACCGGACCAACTAGTTTTATATTTAAAAACAAAAACAAATGGGCTTATGGCCAGCATGTCCATGTTTGCCAATTGATCAAAATTCAAATAGTATCCTGTATTATAGCTGATATGATATTGAGCCAATTTCGTGTCGTGGGAGAACGTGCTTGGTGGAGAGAAGACGTGTTTAGAAAGATGATGTGTTTGGGCTAAGCCAAAAATATATCCACACATGACCCACCCCCTAAACTCGACCGTGTGTTTAACTCCTCTCTACACAATGGTTAACCCAGCCCACAACCCCCAACTCCCAACTTAATTGCCCTAGTTACTTCCCTTGACGAAACACATCAGCAACCCACCAAAGAGTGAACCTGCCTCTCTTGCGCAAGGACGTTAATCTACAAAATCCACAGCATCTCGGCAAAATCTTCAATGCCCCCTGCATCGGCCTGGTGACTGGGTGTAATACCCCAACTTTTTAAATCGCTTTACAAAGAGTTTTAACTCCTTACTCAACAAGTCGTTAGCCTTCTAAACCAGCCTTAAACAGAAAACCCTAAGCCACCTTAGCAGAATCAAGCCCTAAGCAACTTTTAGAAGAAAAAATCCCAAAACACCCTGTTGTCCACAATTACCTACCTAAATTAATAGGCAAATAATTGGATGTTTTACCCGCAAGTGCACGAGGTCAACACAATAGTATAGGGTGCAAGTACAGGGTCATTCCCACGATGATTGCTAAATTTTGCTTAAAATTAATTCCAAAAATAAAATAAAACAAAGATTGAATTTGAGTTGATAATGATAAAAAGGTAGGGCTTTGATATCCACCACTAATTATATTTACCTAATATATCAATATGTCAATGTTTTGATCATGTTATGAATATCTAATGTTTGTCAACCTAAGGGCATTGGTGTCTACTCCTTGAGCTATTGAATTTCCTAAGTAATGAATTAGGCATGGGTGTCTACCCTAATTCTTTTCTTTCTTAAAGGATTTAGTATGGGTGTCTACTAAATTGTTCTTTAAGAAAGCATAAAACTATAGAAATCGACAAACACATGAGGCCTAGGGCATGGGTGTCTACTCCCGGTTCCCCATGTTGATTAACCCAAGAATCCGGTGTAGATTTCTTTTGTTACTTATGTTAAACCCAGGACTTGGTCATCCAAATTGATTTAACTAACTAGTCCATACCACATGCATATATTGATCAAGCACACACATATGAGGAATTCATGAAAACAATAATTAATCAATTTAGATATCACAACAAGATCATCACAATGGCGCCAATATTGAATATCAACTAAATATAACTAGAGATTCAATCTAGCCCTACTAAATAAATTAGTTACACATAATAAAAATAAAATTAAAAGAGAAAAGGGAAAGAAAAAACCGAAACGTAGCCTCCAATTCCTCTCCCCACAGTTGTGTCTTTTCCAGCTTAATTATTCTCATGGTTTAGAGGTCTATTTATAGGGCTTTCGAAGTCCTTGTTACACTAGTAAACCTATGAAATTCGTAGGGTTTTACTCCTATTACAAGTGGGACTTGGAAAACCCTAATATGGAAGGAAAGAGAGTCTGTCTGCAGCTTCTAGAATTCTCCGGCGCACAGATGCAATCGATCACAAGTCTCCTGTGATCGATCACACTACTAGAAACTCCAATTTTTCCAAAATTCTCTCTTTGAGCCCAAATCTTCCAGCTTTACTTTCTTTTCTACCAAAAGCCTACAAAAGCAAGGAAAACACATAAAAAAGCTAAAATGACATAAATTAACTAAAACTAAAGAATTAAAACTTGTAAGTTAAGGGCTAAAAATATGAATATTTTAGCACTTAACACTCTCAATAGGCGAGCGCTCTCCCTGGGGACCACACGAGCGCTCGTTTGAACTTCACGCCACCCTCGTGAAATCGTACTCTGAACACTTTTGGCCTTTTGTGAATAGTACACGAGCGCTTGCATGAATAGTACACGAAAGCTCATTGACCATTTTTCAAACCCTTGATTAATTCCCGAAACGCACTTCTGAAAAGCATTTTTGGCTCATTGTGAACAAAACACAACCACTTGCCCATGGACCACACGAGCGCTCGGTCCTTTTTGACAAAATTCCTATTTTGCCCTCAGCTTCCTTCCCCTATAAATACCCCCACACCCCATTCGACCATAACCCTTATTTAGCCTCTGAAGCCCTAGAGAAACCATGTTGCCTTGATTCTTGAGTGTGTGTGAGGTTGTGAGTAACCTTGGAGAAGAGAGAAGCATCCTTGGGAGGCTTGCTTGTTGAAGTAACTACTATAATCCTTTATGTTTTATGAGCTTCTTGATTTACAATGGCGTAGTTATTAATATCTAGAAGTTCTAAGTTTTACTTAGTGTTATGATCATTCTCTTTAAAGTTTCAAGTTTTAAAATGCTATAACAAGTCTTTTTGCCTTTCTTCATGAAACAAGAATGATTTTGAAAAAGTTTTTCAAATCACCTTTGTTTCCTTCAAAGTTGTATGTTTTGCACTTGGATGTGCCTATTTCTTAAAAAGAGGAAGAAATGTTTTCAAAGGCTTTTTAACACCTCTTTGATTCTTTGTGTTGTGTTTTCTTGTGGTACTTGTGTTTATTTTGAGCCTACAAAGAGAAGTACCTGTAGTGACCCAAATAATTAACTACACTTAGGTAGCTTAGTTAGAGGGTTAATTTGGGTTTTGGGTCCACTAGGAACAACTGGAAGGGTACTTAGGGTATTTTGGACTTTCTAACCGCACGTATGCTAGGTTTGCCGGACGTACGTTGCTGTCGTTAGTAGAAGACATATGCGGGGAGGCCACCGTACATATGCCTACAAAAAGTACAAGGACGTACGATGGGGGAGCATCGGGTGTACGCTACTTTTCGGAAAACCTCTGGATAATACCTAGATGTACGATACAGTCTTTGGACCGCTGGATAAATAGTACAAGACGTACGCCCAATAGTACCGGACATCCGCTACTTTTCAAAAGAGTTGGTGAGCGTCTCCAGCTTTTCTCCTCTATAAATACTAACCCTACCCTCTCCCTTTTCTTGTTCAAACTTGCCCCTAGGCTCCTAGGAACCCGTTTTTGAGTGTGTTCTTGTGAGATTTTATGTTTTGTGGAGAAGGAGAGATGTTTTCTAGAAGGATGCTTCTAGAAGGTAACACTCTGCGCTTAACTTTTCTCTCTAAGTCGTTATGCTCTTTTAATGTTTTCTATAAAGGAAATGATTAAATTAGAATTTCTCTAATTGGAGTCAAAATCGGATTTGATTCAAATTTGGATTCTGCACATGTCTTGGTATTTTGACCATAACTTTCAGGTCAAATATCCGATTGAGGTGATTCAAGTTGCATTGGAAAGCTAACTCAAAATGATACAAATCACTCTGAAATAGCAGTTTCCTCATTCGGATTACCGCTATGCCAAAATCATCTTGTAAGTTAAGAACGCAAATCTGGACGAATCATATTCCGATTTGGACTTAGGTTATCTTTATCCTAATT
>NC_081544.1:14636585-14649954 GCF_901000735.1 Corylus avellana | reverse complement strand
AAAGAAGTGCCGATTAAACTCATGCTTGAAGATATCCCAAGTAATGGCATCCTCTGATCCCAAATCAGTGACAAGCACCACCTTCTTATCCTGCCACCAGCGTTTAGCTTCCCTAGTCAGCTTATAAGTAGCATAAACCACCTTCTGCTCATTGGTGCATCCAGTCGTCGCTAGCAATTCCCCCACATCGTTTAGCTAGTTCTCTGTGCTAATGTGATCGCCTCTCCCATCAAAGCTCTCCGAATGATGACTACAAAAGTCCTTCAAAGAACAGCTTGTCCCTTCAACTGGCTGCCTTGCGACCCTATCTCGGTCTAAGGCCGACACTAGCTAGCCAATTGCGTCCATCACCTGACTTCCTAGAAGCGCTGCTTCATGGATCGGAATGTCCATAGGCTCGGGGTGAACATTGTCCTCAGGGCTTTAGATTTCTAATTCACTAGGTCTGGTTGCTAGGTTCCTTCGGGGTGGCATTCTCTGCAACGAAGAACAGAGTTAGAACCGACTTGTCTAGAACCGAACGATCAACTCTGGTGTGATCATAGCCTAAGTGCTTTTTTCCTTTTATCCTATAGTTTTTTCAGAGCATAAGGCTCTAATACCAACTGTAACAACCTCGAGGGGCAAGTCAATTAAATAGTAATTGATCTCATGGTTTGCCTCCCAGCCCTATCCCTCATGAGATAAGACTCAAGGATTTCAATCTCTCATAGACGAGAGACCTCAACGGAAGACTTTCTAAACTATAGGAATAAAAAGCATTACTTACACAACCACACATTCATACACCAGCGTAAACAAAATATCTCATAATATAAGGATAATCATCAAATGTACTGGTCATCAGACCATCATCAAATAAGGTTACAACCCATAATATAGTTCTCTTAAAAAAAAGATCAACAGATCAAATCCTAAGTTTAAGCAAAGCTAAAGAGATAACCATCTTGATCATATCTGCTTGGGTGGTTCCTCCATCAGTCCACATAGAATGTAACCAAACTGGATCCAAGTCCTCAAAGATTACTTGAATCAAATCCTGCACAATCACCCACGTCTACTCCGAAGGCTTCTTCTTCTAAGCTAGCTAAACGAACAATTATTCGTAATGAAGGGGGAAAAACATAGGGTAAGTCTAAAAACTTAATGAATGTTAACGCATATAATGCCCATTCCAGTTTTTGTAATGAACTCTGATTTTTATAAAGTATGCAACAGTTCCATCATAATAGTTTTCCATAGATGTGATATAGATGTATGATATATGTATATGATATAAGGTAACAGTTATAGTTCAACAGTATGGTCTGCCCGAGATATTACCTATTCTTAGCAAGGTTGGTGTTATTCCGAGGGACCTGTAATACAATGTCAGTGTCCCAGCCATTGTACGCTACCGTACATAACACTAGCGGCACAACCGAGTCCAACCTCGAGTGGCCCACACTGCTAATGATGTCCGTTCTGTAGTAATTGCCAATTAAGACTGCGTCGGCCATAAAATAATCATTGGATCTAAGACCCATATAATACACACATTTGGCTATAAAGTTAACATGGATAGTAAGCCCATGACCATTATACCGCACATACCGGTGTACCATGTCATACGATGCAATTTATCTTGTCTGTATTTTACATGCATGCTTTTTTCAAGTCTTACTTTGTTAACATATTCAGCACAACGTTTTTCTCAAAAATGCTAGAGTTCATGTGCAACAAGTGTAAATCGTGAGAGTTACAAATATGCATATTTTGGTACACAAAATAGACGTGCAATCATGAAAATAATATCGAGCATTATGTGAATTAAAACTCATCTGGGTCAATTAAATCCTTCGAGTACTCCTTCAACAAGTTTGGGTCCTCCAAATCTGTGGAAAACCTTCTATTAGTCCTAGGTTTGTCTAAAACAACCCTAGAGCATGAAAACAAGAGCTATCGGATGGCCGACCAAAATAGTGTTCCCTGTAACGCTTTTGACCGTACATCCGAGCTCCATGCCGTACATCCGCCCAGAAGGTTTCAGGGAGAACCTTATTTTGTCCATTCATCTTCCTATCCTCCCAAATCGATTTCTAAGGCTACGAAAAGGCTTTCTAAGACTACCTATTTATGATTGGTTAAGCTTAACCATATCTTCTAGGTCTTCCCAATTTTCCCTTTAAGCTTGGAAGTTTTCCAAAAACACTTTCTTTTCTTCCATGACCTACAAAAACACAGAAAACATAAAAATGAAATAAAATAGCACAACATAACAAGACTAAGAAATTAACAAGTGTAAATTAAGGGCTAAAATATGAATATTTTGGCACTTATCAAGTCACTAATTGCTTGAACTGGAGTAATTGTCAATAACCCTGCCAGGTTAGCCGAGGTTAGTTTTGGGGGCGTTACAATATGATATCAAAGCATACGGTCATGCCGACTGAAGCTGACAATCTGAGAATAGGCTACAATACCGTAGGAGTAAATCTTTAAGACTGGAGCATAGGATAGACCTAGTTTCCCTGTTTGTTGTTTGACTGAGGTACGGGCTAGACTAACAGCCCACTTGATTGCTTAGTATTAGGTTGAACAGGATCACATGCTCTGCATCGCGGGCACTTGATCCTGCCCTACACTTAGATGCGCGATGAATGCCGACGCTGTGCAATTGTTCGAGAATGGCCAGCAAAGTGCGGGCCTTACACACCCCGGATACAAGCTATGCCCCATCAAACGTATGGTTTCAACCGGGTTCTTTCGGAGGCCTAAGTCCCTACCACCGGATCAGATTCAAGAAGGGAAAGCACAAGCAGACTCCAAGAATGACCAGACAACAACGACATAAGGCCGCTTTCCTCTCCAACGTTGATGAGGACTATGAAGAGTTGGTCAAAGATGTGAAGAAGATCCATCAGAAGAATCGACTAGAGGTTGGTAGCTTTTGAGTAGATAGGTTGCTAGGTAGCTTGGCTACGCATTGTACTTTGTAGTACATTGTGTATTAGATGCTCATGTGTTTCCAAATTGAATTTCGAAAGGAAAAAGAACTTCACTCGTACCTCATATTAGGGCTTATGCCCATATTTCCACAATTAGTAAAATTGGAGTTTTAATTCGTTAATCTAACAACCTAGAGCTTGAATAATATATAACAATCCACTATACACGAAAGCTCTATGTTAATTTTAGGGATTTAGCTTCATATTCAAAACACCCAATCTCTGACCTAATCACAAATCCCACCTCTAATATGATTTTTGTGCTTAATACACAATGGGTAACATGAAAAATACAAAGAGTAGCTATAAATTCAACAAATTAACAAAAGCCCCAAAATCTTATATAAAACCCTAATTTTCAGACCAAATTAAACTCTCACAAGTCCTCATGTTTTCAAGCTTCAATTCTAATGGGTATAACGAAAATCATAAGAAAGGGGTTTAAGGATTTTACCTCACAACCATCCATGGCCGAAAACCCTCTTGGCTTCATCTTCCTCTTCTTCTTCTTCTCACAACTAACTCTCTCTCTCTACATCTTTGTTTCTCTCTTTAAATCTCTGCATCTCTCTCTCTCTCATTGTTGGTCTCCCTCTCACTGTCGATTTCTCTGTTGGTCGTGTGCATACGTGAAGAGGGGGAGAAGGGGATGAAAAGGAAAGTGAAAGAAGAGAGGGGGTGTGTGTGCATGCATATTGAGGAAAGGGTGATGGTACAACTGTTATAACATGTGGCATGCATATAGAGGGGTGTGCGTATACGTGTATATTGAGGAAAGGGTGATGGTACAGCTATTATAACATATGGCATGCATATAGAGTCCTCATATTAACTTAAATCCCAAACTTTCTAAAATCACAGAATTTCCCCACTTCATTTAATTCATTATTTCTTAATATCATGTTCCACCCTACTATTTATTTTAACTACAACTTACCCACATATAATTATTTACCACATACCAAAAAATTGGACATCATTAACCCATCAAAAAATTTCTCAAATTGCAGGTACCTTAACTACTTGACAGCCTGACTTATTAAACTTGGAAAAATCATAACTCCTTCTACAAGCGTCAAAAAATCATGAAACCACTTTTAAAATCTTCCTTTCTCATCATTCTATAATGTCTTTAAACAGTTTTATTTAAGGTCACTCATTGAATTTTCGGCGTCCAAAACAATGTGACTTTTCTTTCAATAACCCACTAAAATTCAAACTAGCAATTTTTCATCATCTTTCACATTAAGTCTATTTACCTAACTTCATATAAATCTTAATAAAATTGCAAATCCTCCTTATCCTTGATATTAAGATCACCTTTCTTCAAGGTATAAATTATGGGGTATTACATTAACAGTCTTTCCCGCGAAAGATGACTTATGTTTATTGCTTTCATTTTATTTTTTGTTTTGTTTTGCTAAGGGACCAACAAAAGTTAAGTTTGGGGGTGTTTGATGTATGCCAAATATTGCATATTTGGACCCCTTAATTTACTTTTGTTAATCTTTTGGCTGTGTTATTATCTAATGTTTTGGGTTAGTTTTGTGTCTTTAGTGTTTTGTAGGTAACTATGGGATTTATGTGAAAGTTGCACACTTTGGAGAACCTGCCAACGGACCTACGATCGAGTGCAAGATACTACGCTCGAGCGCACCTGCTGATGTGCGAAATATATTCACTTGCAAGCGCATGAATCGTTTGTAGTAGAGTGTGTGCAAGTGCGAGGTCGAACCACAGGGAGTTGTGTTTGCAAAAACCAATTTCTAATTTAAACTAAATTATGTTTTAACCTAGTTCTGAAGTTTGTGATTTTGCCGTGCAAAATAAAACATAAACTATTGAAAATGATTAAAACAATTGATAGAAAACACTAAGGTTTTTAGAATCCACCGCACCAAATCAAAACGACACACTTCTATGTTTTTGTTCATAAAATCCGAAGAGCAATAAAAATCCAAACATGTTCTACTATTTATAAACCCTATCGAAAGATTCAATGAATCCATCTGTGTACAAATCACAACGAATATCCAACTTAAACCAAATCATCCAATGTATCTGTTTAATCAACAAATCACATTGGATATCCGATTTAAATTGAATCATTCGATGTATCCATTGGATGAAAAACATCAAATATCCAACTTTTGCAAATAAACAATCGCAATCAATCACACGAATTTAATCTTGCAATTGAAACAACAATAGAACATCAAACTTTATTTTGAGAACAACAAGGTGGAAGAAAAAGATGAGAAAACTGAGGTTCTAGAGGAACCACATCTGGAAAAAGAAGAGAGCACTGAGACTTCTTCAACATCAGCTCCTATTCCCGAAGTACCAAGAGTCCAAGAGAGAATTCTGTTGTGCAAATATCTACCTAAATTAATAAGCAAATAATTGTAAGTTTTACCTGCAAGTGCACAAGGTTAACATAGTAGTATATGATGCAAGTACGGGATCATTCCCATGAGGATTGCTAAATTTTGCTTAAAATAAATTCCGTAAGTAAAACAAAACAAAGATTGATTTTGAGTTAATAATAAAAGCTAGAGCTTTGACATCCACCGCTAATTATATTTAGATAATATAACAATATGCCAATGATTTGATCATGTTATGCATACTTAATGTTTGTCAACCAAAGGGTATGGGTGTTTACTCTTTAAGCTATTGATTTTCCTAAGCAACGAATTAGGCATGAGTGTCTACTCTAATTCTTTTCTTTCTTAAAGGATTTAGAGCCTGTTTGGGATTGCGGTGGAAAATAGAGCTTTTGAATATAGAGCTTTTGCCTATGAGCTTTTGTCAAAAGTACTATTACTGAAAAGCTGTTTACATGTTTGGTAACCACATGTCTTAAGTGCTTTTTTTGATGTTACTGATGTTTGGTAACAAAACAAAAAAAGTGCTTTTAGTTGAAAAAATGACAATAAAGGACATGTAATGATTTTTTTTTTTTAATATAGGCCAAAAAAAAATATCATTATGTAACACCAAATATATGTCATTTTACGTAAAATCATTACATGTTTTTCAATAAAGGCCTAAGGTTGGTAATGATTTTTTTTTTTTTTTCCATTTTATACCAACCTTTTTATATAAAAATGGTTAACGTTAGCTTTCACAAGTAAAAATTATTTTGTAATGGTTTATGTAACAAAACGTCAACATATTCTTTCTTTTTTGTTAAAAAAAAAAAAAATTATTTAAATTATTTAACACACTTTTTAACACCACAACACTTAAAAGTATTTAACACATAAAAAAGAACAACATTCAAGGAAATCCTTACAACATTTTAAGTAGTTTATAAAAATAAAAATAAAAATAAAACATTAACGGGTCATAAGTAGATTAGCAATACGATCACGCTCAATGTTCATAGAATTTTCATATGATGTCTCTGATTGTTGTATGCTTGACTCATCTTGTGCTTCGTCATCGCCTATACTGTCAGTAGGTAATAAATCCTCATCATCATCATATGGTTGGAACTCAGCATCCTTTATTGCATGCTTCCTAATGAAGTTATGAAGAGCCATAAACGCTACCACGATTTTCACTTGTTTATCATAAGGAAAACTCGGCATGCAATGCAATAACTTCCACTTATTTGTCCAAACTCCAAATGTTCTTTCAATAGTGCATCTAAGTGATGAATGTGCATGATTAAAAATTTCATGCATACCCCTCGGTTGGCTTCCGCGACGAAAGTCTGGTAGATGATACCGTTCTCCTTTGTATGGCCCCATGTATCCCTTCATATGAGGATATCCTGCGTCTACCAAGTAATACTTTCCTACAAAAAATATACAAATAACAATCATAATTTTTTTTTTTTTGTTCATGTATAATTCATAATTGTTATTTTTATTAAATACAAACCTCTAGGTGGGTGTGGAAATCGCAATTCTTCCTTTCGAATAGCTTCCAAAAAAATGCGTGTATCATGTGCAGTACCTTCCCATCCAGCCCAAACAAAGGTGAAACACATACGAAAATCACAAACAGCCATAACATTCTGAGTAGGAGTCCCTTTTCGACCAATATATGGTATTTGGTTTGATGGAGAAATTTTAACTGGCACATGAGTTCCATCAATGGCTCCAATACAATCTTTGAAGTATGGCCAATACCGCTCATCATCACGAATTTTTCTTGGAACATCCATAAACTCCCTATCAATAGGATTAATAATGTCAACCGCCATTCTTGAAACAGCCATTAAAACATGAGAAAAATGTCTACTAATTGTTTCTCCTGAATGTTGAAACCTTTCTTGCACTATCCTATTTCCAAACCCATGGCCTAAAGTAATCAAAAACATAGCTACCAACTCTTCAACAGTTAATTTCCTAGTATCTCTTAAATGATATTTTTCCTTCAACTCTTTACACAAGTAAAGGAATACGTGTATTTCCATTCTGAAATTTTGTTTGCACCTATCAGGATTACCTTGTACAATTTCCATAACCCATTTATAACCTGTTTGAGAAGAGGTCCTACAAGATTCCTTTGCAATATATGGCATATAATAGTTCTCAACAAATTCTACTGCTGCAGCTGCTAGAATAAAAACATCATTTTCATTTTCATTTTCCTCTTCACCATAATCACTATCACTTGTATCATCTTGAGTGCTATAATCACTATTATCCATGTCTGTAAGGAAAACAAATAAAGAAATAAATACAAAATAAATATATAAGCACCCATAAAAATAAGAAAAACATCATCCAAGCATAGTTATGAAATATTATAATATACTCATCTTAGTACACAAATCAACACATCAAAAAATAAAAAATAACACTCAAACAAATCCTTATAGCTTCTCAAATAGTTCATAACAAAACAACTTTAAAAAATAACAACATTAATCCATGCTACGACGGTTAATTTCTCTATTTCTCATTCGCTTGATAAAGTCAATCTGCAACCATGGCTCTTTAATAGTCACAAACATCTCTTTATGTGATCTCTTAAGGAATACATCTGTTGCAAACTTAAGGATATCAATGTCATTTTCTCTTTCAGCAATCCCCCGAACAACATCCATTACCTCTTCAATATTACATCCAGGCTTATCGTAGCTCTTGGATGTCACTGTATTCTTACTTTCTATTACATCACAAATACGACTCAAATGTTCACTAACAATTTGAACTCCTTTATTTCTTTTCTTACATTGAACCGCAAGACCAAACTTCTTATTTCCTTTATCCCGCGTATCTAAATCAGCAGGAATATCATCAATGCCATGTGTATTGAGATTTGGTTCATCATCCAAAACATCTAAACCTTCTACAACATTGTCATCTTCATTAAGCATTACTTCTGCACTATCTATGGATCCAATATCATTAGGAACCAACCCTATGGATGGTGCCCAAGATCCCTCCCCAGTGGCAGTTATATCTCTAAACAATATCTCCACCTTCATAGCATAAGCCAAACCTGTCGTGCGAAACTTGGTTGCTTCTGGAACTTCCTGTATTTAGGTATATGTAAAAATCAATAATAAACATTTGTGCAAATCATTTAAACAAAAAACAAACAAGTACAAATATAATACATGTAATTTTTTTTCCCACCAATCATCGGGTGCATCAATTGTCTTTTTCACCGGATTCCATCCAAGGCCAGTTTCCTTCCCTATCAATCTCTTCCAAATGTTCCACTCTTTTTTCAAACTATCTCACTTGTTCTTTAGTTGTTTATAGCAATATTGTTTTCCAGTTTTTTCATTAAATTTATCTATCACATTTTTCCATCCTGTCCTATTGAAATGTGTTCCTGGGCGGTTACCAGCATGAATCTCAGTAATACATATGTCAAGATAATCTTCTAGCATTTTTTCAGTCCAAACTACTTTCTTTATCTGAGTATCTACTGTAGTAGCAACGTTGCTTTGACCTTTTTTACTCATTTTGTCGCACAGTAAATAATCTGATAAAATTATAAATAAAAAGTGTGTTAAACACTATTAACAATTAAAAATTTGTTTAAATTGATCAATTGATAGAATGAAAAAAAATTATATTTACATAAGTAATATGCATGTCCATCAAACAAAAGGGCAATATCAAAAAATAATGGAATCAAGTTTTAGAAAGAAAAAAAAAAAAACATGTTCAATATATATATTGAGTATGTTTCAGAATCAAGTGTTGCAAAGGACAAAAACATGAGTTGGTGGTAAAAGAGAGATTATATATGTAAAATGAAATTGCTGAAATCAAGTTTTGCAGGACTGTTTTTGCTTAGAAAAAAAAATAATAATAATAATTGCAAAGATAAAGGCCTGATTCGGTGGTGTGTGTGAGAGAGAAAGAGGTTTACAAAATATATATATATATATAAAGCGTTTCAGAAGTAAGTGTTGCAATTTGCAAAGGACAAAAAGGTGGTGAGAGAGAGATTATATATTTATATATATAAAATGAAGTTGCAGGAGTGTTTTTGCTTTAAAAAAAATAAAAAAAAAAAAAAAATTAATTAATTGCAAAGAAGAAGGCATACTCGGTGGTGTGAGAGAGAAGGAGATTGTAAAATATCTCTGCCAAATCCATGTGGTTCACAGAAAAGAATAAAAATTAAAAAAAAAATTAATTAATTGCAAAGAAGAAGGCTTGAGTCTGTGGTGTGAGAGAGAGAGAAAAAAATTGCAAAATATCTCTGTCAAATATGTTGACCCACGTCCTTGTCCTTTTCCTTTATGTTGACAGAAGGGCAAGGCTTTGAGATGAGCGCGACGTGTGAGAGAGAAAGAAACAGTGAGATAATTCAAACGGGGCACGTGAAGATGCAGAAAAAGGGGCAGCATCAGAAACAATGCAAAAAAGAGTGTTCAGAAAGAAAAAAAACATCTAGAAGCCAGCAGAGTGATAAAGCGATCGTCTCTCTCACTCTGCTACTCCTCAAAGTATATCTCTCTCCCTCAATATTTTCTTCCATCTCTCACTCAGTAAAACCATACACTCAAAAAACAAGCCAAAATACATAAATCTCGTCTCTCTGTCACTTTGCTCAAAAAACTATACTGCTCACCATGATTTTTCTCTTTCTATATAAACACCTTTCTCTTGGTTATGTTTTTTTGTAGCCAAGAACGTCAAAGTTTCGTCTCTCTCTCTCTTTGACCCTCGAAAGAACAGAGTATATAGAAATCAAAAGAAAAATAAGACATACCACAATATGTAGCTCTCAAAGATGGGCGACGGGACTCAGCAGCTCTCAAATTCACAGAAGGGTTTGCAGCTCTCAAATTCGCGGAGGAGGCGCAATGCATGAAAAAAATTTGTATATATATTGGTAATGTTGTAAATATGTGAAATATTTTGGATATTTTTGGCACTATGTTATTTTCATTAAACAAAAACTGCGGCGCGCCTTTTCCATTTAAAGTGCGTTTGGTCAAAAAGCCCCAAATTGGAGCTTGTGGCTAAACGCTCGGTTTAACGTTTGGGAGGACGAAAAGCTCTTTATTAAAAGAAACCCAAACGACCAATTTTTTTCTTGAAAGTGCTTTTTGGAACCTAAAAGCCCTTTTGGTGCTGTAAATCGCAATCCTAAACATGCACTTAGCATGGGTGTCTACTAAATTGTTCTTTAAGAAAGCATGAATTTGTGGAAATCGACAAACACATGAGGCCTAGGGTATGGATGTCTACTCCCGGTTCCCCATGTTGATTAACCTAAGAACCTGGCGTGGATTTCTTTTGTTACTTTTATTAAACCTAGGACTCAGTCATCCAAATTGATTTAACTAACTAGTTCATACCACATGCATATGTTGATCAGGCAAACATATATGAGGAATTCATGAAAACAGGAATTAATCAAGTTAAATATCACAACATAATCATCACAAAGGCGCTAATATTGAATATTAAATAAACATAATTAGGGCTTCAATTTAGCCCTACTAAGTAAATTAGTTACACATGGGTTTGATGTTAAACATCTTCATAAAATAAAATAGAAAGGAAAAGAATAAACCCAAAACTTGAACTTGAAGAGCTCCAATTCTTCTCCTTGGAAATTGTCTGTCCATTCTAGAGGTTTAAGGGTCTATTTATAAGCCTTGGGGATACTCTAGAAACCCTAAAAAACATAGGGTTTGAGCCCTAGTTCGCACAAAGTTTCAAAACCCTAAAATCACACTTTCCATAAAGAGGCTGGCTTGCTCCTGACGCATGGGTGCACTCGATTGCAGCTTGTGTGCGATTGATCGCAAGACTGTGATCGATCCTCTATGTTGGGCGCTGCGATCAAGGCTGCTACTTGTGCGCACGAGCGCATGCCTTGCGCTCGTCTTGGCCTTCGCCTGTAGTGCGCTCGATCGCAGCTCCCCTGCAATTGATCGCACTACCAGAGCCTCCAATTTTCTCCAAAATAGCTCTTTATGCCCAAAACTTCCGACATTGCTTCCTTTTCTTCCAACAACCTACAGAAAACAAAGAAAGCACATAAAAGAACTAAAATAGCATAAATGAATCAAAACTAAAGGATTAACAAATGTAAGTTCAGGGATAAAATATGAATATTTTGGCACTTAATAAAGTTTGTTGGGGTTATGTGATGTGCAAATTGAGGACATTAAGATAGATAAACTCCATGAGTATTCTTCTTATTTTATTCCAGTTATGATTCCCTTCCGAATGAGAAACTATTTGAGAAGACTCAGAATGGTCTACCTCGATCTATGGACAGTTGGAATCACCCTGAAATAGGAAGAATTCATTCTCTTTGGTGCAAGAGAAGAAAAGACTGGTGTTTCAAGTTTAAGAGGAGGACAATAGTCTGGCTGAAGACATTAAACTTAGCGGTCATGGGAGGCACCCCATAGCACATCCTTTTTATTTTTGTTTGTTTTTCATTTTATTTTTCTGTTGTTTATTATTAGTTTCTTTTTGTTTTCCGTTGTTATTTTAGTGTTTTGTTTTGCAGGGACAAATGTGCTTCAGTTCAAGTTTGGGGCTATGTTATGAGTCATGCTATTCCAGACAATTTTGTCCATCTCCCGAGTAAGATTTTTTCATGTTATACACACATCGGAGACAATGTATAATTTAAGTTTGGGGGTGTGGGAGACACTGTACACACACTTTATCCCATTTTTGGAAAAAATGCATGTTCATGTTTGTTTTAAAATTTTGGTTGATCTAAAAAAATTGTGATTTGATTTTCATTGGTAAGCTTAAAATTTTGAACACATGATCTGATAATAGAATTTTTTAAGTTTGGTTACTTGTTTTAGGCATCTAAGAATTCACTTGTTTGATCTGATCTGACACAAGCACATTATCACATAATTTGTGGAGTATAACATGTGAGTCGATGTGTATGTTTCTATGTCTTGGGTGAAATTGAATGACTTATTAGATGGATGCTTTGGCATATATATATATATATATATATATATATCATGATCATTGATAAACTTTTCACTAAGTAACTGGACTTCTTGCCCCATTAAGTATTGAGTGTTCACGTCAAAAGGTCTACAGTGCTTATCTTATCAGCTGTGGATTTTACTAAATGAATCTATTTGGAAAACCTAACGCAGCTATTATTGTAATCACCATGTTAGAGATATTTTCAAAAAAGATGGCTCATATTGAAAATATTAGTAATTCTTATACTTATTGAGACCGTGGACTCATTAATCCGCCTATGTAAATGTGGTAACACCACAATTACACCACATTTACATAGATGTTGATGCAGATGTAGACGAGGGTGAAGATGATCCATATGCCTGCCTAGTTTATTATGGATAAGGCTTTCTGGTGCTTTAGTTTGTTGTAGAATATACTTAGACATGCTCTAGGTACTTTTGGTGTACATTTACCTATGTGCCATCTGTGTCACTTTTGATTAGTGTGTTTTCTTGTCATGTAAAGTACAATGTATAAATCTGTTTAATATAGAAGTCTTTTTATCAGCTCGGATATGTTATGTGAGGGTTATATGAGAAAAAATAAAATTTTCCATTGCGAGATTTATAATCTCTGATGATATTGAGGTATAGATAGTAGTGCTTAGTAGCAATTGGAGATTTCCACTTTCGCCTTTAGAGTCAGCAAAAGAGCTATGCCAATAACCGGAGCGATCGTTGGAATTCGACGTAGGGGATCATATATTTCTTAAGATATCACCCATGAGGGAAGTGATGCGATTTGGGAAGAAGGGGAAGTTCAGCCCTTGACTTATTGGGCCGTTTGAGATCACCCACAGAATAGGGAGGTTGGCATACATGGTTGCCTTACCCCTAGATTTGATCAGAACTCATGATATTTTTCATGTCTCGAAGCTGGGGAAGTACATCTCTAACCCCGATGTAATTGTGGAATACGACCCGTTAGGAATCC
>NC_081544.1:14592530-14636485 GCF_901000735.1 Corylus avellana | reverse complement strand
ATCCATGTGCATGTGTGTGTGAGAGAGTGAGAGACGGACACAGATTATTAGTCAGACCAAGACTGATATACATAACTGCACATTACTTGTGTCTTAAAAGTAGCTTTGAACATCGATTTAACATACGAACACTATACTCACTACTAAAACCAGGGGAAAAAAAAAAAAAAAAAACAACAGCTAGATGTTAAAACCTTTCATCTCTTGTGGGTCAACCAATAAACCATAAAATACCCCCATGTACATATTTTCATCAACATACTTACACAGGGGAGAACGTAACCAACAACTTACCAGCCTTTGTCATTTCAAGAGGAGATATTCGTGCAGTATAATATGTTCCTCTAGTGCTAAGTTCCTGGACACTGAATCTGCATAAACCTTCAAGGACAACTATGTATGTGACCCTCCCACTCGGTTTTTCCACTCCTCTTGACAAATGTAAAGCACGAGCTGCAACTCCCCTGAGAAATAAGATAACAAATCACTATGATTTCACAGTTCACATTCTGCCTTATGAAAACACCCAACATTAACAATGCTAGCAAAACAATATCCACTACAGAACATGATAGATGCTGCTGTGAAACATACCTTGTATGCCAATGAATAATTTCCTGTTGATTTTTGACATCAAGCCTCTGAGAATCAGATGTACCCACTTGAATTCTTGAGCTCCTCTCTCCGGAATCACTTCCCACGCCTAAAAATTCCATAAAAAATAAATAAACAAACTCATAGATAACAAAAGCAAACTCATAGATACCCAAAGGGTCAATAGGTCAAAAGATCACCTTGAGATAACACAGGGCCTACAGCTGTTGTCGACTCGGCAGCATCACGAACTGGAAGAATGCCAATTAATCCCTTCTCTTCCCGCTGCCACAGCTCTTGCTCCACCAATTTCACACTACATTAACGCCAAAGTATACCTTGTGTTAAATTAAGCAATAAAAACCCATATTCTCCACTTGGTTGCATATCAAATGCGATAAATACAACAAAACTTGTCAAATTATGGATTGAGTCATTGAAATTACAAATTTATTATAAAAGTTTCACGTTTTCCTTCCTTTTCCAACCACTTCCAAGCAACCAAACGCAGAATTACTCAACGACTAAGTTTCGAATAAAAAAGGAAAACTACAAGCGTCCGTTTGGTTTCCGAGAAAACCGAAGAAAAATAGAACGAACTACAAAACTTAAAAATCTCATATCATGAGAAGTTGACTTCCAAGCCGATTAGTTGTATTAAGCTCAGCTTAGCGCAGTTGCAGTCTCTGTTTCCTCAAGTTCCCAATCAACAAAGAGAAAAGCTCGAAATGTTAAGAATCCATATTTTCCGAATTTTCTAAGCAACCAAACGAAAACCACAATCATAGCCTCCAAACTTTCCAAGAAAAACAATAAATTCAACAGAGAAATCTGAATTCTCAAGGAAAACAAATACATAGTCGAATTTTGAATAACAAGAGAGAGCGAGAGAGAACCTGCTGGGCGAAGTGCATCGAATTCGAATGATGGCGCCAGGTAAGAGGACCTTGTTACGGAAGGGAAGGATGCCGAGGCGACTCGGTAGCTCCACCGATTCGGCCATGTTTGCAACTCAGGACACACTCTGACAAAAAATTTCTTTTTTTTCTCCGAAGAGATCCGGCAGAAGAAGATGAAAGGTAAGGTGGGCACGTGTGGGTTGGTTTGGTTCAGTCAGGAGTGGAACCTAAACAAGACGTCGTTTGTATTTTTTCCCCGTATTTATATCAAATTTATTTTTTGGTTAAGTCCCTTGTGTTTTATGGTTTTTCGAACTACCCCTCTACTAATTCGCCTCATGCAAAACCCCCCATGATAATTCTCAATTTCTAATTTTCGCCTAAAAAATCTTAAATGCCCCATGATGTTTATTATTTTAAAGAGAATCAAACAAATGTCTATCAATTTATATTTGTATATGGAATTTGAGTTATTTTGAGATATGGGATTTATATTATATGGTCAATTCTAACTCAATTCATGTAATTAAACGGATCAGATTTTTCAACTTTAATTCATTAATTTTATTTTGAATTTATATCTGAGTTTATATATCGTGTCAAAATTTTCAGTCTTTATATTGCGTGTGGGTTCGAATTATATCAAAATATAGTTATAAGATTATATAGGCCACGATACATAATTAAACCGACTTTTTACCTAGCTAATTTTATATTAAATTTATGTTAAATTCACAAATGATATAAAAATTGTCAACCTTTTCACACCTTTATACACTTTTGATGATAATGTTTTGACGTCTTGTATGGTTGGTGTTGGTGATGATGACGTGTTCTTTATTAAAATAATTAAGTTATACTAATTTTTTAAACATATAATTACAATGGTTGTAGACAGGGGGCGAACCTATCCTTAGGGGTGGGACGAATGTTCTCCCAATATTTTTTTAAAAACCTTATGAAAGTAATATTTTTTTTTAAAAAAAAATGTTATTTGTTAAAATTATAATTGTAATATTAATCAGCAAGAATATAGGTAATTATGAAGCATCATTTTAAATGGATTAAAAAAAAAAACAAATATCATTTCCCTTTACCATTATTTTACTAAATCATTCAGTTTAAAAGAGTTGTCTTATTGATTATTTAGTTCTAAAATACAATGTCAATATAAGATGAAACCATAATTTTTTTTATTTAGAGGGGTTAGAATATAAATGAAAGTCAGACTCATTTTTAATAGCAGTCAAATCTAATTTGTAAGTTTAGGCTTCTTTTTTTTTTTTTGACCGAATAAGTTTAGGCTTCTTAAATTGACTGTAATGAAACAAATAGATAATAATTATTGACTTTCCCAATAAAACAAATGACATACGAAGAAAGTTATCAAAATCATTGAGTAATTGTTTTTCTAAAATTAGATAATATTCAACAACAATCTAAATCGATTAAAAGCCTGTTTGACTATGCGATTTTAAAGGTAAGAGATATATTTTTAAATAAAAAAAAAATTTCTTGTTTGATTGTGCACTTTTACAAATGTATACAAATTTACATTTAAGGGTGCGTTTTTTAAAATACAAAGTTTTTAAGATAAAAATATAACTTATATTTATAAATTACATATTTTAAAATCACTTTTTTTTAATTTTTTTTTTTTTTTATATCACACGCTTTACTAAATAAACAAACAATATGAAACGGGGCAGCATTATTAGAAACCGATATTGATTTGATGAAAGAGTTTATGCTTATTTGACTATGCTTTTATTTCCATTTTTGTCATTTTTATTAAAAAAAAAAATTAAACTTTCAACATTCTTATTTTTTATATTATATTAATTATTTTTTATTATTATTTTAAAAATAATATATATATATTCTTGTTTGGCCATTAGATTTTTTTTTTTTTTTTTATATGTTCACACAAGAGAAGGGAGGGGGGATTCGAATCTAATGACTTCCACTTCATAAGGCGCTGGTTCACAGCCGATTCAACTACCCTTAAAGACGCCATTAGATCTTTTTGACTGCCGGGGCATGGTAGCCATTGCATGCCTGCAAGAGATATTTTGAAACCAATTAATAAACATGTGTTTTTTTTTTTTTTTTGACGGAATTAGAAAATATTTTTTTCATGCTTTATTGTCGCATGACAGTGGTGAAGCCATTGAGGTCTCCGGAGAATAACAAGGGAGATAATGGAAATTTGGAAAACAAAACAAAAATGGAAAAACGTGATCGGACTGTCGACGTCGTTTTCTCGCCACTTCTGAACCGTCGGATCCTGCGGATAAGGTGTGTGATACGCGTCATTGCTGCGTACCGCATTAGGATGGCTGCGTCAACAACGCAAACGTCAGGCAAGTAGGATCGGCACGTCGGCCAACTGAATTCAATGCCACGTGGGATATGAGGATAGGGAATGGGAGGACACGATGGATTCGATTGGGTGTACTTTCGTAATTATATTTTCGGGACCAAGCTGATGAGTGTCGACCATACAAACCAGATGATATTACCCACGTTTCTTGTCTGGTCTTTTTTTCGCACAAGTTGGTACGATCTAATAAGAGATCGCTTTCCTGTTTGCCGACCCTCACTTTTGCCAAATCCAAAAACATGTCAAATTCCCTCTATATATATATATATATAACAAAAGAAAAATCTTATTTAAAAAAAAAAAAAAGAAAACACCCCATATAACAGGTAATTATTCTTTAGACCCTAACTATCATCATAATTTCCTGGATAATGTTAGATATTTCAAGGGATTTTTTTTAAAATGCTTTCTAAATGATGTAGCAAGCATTTTTTTTTCTTAAAAAATTCTCATTCTCTCTTATTTGTTTCTAACTCTTTTTCAAAATAATGTTTTTTACATCATTTTAGAAGGATTTTAGGACACCTAACAGCCCTCTTATTTCATTTATGTCTTTAAAAGGGAAAAATTCATAGTTAGTCATTGAGTTTTCATTTGATTCAATAATAAAGTGCTTAAGTTTTCCCAAATTTTAAATTAGTTCATTTATGGTCAAAATTAACGTTTTTCATTTGCCAAGTGTGAATAATTTGACATATTATGGTTCATGCCGGCACCTAATATCAATGTTAAAGTTAACAGATTTTTCCTTTGATACTACAAATCCAAAAGATTAATTATGATGATGAAGAAATATGATTTTTGTTCATGTAGTTTCGCCCTTTTTTTTATTTTTTTCTTTATTTATTTTTTCAATGAATGAGTTGACACTTAATGATGTAGTCTTGATATTAGATGTTGATATAGACATTGATGTGTCAATTGAGAAACAAGTGACTTAAGAGTTATGACACCATTAATTTTGATGGAAAACTGACAAAGTGCCTTATTTAAAATTTGAATCTATATTCAAATTATATAAAAAGTAAGTAACTTTAATTCTATTAACCAAGTGAGCAATCACATGCCATACGTTAAAAAAAACAAAAAAAATTGTTATTAAAAAAAAAAAAAAGTATATGATTTACATTTAAAAATTTAATATAATGAATTATGACTCTTTTATTCTATTTGTCTCCTTTGTTTTATATAAGATTAAAACATCATTCCATTGTCTATATATATATATATATATACAGATTATCTCTCTTTCCCCTTGCGTGGATTTTTTTGTCATTTCCACAATGTATCATCGTCTTCCTTTTTAATAAATATATTTATTTATTTCTTAATATGAATCTATCATTTAAAATGTGAAGTGTGGATCGGGCGGTGGATTTTTTTATCCAATGTCGGTAAACATAAAACAGGCTATGAAACAAGATTACTAGAATAGGCTCGTGGGCCCTTTTTTGTTATATGAGAAAGTCAACAAAACGACAATAGATTGGATAGACAATAATGTAATGATTGATTGCCTTATTTTTCTTTTTATATTCAAAAAATTAAGTTGACCTCTTTCTGAGTCTTTGTAAAATTACATCACATTCTTTGTTGTTTAACTTTTCAATTTATAAAAGGAAGTGTTCCGTCTTTAAACACTAAAAAAATACTTTGTAAATAATAATTATCGAATTTTTATTTATTTATGAATTAATAGAGAAAAAGATATAGTTGGGTAGTGGCTTCCTTAATCAAAGTCATGATTTGCTCACACTGAACTTTGATTTCCACTTTATTTTGTTTAAAAAAGATGGAGCTACACAACGTCACATCAAACATGATTAAACATAAGAACTCTAGTGAGATGCCTAGAAAACCTTTTTGGAAGCAATAAGCGACCACATACACTTTCCTAACCATGAACCTTCCAAGAAACCACCCCCCTCCCCCAAATTGTCTTTAGCGTAAGCTTGTCTTTAGGGTTTGGATGAAACTGTTTAAGAAAAGCCCATTTTTATACTAATCCAGCCCTGCAAACACGCGTCCTCGGCCAGTGTTATTAGCGCTAGTAATTTTTGATATACGTGCAAATTGGACGCGAAATTGGCGAGATATATTTTGTACAATTGGATTTGAATCTACCCGAATTAACTCCATTCAATAAATGGGTTAAACCGCTTAACCCATAGCCATGAGTAACCCGTTTGGCTTATATTATTATTATTATTTTTTTTTTTTCATTTTTACAATAAAGTGAGAAGTGTTACACTTTCTTTCTTTTTTTAAGTTGGTTCCCAAATGATATGTCATTATTCCATGAAAAATGTGTCACCAATTTATGAGATGGTAACACAGAATAAACTTTTAGAAAAAAAAAATTAAAAAAATATACGCATTTCTCAAAGTAAAATATACATTCAGTACCTAAAACTGAGGCCTTTCTTAAAAGTATGCTAAGGTCTACAAGCAAGGTGGTTATCACAACTCACGGTATCACACCAAATAACATATTTTATGTGACTTACTATATGGCAATCACTTAAATAAAATGAAAGTATAAATTACTTAAAATGTGTCATATAAGTTGGTGTGACGTGTGTGTAGGGGTGTAAACGAGTTGAGCTTGAACGAGCTTCCCTTGTTCAGGCTTGGCTCGTTTAAATTTTATTCAAGTTCGAGTTCGAGCTCAAGGGCGAGCCAAAAAGAATCGAGCTCGAGCTAATAATAAGTCGAGCCGAGCCAGCTTGCGAGCTGGCTCTTATATTTAATGTTTTTGTTTAACTCTTAAACGGCTTAAGAAGTTAGTTTACATATAAGTATTTGCTTAGCCTGGCTAGTCGAGTTTGTAGCCTGAGTTAATACAGTTAGGCATTTGGTTTCAAAGAGAGAGGATATGCATCCTTTTATAGATAAGCAAACTTGGAGATTGATGTTTTCTTAACAATGTGGGACAAGTTAACAGGTTGCATTCAGACTGCAGTGGGACAACGCCCCCTACAAAAAAAAAAAATTTTAACGTCTCTCTCTCAATCCCCCTCACTAGTCACAACGGATCTTCTACCTGAACTCTCATTTCTCACTCTCTCACTCTCGCTCACCAGACAGGTAGTGATAGTGTTTGGATCTGTTTGATTCTTCAATAGTTTATGCCTTTCGCAATCTCTCTCAATAGTTTCTGCTTGATTCTTCTTCCTTTCGTTTGGGTCTGCTCTAATTGAATCGAGGTCTTTTTAATGATTGTTCTCTCTCTCTTTGATCACGAAGGGTCTAGAATTTTTCATTCTCTAACGCTTAAATATAAATGCAATTTTAAGGTTTTAATAATTATGAGATTTATAATTAATTATGTATTACTTAGTTTTTATGTATATATATATACACAAGCTTATACGAGCTATTCACGAGCTTAGCCGAGTCGAACCGAACTTACTTCGTTTAATATTCGAGCCAGGATTTGCGTTTATGAAGCGCTTCATTTAATATTCGAGTCGAGTACGAGCTGAGCTTATGCGAGTCGAGCCCGAGCTTGCTCGCGAGACGCTTCGCTCACTTAACAGCCCTACGTGTGTATAATAAGTGAGTGTAAAACTATTGGAACATGCAATATCTCAAATAAAATGGTGATATACTGTTTGGCCGAAGCAATAATAGCATTCTCAGCAGGCCCTTTTTTTTTTTTTTTTTTTAGTATTTTTCCATCTTTAAATATAGAAAAAAAAAAATTCAAATAGTCACATGCAGCGGATATCATATGCTTTCCTTAAACATTATGTAAGCTACAGTGCTACCTATATATTGTGTAACACTCTAACTTTATTATCCATTATTTTAACACAAAATATTTCTTTTTATTTTCTCCTCTCTTAATTTGCTTTTTATTAGGGATTGTGTTGAAATTCTATTTTAACACCAAAAAATGTCAAGGTACTTAGGGAACTTGCATTTTGCAAAGAATTAATATTTGAATAGTACAAGAAAAAATAAGGAAAACTTTTGTTTAGTGTATTTGGATAAGGAAGCAAAAAATAGTTTTATTTCTTAAATTTAAAAAAAAAAAATCAAAGAGAAGCTGTTGAGAGTATTCTATCTGTAACGATAACAATAACGAAAGGAAGTTTCACTTATAAAAAATTGTAATGATTTATCTACTGCTCTTATATAAACATGTGATTCATTTTCTTAGATACATAGTTTATATAAAACACCAAAAAAATGGGGTGGCGTAAAACTGTTAAGAGTACAGAACTTTCAATATTAGGGTTGAGACATTTTCCTTTATAAAATACTTACCATTGATGTTGGATTACTTTCCTTTTATTCATTCTGCCAACTAATTTTTCTGTAAATATGGTTATTTGTATTATAAATATATTAAAGTCCATAAGAGCAAAATATAGCATTTTGAGTAATTCTTAGAGCCTGTTTGAGATTGCGGTGGAAAATAGAGCTTTTGAATATGGAGCTTTTGCCTGTGAGCTTTTGTCAAAAGTGCTATTACTGAAAAGCTGTTTACATGTTTGGTAACCGCATGTCTTAAGTGCTTTTTTGATGTTATTGATGTTTGGTAACAAAAAAAAAAAAAAAAAAGTGCTTTTAGTTGAAAAAATGACAATAAAAGACATGTAATGATTTTTTTTTTTTTTTTAATATAGGCCGAAAAAAAAAATCATTATGTGACACCAAATATATGTCATTTTATGTAAAATCATTACATGTTTTTCAATAAAGGCCTAAGGTTGGTAATGATTTTTTTTTTTTTCCATTTTATACCAACCTTTTTATATAAAAATGGTTAATGTTAGATTTCACAAGTAAAAATTATTTTGTAATGGTTTATGTAACAAAACGTCAACATATTCTTTTTTTTAAAAAAAAAAAAAATTATTTAAATTATTTAACACTTCAAATTATTTAACACACTTTTTAACACCACAATACTTAAAAGTATTTAACACATAAAAAAGAAAAACATTCAAGGAAATCCTTACAACATTTTAAGTAGTTTATAAAAATAAAATTAACGAGTTATAAGTAGATTAGCAATATGATCACGCTCAATGTTCATAGAATTTTCATATGATGTATTTGATTGTTGTATGCTTGACTCATCTTGTGCTTCGCCATCGCCTATACTGTCAGTAGGTAGTAAATCATCATCATCATCATCATCATATGGTTGGAACTCAGCATCCTTTATTGCATGCTTCCTAATGAAGTTATGAAGAGCCATAGACGTCACCACGATTTTCACTTGTTTATCATAAGGAAAACTTGGCATACAATGCAATAACTTCCACTTATTTTTCCAAACTCCAAATGTTCTTTCAATAGTGCATCTAAGTGATGAATGTGCATGATTAAAAATTTCATGCATACCCCTCGGTTGGCTTCCACGACGAAAGTCTGGTAGATGATATCGCTCTCCTTTGTATGGTCCCATGTATCCCTTCATATGAGGATATCCTGCGTCTACCAAGTAATACTTTCCTACAAAAAATATACAAATAACAATCATAATTTTTTTTTTTTTGTTCATGTATAATTCATAATTGTTATTTTTATTAAATACAAACCTCTAGGTGGGTGTGGAAATCGCAATTCTTCCTTTCGAATAGCTTCCAAAAAAATGCGTGTATCATGTGCAGTACCTTCCCATCCAGCCCAAACAAAGGTGAAACATATACGAAAATCACAAACAGCCATAACATTCTGAGTAGGAGTCCCTTTTCGACCAATATATGGTATTTGGTTTGATGGAGAAATTTTAACTGGCACATGAGTTCCATCAATGGCTCCAATACAATCTTTGAAGTATGGCCAATACCGCTCATCATCACGAATTTTTCTTGGAACATCCATAAACTCCCTATCAATAGGATTAATAATGTCAACCGCCATTCTTGAAACAGCCATTAAAACATGAGAAAAATGTCTACTAACTGTTTCTCCTGAATGTTGAAACCTTTCTTGCACTATCCTATTTCCAAACCCATGGCCTAAAGTAATCAAAAACATAGCTACCAACTCTTCAACAGTTAATTTCCTAGTATCTCTTAAATGATATTTTTCCTTCAACTCTTTACACAAGTAAAGGAATACGTGTATTTCCATTCTGAAATTTTGTTTGCACCTATCAGGATTACCTTGTACAATTTCCATAACCCATTTATAACCTGTTTGAGAAGAGGTCCTACAAGATTCCTTTGCAATATATGGCATATAATAGTTCTCAACAAATTCTACTGCTGCAGCTGCTAGAATAAAAACATCATTTTCATTTTCATTTTCCTCTTCACCATAATCACTATCACTTGTATCATCTTGAGTGCTATAATCACTATTATCCATGTCTGTAAGGAAAACAAATAAAGAAATAAATACAAAATAAATATATAAGCACCCATAAAAATAAGAAAAACATCATCCAAGCATAGTTATGAAATATTATAATATACTCATCTTAGTACACAAATCAACACATCAAAAAATAAAAAATAACACTCAAACAAATCCTTATAGCTTCTCAAATAGTTCATAACAAAACAACTTTAAAAAATAACAACATTAATCCATGCTACGACGGTTAATTTCTCTATTTCTCATTCGCTTGATAAAGTCAATCTGCAACCATGGCTCTTTAATAGTCACAAACATCTCTTTATGTGATCTCTTAAGGAATACATCTGTTGCAAACTTAAGGATATCAATGTCATTTTCTCTTTCAGCAATCCCCCGAACAACATCCATTACCTCTTCAATATTACATCCAGGCTTATCGTAGCTCTTGGATGTCACTGTATTCTTACTTTCTATTACATCACAAATACGACTCAAATGTTCACTAACAATTTGAACTCCTTTATTTCTTTTCTTACATTGAACCGCAAGACCAAACTTCTTATTTCCTTTATCCCGCGTATCTAAATCAGCAGGAATATCATCAATGCCATGTGTATTGAGATTTGGTTCATCATCCAAAACATCTAAACCTTCTACAACATTGTCATCTTCATTAAGCATTACTTCTGTACTATCTATGGATCCAATATCATTAGGAACCAACCCTATGGATGGTGCCCAAGATCCCTCCCCAGTGGCAGTTATATCTCTAAACAATATCTCCACCTTCATAGCATAAGCCAAACCTGTCGTGCGAAACTTGGTTGCTTCTGGAACTTCCTGTATTTAGGTATATGTAAAAATCAATAATAAACATTTGTGCAAATCATTTAAACAAAAAACAAACAAGTACAAATATAATACATGTAATTTTTTTTCCCACCAATCATCGGGTGCATCAATTGTCTTTTTCACCGGATTCCATCCAAGGCCAGTTTCCTTCCCTATCAATCTCTTCCAAATGTTCCACTCTTTTTTCAAACTATCTCACTTGTTCTTTAGTTGTTTATAGCAATATTGTTTTCCAGTTTTTTCATTAAATTTATCTATCACATTTTTCCATCCTGTCCTATTGAAATGTGTTCCTGGGCGGTTACCAGCATGAATCTCAGTAATACATATGTCAAGATAATCTTCTAGCATTTTTTCAGTCCAAACTACTTTCTTTATCTGAGTATCTACTGTAGTAGCAACGTTGCTTTGACCTTTTTTACTCATTTTGTCGCACAGTAAATAATCTGATAAAATTATAAATAAAAAGTGTGTTAAACACTATTAACAATTAAAAATTTGTTTAAATTGATCAATTGATAGAATGAAAAAAAATTATATTTACATAAGTAATATGCATGTCCATCAAACAAAAGGGCAATATCAAAAAATAATGGAATCAAGTTTTAGAAAGAAAAAAAAAAAAACATGTTCAATATATATATTGAGTATGTTTCAGAATCAAGTGTTGCAAAGGACAAAAACATGAGTTGGTGGTAAAAGAGAGATTATATATGTAAAATGAAATTGCTGAAATCAAGTTTTGCAGGACTGTTTTTGCTTAGAAAAAAAAAATAATAATAATAATTACAAAGATAAAGGCCTGATTCGGTGGTGTGTGTGAGAGAGAAAGAGGTTTACAAAATATATATATATATATATATATAAAGCGTTTCAGAAGTAAGTGTTGCAATTTGCAAAGGACAAAAAGGTGGTGAGAGAGAGATTATATATTTATATATATAAAATGAAGTTGCAGGAGTGTTTTTGCTTTAAAAAAAATAAAAAAAAAAAAAAAATTAATTAATTGCAAAGAAGAAGGCATACTCGGTGGTGTGAGAGAGAAGGAGATTGTAAAATATCTCTGCCAAATCCATGTGGTTCACAGAAAAGAATAAAAATTAAAAAAAAAATTAATTAATTGCAAAGAAGAAGGCTTGAGTCTGTGGTGTGAGAGAGAGAGAAAAAAATTGCAAAATATCTCTGTCAAATATGTTGACCCACGTCCTTGTCCTTTTCCTTTATGTTGACAGAAGGGCAAGGCTTTGAGATGAGCGCGACGTGTGAGAGAGAAAGAAACAGTGAGATAATTCAAACGGGGCACGTGAAGATGCAGAAAAAGGGGCAGCATCAGAAACAATGCAAAAAAGAGTGTTCAGAAAGAAAAAAAACATCTAGAAGCCAGCAGAGTGATAAAGCGATCGTCTCTCTCACTCTGCTACTCCTCAAAGTATATCTCTCTCCCTCAATATTTTCTTCCATCTCTCACTCAGTAAAACCATACACTCAAAAAACAAGCCAAAATACATAAATCTCGTCTCTCTGTCACTTTGCTCAAAAAACTATACTGCTCACCATGATTTTTCTCTTTCTATATAAACACCTTTCTCTTGGTTATGTTTTTTTGTAGCCAAGAACGTCAAAGTTTCGTCTCTCTCTCTCTTTGACCCTCGAAAGAACAGAGTATATAGAAATCAAAAGAAAAATAAGACATACCACAATATGTAGCTCTCAAAGATGGGCGACGGGACTCAGCAGCTCTCAAATTCACAGAAGGGTTTGCAGCTCTCAAATTCGCGGAGGAGGCGCAATGCATGAAAAAAATTTGTATATATATTGGTAATGTTGTAAATATGTGAAATATTTTGGATATTTTTGGCACTATGTTATTTTCATTAAACAAAAACTGCGGCGCGCCTTTTCCATTTAAAGTGCGTTTGGTCAAAAAGCCCCAAATTGGAGCTTGTGGCTAAACGCTCGGTTTAACGTTTGGGAGGACGAAAAGCTCTTTATTAAAAGAAACCCAAACGACCAATTTTTTTCTTGAAAGTGCTTTTTGGAACCTAAAAGCCCTTTTGGTGCTGTAAATCGCAATCCTAAACATGCACTTAGCATGGGTGTCTACTAAATTGTTCTTTAAGAAAGCATGAATTTGTGGAAATCGACAAACACATGAGGCCTAGGGTATGGATGTCTACTCCCGGTTCCCCATGTTGATTAACCTAAGAACCTGGCGTGGATTTCTTTTGTTACTTTTATTAAACCTAGGACTCAGTCATCCAAATTGATTTAACTAACTAGTTCATACCACATGCATATGTTGATCAGGCAAACATATATGAGGAATTCATGAAAACAGGAATTAATCAAGTTAAATATCACAACATAATCATCACAAAGGCGCTAATATTGAATATTAAATAAACATAATTAGGGCTTCAATTTAGCCCTACTAAGTAAATTAGTTACACATGGGTTTGATGTTAAACATCTTCATAAAATAAAATAGAAAGGAAAAGAATAAACCCAAAACTTGAACTTGAAGAGCTCCAATTCTTCTCCTTGGAAATTGTCTGTCCATTCTAGAGGTTTAAGGGTCTATTTATAAGCCTTGGGGATACTCTAGAAACCCTAAAAAACATAGGGTTTGAGCCCTAGTTCGCACAAAGTTTCAAAACCCTAAAATCACACTTTCCATAAAGAGGCTGGCTTGCTCCTGACGCATGGGTGCACTCGATTGCAGCTTGTGTGCGATTGATCGCAAGACTGTGATCGATCCTCTATGTTGGGCGCTGCGATCAAGGCTGCTACTTGTGCGCACGAGCGCATGCCTTGCGCTCGTCTTGGCCTTCGCCTGTAGTGCGCTCGATCGCAGCTCCCCTGCAATTGATCGCACTACCAGAGCCTCCAATTTTCTCCAAAATAGCTCTTTATGCCCAAAACTTCCGACATTGCTTCCTTTTCTTCCAACAACCTACAGAAAACAAAGAAAGCACATAAAAGAACTAAAATAGCATAAATGAATCAAAACTAAAGGATTAACAAATGTAAGTTCAGGGATAAAATATGAATATTTTGGCACTTAATAAAGTTTGTTGGGGTTATGTGATGTGCAAATTGAGGACATTAAGATAGATAAACTCCATGAGTATTCTTCTTATTTTATTCCAGTTATGATTCCCTTCCGAATGAGAAACTATTTGAGAAGACTCAGAATGGTCTACCTCGATCTATGGACAGTTGGAATCACCCTGAAATAGGAAGAATTCATTCTCTTTGGTGCAAGAGAAGAAAAGACTGGTGTTTCAAGTTTAAGAGGAGGACAATAGTCTGGCTGAAGACATTAAACTTAGCGGTCATGGGAGGCACCCCATAGCACATCCTTTTTATTTTTGTTTGTTTTTCATTTTATTTTTCTGTTGTTTATTATTAGTTTCTTTTTGTTTTCCGTTGTTATTTTAGTGTTTTGTTTTGCAGGGACAAATGTGCTTCAGTTCAAGTTTGGGGCTATGTTATGAGTCATGCTATTCCAGACAATTTTGTCCATCTCCCGAGTAAGATTTTTTCATGTTATACACACATCGGAGACAATGTATAATTTAAGTTTGGGGGTGTGGGAGACACTGTACACACACTTTATCCCATTTTTGGAAAAAATGCATGTTCATGTTTGTTTTAAAATTTTGGTTGATCTAAAAAAATTGTGATTTGATTTTCATTGGTAAGCTTAAAATTTTGAACACATGATCTGATAATAGAATTTTTTAAGTTTGGTTACTTGTTTTAGGCATCTAAGAATTCACTTGTTTGATCTGATCTGACACAAGCACATTATCACATAATTTGTGGAGTATAACATGTGAGTCGATGTGTATGTTTCTATGTCTTGGGTGAAATTGAATGACTTATTAGATGGATGCTTTGGCATATATATATATATATATATATATATATCATGATCATTGATAAACTTTTCACTAAGTAACTGGACTTCTTGCCCCATTAAGTATTGAGTGTTCACGTCAAAAGGTCTACAGTGCTTATCTTATCAGCTGTGGATTTTACTAAATGAATCTATTTGGAAAACCTAACGCAGCTATTATTGTAATCACCATGTTAGAGATATTTTCAAAAAAGATGGCTCATATTGAAAATATTAGTAATTCTTATACTTATTGAGACCGTGGACTCATTAATCCGCCTATGTAAATGTGGTAACACCACAATTACACCACATTTACATAGATGTTGATGCAGATGTAGACGAGGGTGAAGATGATCCATATGCCTGCCTAGTTTATTATGGATAAGGCTTTCTGGTGCTTTAGTTTGTTGTAGAATATACTTAGACATGCTCTAGGTACTTTTGGTGTACATTTACCTATGTGCCATCTGTGTCACTTTTGATTAGTGTGTTTTCTTGTCATGTAAAGTACAATGTATAAATCTGTTTAATATAGAAGTCTTTTTATCAGCTCGGATATGTTATGTGAGGGTTATATGAGAAAAAATAAAATTTTCCATTGCGAGATTTATAATCTCTGATGATATTGAGGTATAGATAGTAGTGCTTAGTAGCAATTGGAGATTTCCACTTTCGCCTTTAGAGTCAGCAAAAGAGCTATGCCAATAACCGGAGCGATCGTTGGAATTCGACGTAGGGGATCATATATTTCTTAAGATATCACCCATGAGGGAAGTGATGCGATTTGGGAAGAAGGGGAAGTTCAGCCCTTGACTTATTGGGCCGTTTGAGATCACCCACAGAATAGGGAGGTTGGCATACATGGTTGCCTTACCCCTAGATTTGATCAGAACTCATGATATTTTTCATGTCTCGAAGCTGGGGAAGTACATCTCTAACCCCGATGTAATTGTGGAATACGACCCGTTAGGAATCCAGGAGGGATTGACCTATGTAGAGGAGCCAGTAAAGATTGTGGACAGGAAGGAGCAAGTGTTATGTACCAAAACGATTACTATCGTTAAGGTACTGTGGTGTAACCATGGTGTCGAGGAAGCATCATGGGAGGGGGAGCAGGAGATGCGGAGTCGTTATCCGCATTTGTTTGAGTGATTGTGTATGACTCTTTTCTTCAAGATTATACTTGGATAGCATACCTATTTCCGTTTTGGGTAATGGAATAGTTGATTAAGACATAGTTTGTTTTTCTTTAAAGGATCATGGCACCTATACTAATCGACCCAGACTACATGTGGAACTACTCTTTTTGGGAGCTGATGGATTTAGGGGTAGAGATTGATGACTGGTATAGCGTTGGTAACATTGAGTATGATCCGTTAGATGACTTGTGAGGTGATTTTCCACAGTTGTTTAAGGATGATGAAGTGTCAGTTAATGGATGGGAAGAGATAGCCCAGGAACCTACTGAGCACGATGTTGACCATACTGCGGACGAAAGGTAACATTCTATTCCTCTTTGAATGTTGTTCTTTTGGTATTTTATCTAAAAAATTTTATAAGGAGGGGAGAATGTAGTGACTCAAATAATTAACTAAGCTTAGGTAGCTTGGTTAGAGGGTTAATTTGGGTTTAGGGTCACTAGGAATAGCTGGAAGGGCACTTTGGGTATTTTGGACTTTCTGACCTGATGTACGCTAGGGTTGCTAAATGTACGATGGGGGACCACCCAGTGGCGGAGCCAGGAATTCAGTATACCAGGGGCGTCAATAAAATAATAAAATATAATGATAAAATAATTTTTTTTTGTTCTCTTTATATATTATATTTTTATTATAATATGGTAAATACAATCAAAAGAAATTATACCACAATATATGTATCACAAAAAGCATATTTATGTGACTTCATAAATATATGCTAAATTCATATATCAGTTACCATATAGGCACTAGTACAAAAGTAAAGCAAAATACAAAATACAAAGTGCCTAAAATTGCATTCTACGAGGTCTTAGAGAAACAAAATCTTCAAGTATCAAATCTGAATCGAAGCTTTTAGCAATTTCTCTTTCAATGTAGATAAGTAAACTATCTCCAAGAAACTCATCTTCCATTTTGTTACGAAGTCTTGTTTTAACAATTTTCATTGCTGAAAATGCTCGTTCGGTAGTTGCTGTAGACACTGGAAGAGTTAAAACAAGACGAACCAATCTATCAATAAGATAATATGTATCTGATTTTCCTGCCTCTATCAATCCTCGACATAATTCCGCAATGGAAGACAATTTTTGTAGTTTCGGATGATTAAGCATATCAACTTCAAAATGCTTCAACTGAAATCTCAAAATAATTTTTTCCTGCTCAGAAAAATCAAGAGAATAGTACTTCTCTGCAAGACTACATATATCATCAATATTAAATGATTTATAAGCATCATTTGGATCCAAAGCTGAACTAAGTGTCAAGAGTTCCATTGCCCTTTCACCAAATCTACAATCAAGCTCTTGCAATTGATAGTCTATAGCAGCATTGAATACATCAAAATGATAATAATGTTCCACCGTAATGTGATCCCGTGGAAGACGACCTCGGCCTTTAACATAACGAGCACCAAAATCTGGAATGTCTATTTCAAATTTCTTAGAGAAAGAGACTACTTTCTCAAGAAAATTATCCCAATCTTCATTTCTCAATTTTTGGAGGAGTACTTTTGTATTAGAAACTAATTGCATAGCATTCAAGATGTCTTGAGATTTTTGTTGCAAATGTTGACAAAGACAATCAGTGGTACCCATGATTTCCCTCATCAAATGTAAAATGAATATAAATCTGAATGATGTAATCATTTCATAAGCAGCTTCAGCATCCCCACGTTGAGAGTAAGTGGATCCTTCTTTTATAATCTTCTCAAGCACTGAACAAGCAGGATTAAACAGCCTTAGTAGGCTACAAATAGAATAAAAATGAGAACCCCAACGAGAATCACCAGCTCGTTTCAAAGTGCCAATTTGGTTAGCTCCTTTTCCAGTTTCAAGTTCCTCAATAGCTATCAAATATGCGATATCTGCTTCTTGAGCATCTTGCAAATCACGATGACGTTTACATGAAGAACTAACCACATTAATAATGAAATTCAAATTTGAGAAGAAATCATGAACAACCGTTACCTCTCGAGATGCAGCAACTAATGCTAATTGTAATCGATGTGCAAAACAATGAACATAGTATGCACAAGAACATTCATTAAGAAATAATGCTTGCAATCCTTTCCATTCACCACGCATATTGCTAGCACCATCATACCCTTGTCCACGAATACTTTGAATATCAAGACAATTTTGAGAAAGAACATCAGATATTTTATCCTTTAAAGTCAATGCAGATGTATCTTTAACTTGGACAATATCAAAGAAGCGTTCTTGTATAAAACCATCTTTGTTAACAAATCTCAAAACAATAGCCATTTGTTCTCTCTTAGACTCATCTCGTGCCTCATCAACAATAATGCAAAATTTTGAATCACCAATTTCTTCACGAATTGCATCTCGCACTCTTTTTGCCAAGACATGTAAAATATCTTTTTGGACTTGAGGTGAAGTATATTTTGCATTTTGTGGAGCATTTTCTAAAACAACCTTAGCAACATCATCGTTGAAATTGGACACAAGTTTTATCAACTCAAGAAAATTGCCACGATTTTTAGAATCGGACCTTCATCGTGACCTCTATAAGGACATCCTTGATATGCTAAATACCGAATAGATTCAATTGAAGTCTTCAATCGCAATCGATTGTTCAATTTTTCTTCCGAAGTTTGCTTATCTATCACCTTATCAATATGTTGAGATTGATTCTTCAAATTGTCACAACACTTAACAGCATTATTATGAGGTGAACATGGCCCATTTCCCATGTGGACCAAAAAAGAACAATGTGTGCCATCATTAACTTTCTTCCAATTGCGAAATCCTTCAATAGTAAATGCACTACCTCCAAACCGTCCCGTTGGCTTTTTAGCAAAAAGAAAGCAGGGTAAATAATAAGCAGCATCTTTGTTCTCAGAATATTCTAACCAATCAAACATCTTCTACCAAGATGATTGAAATCTTCGGCGGTTTTTTTCAGTTCCCGAAAATGGATATCCAGAACTACTAGAAGGAATGAACCTATTCAGACCAACTTTAAGATAAGCACATCTAATTTCATCCTGTTGATTAACAGGATATTCTCATATTCGAGGACGTAACCCGGGATCATGTTGTAGAGTAGAAATGTCAAATGACTCAACTATTTGAGATTCAATTCTTGGCATCTTAGAAGGGCGTTGCTTAGGAGCTAAAGTTTGAGGATTGGATGTCGATGAAGACATTCTAGTATTTGAATCAGCATCTTTTTTCTTAAAAAATGCATCAATTGTTTTTGGCTTGCTCATAATGTAATCTAAGAATTTTCAGAAACCTGGAAAATTATTTATCTATTAGTTTTAATTCTCGTACTAAACAATTCATGTCTAATGAAACATACTCTAAGTCTCTAATGATATTACAATAAAATTATTAGCATATTCCGATAGCTATTAGCCTAAAATGAATTTATAAAAAGAACAAACCTGAGATTGGCAATAATCTTCTGAAACTCGTTGATGCTTGACAAAATCCCAAAATATATAAAACACACCTAACAAAAAAAATAACAATATTGTTTTTATTAGAATAAGATAAACAAAATGATGAAAATAAGAGATATATCACAATTAAAAAGCTCCATAAATTTCAGTCAATCATATTAGAGTTTGCAAATTGCCCAATTAAAGATACCTAAAAATCTTTATACATTTATCTTACAATGTAATTTAGCAATTTTAAGTTCAATATTGTTCTAGTGGGGAAGGTTCCAAAGGTAGGCGATACTTTTAAAGGATAGAGGTTTTTATCTGCACATGTATTGTAAATTTGTAATGATTGTTCTGCCAATAGAGTTAAGGATACATGGGTTGGATTAAAGAATGGTTCTGCATACTTTTGATCCCACGTAGAATGGTATGCTTGAAGCCAAAAAAAGAGAGTGGAAAAAGAATAAAAGATAGAAAAAAAAACAACAATTATTCTGTCATCCCCCATTTTTTTCCTAATAGGACAAAAAACAGACGTGAGACTTATGCTAATGTTCTGGGTGTTTTTGTGGGCTCTGCTTGTTCTTTGTTGCCTAAATCGTTTTGGGTGATATCAGTTGAGGCTATGGATTATTGGTCTTGTTGTATGCAGGTCATGACAACATATCCCTGAATTTATATACTAAAAACAAATTAACTACTGTGAATAATATACAAAGTATCTCTTGAGTTTTATCATTTTTATGGGCCAAATGTAAATTAATAAAAGTAAGCAAAGCTATCATGTGGTCAGAACTCAGGAGAGTAGCAAAAAATAAACAAATAAACAAATAAACAAACAAATTTGATGCCTTAATTATTCAAGTATCTCATGTCTCTAAGAACCAAATATATTTATAAACATAAAGCAAGTTAACTAATACTCATTACTCACAGTCGTCACAGAGTCAGTCAAAAGTGGAGTGTGGAGCCCAATTCAAGTATTGTCTAAAGAGTGTGGTCCAAACATGAAACAACCTTCTGCCTTCCCAAGTGGCAAATTCTGAAGCTCAAGTTCCCATCTTTCCCAACTCCCAAGTCCCCACTAGGGCCACTACGGCACTACCAATGAGGCAATGACCAAGCCTTTATCCTTATCCCTTTGCTTCTCACCACTCTCACACACACACAATCAAACTTTCTTTCTCTCTGTTTCCCTTCTCCTTCTGAGTTCTAAACTACCAAAAACCAAATCACCATGTTAGACAAATCACAAATGGGTTAAACCAACAAAACCCATAAACCAAAATCAAACAAAGTTCATGAAAATCAATCAAAGAAAACAAAAAACGAAAATCAGTTTGATGGGTTATCACCGTGGGCGGCTGTGGCGTGAAAATGTCTGTGGTGCACTGGTGTGGCTAAGCAATTCAAGGTCGATGGCCCGATGGGCAGTGGCGTGCTGCACAGTCCACGTCCACGCTTGAGCAGCACTGCAGCAGGACAAATTCAAGTTGGAGTCTGGAAGAGCTGAAGAGGGGTTTGAGATTTTTTTTTTTTTTTTAATTTTTAATTTTTTTTTCTTTTTTTAAGTGTATAAGTGATTAGTGTCGGTGCTGCTTAGCTGTTGAGACTTTTGAGATTTTTTTATTTTTATTTTTTTTTATTTAGTGTCAGAGCTGCTTAGCCTGCTGTTGAGATTTTTGAGATTTTCTTTTTTTTTTTTTAGTGTCGGTGCTGCTGAGCCTGCTGTTGAGACTTGAGAAATTTTTTTTTTTTTTTTAGGTGGTAAAAATATTTTGGAGGGGTATTAAATTTTTTTACCAGGGGCTTTCTCCAATTTTGGCTTAAAATTACTCTATTTTTTTTTTCTTTTTTTTTTTTACCGGGGGCGACCGCCCCCTGTCCCTCCACCACTGGGACCACCGGACGTACGCTACTTTTTGGAAAACCTTTAGATCATGGACGTACGATACAGCCTTTGGACCCCCGGGTAAACAGTACTGGACGTACGCCCCAATAGTACCGAGCGTCCACTACTTTTCAAAAGAGTTGGTGAGCGTCTCCGGCTTTTCTCCTCTATAAATACTTGCCCTTTCTTGCTCAAACATGCCCCCAAGCTTCCAAAAACCTCTTGTGAGTGTGTTCTTATGAGATTGTGTTTTGTGAAGAAAGAGAGGTGTTTTCTTGAAGGTTGCTTCTAGGAGGTAACCCTCTGCGCCTAACTTTTCTTTCTAAGTCGTTATGCTCTTTTAATGCTTTCTAGAATAGCTTAGACGTTGGTTTGAAACTTTGACATATTATACCTTTGATGTTGTTTAGAGTTGGGTTTAGCATTCCATTATGTTTTCTATTGCATGGGGACATTGTTTTGAGATAGGTAGTCTTAGGAGACATTTGGTAGCCTTATAAATCGATGTGGGAGGACGAAGGCACAAAATAAGGTTCTACTTGAAACGTTCTGGGCGGACGTACGGCATTGAGCCCAGACGTACGGTCAGAAGCGTTACAGGGAACACTATTTTGGTCGGTCGTCCGTTTGCTCCTATTTTCATGCTCTAGGGTTGTTTTAGTCATACCTAGGACTAATAGAAGGTTTTCCACAGATTTGGAGGACCCGAACTTGTTGAAGGAGTACTTAGATGATTTAATCGACTCAGGCGAGTTTTAACTCACATAATGCTCGCTGCTATTTTCCATGATTGCACTTCTATTTTGTATATCCAAATATGCATATTTGCAACTTTCACGATTTAAACTTGTTGCATATGAACTCTAGTATTTTTGAGAAAAACGTTGTGCTGAATATGTTAACAATGTGAGACTTGTAAAAAGCATGCATGTAAAATACAGACAAGATAAATTGCATCGTATAACATGGTACACTGGTATGTCTGATATAATGGCCATGGGCTTACTATACATGTTAACTTTATGATCAAATGTGTGTGTTATATGGGGCTTGAATCGAATGGTTGTTTCGTGGTTGGCCCAGCTTTATTGGGCAGTTACTACAGCACAGACATCATTAGCAGTGTGGGCCACTCGAGGTCGGACTTGGTTGTACCACTAGTGTTATGTATGGTAACATACAATGACTGGGGTACTGGCATTGTATTACAGGTCCCTCGGAACAACGTCAACCCTACTGAGAAGAGGTAATATCTCGGGTAGACTATACTATTGAACTATGACTGTTACCTTACATCATATGCATTTATCATATATCTATATCACGTCTATGAAAAATTATCATGATGGAACTGTTGCATACTTTATAAAAACCAGAGTTCATTACAAAAATTGGCATGGACATTATATGCGTTAACATTCACTAAGTCTTTAGACTTACCTCTTTATTTTATGTTTTTCCCCTCCATTACGAATAACTACGCGGTTTAGCTAGCTTAGAGGAAGATGCCTTCGAAGCAGATGTGGGTGATCGCGCAGGATTTGATTCAAGTAATTTTTGAGGACTTGGATCGAGTTTGGTTACATTCCATGTGGACTAATGGAGGAACCACCCGAGCAGACATGATCGAGATTGTTATCTCTTTAGCTTTGCTTAAACTTAGGATTTGATATGTTGATATTTTGTTAAGACAAGTAAATTATGGGTTGTAACCTTATTTGATGATGGTCTGATGACTGATACATTTGATGATTATCTTTATATTATGAGGTATTTTGTTTACTCTAGTATATGAATGTGTGGCTGTGTATGTAATGCTCTTTATTCCTATAGTTTAATAAGTCTTCCGCTAAGGTTTCTCGTGTATGAGAGAGGTTAAACCTTGAGTCTTGTCCTGTGAGGAATAGGGCTGGGAGACGAACCATGTGATCAATTACTAGTTATTGACTTACCCATCGGGGTCATTACACCAAACCCCTTAGGGGAGGCTGGAAGCCACCCCAGGGGGGCAAACCACCCCATAATGGTTGGGGTGGCCAGGGATGGCTTCCGGCCACCCCTTCATTTGTTTAATTTTTTTTTAAAATTTTTTAAATTAAATTAATAAAAAATTATTAAGCTGAAGTGGCAAAACAGTGTGTTTCAACCAATTTAACGGCAGTTAAAAAATTTTGATGGTAGGAATTTTCTTGGCATTTCGATTGACCTAGGGAGTAAATTTTCGAAAAAAAAAAAAAAAACTTAGGGAGAATTTAATTTTGGCTTGTTGACCCAAGGATTTCTAATATATTTACCCTATATAAAAATATATTTTAATATTATATATATATATATTTGGGCTTTTGTTTTGACTTTAGGTTTATATTTGCTTTTGAGTTTTGATTTAGGGTGTTTATATTTGTTTGTTTGTTTGTTTTAGAGCCCCTCATTAGTCGTTACAGCCCTTTGCCTCTTTGTCTCCTCTCGATTTCTCCTTCTCTCTCTAACTTGTTCAATCTCTTTCTTAATCTCTCAGCTTCTACGTTAAAGAGAATGAAAGAAGAAATAAATAAGGATAAGAAAGAATGAATAAGATGGTGAAGATGTGTAGGAAAAAAAAGAAAAAAAAGAAATGGAGAAGATGAAAACCATGGGCATGAAAAAGGGGGTAGAGAGAAAGGAAAGAGATGAAGAAAATAGGAGGAAATGGGGAGCAAAAATAAGCCAAAAATATAAAATTTAAAAAAAAAACCGGTTACCTAGTTCGGATAGTCAAGTACTAACCGGAATCGGCCGGTTAAACGTTAAACCGGTTCTCGGTTTTCCAAAATTAATAACTGGGGTACTCCGGTTCCGGTTCTCGGTTTTGGCCAATAACTAAGAACCAAGACCGAATTGACACTCCTAAATGAGAGAGATCAAAAATACTTTTATTATTAATATAAATAAGGATTTGTTGATCTGCTAAAATGTGATAGCAAAATAAGCAAAATAAGGATTTGTTAATCCAATAACAGGAACGAGGACCGAATTTACACCCCAATATGAGAGAGAAAAAAAATACTTTTATTATTAATATAAATAATGATTTGTTGATCCGCTAAAATGTGATAGCAAAATAAGGATTTGTTGATCGGCTAAAATGTGATTGCTAATTAAAATAGCCAAAAATTAATTTGTCGAGGCAATGTGAATGCTCTATTCCGTTATCATCAACGTCATCCTCCGCAATCTGTGGGTAACTCTGTTACTGAGAGGCTTTGCCATTCTCTCTCTCTCTCTGTGTCAAACCATTCGCAATCTTCTGCTAGGAAAAAAAGTCCCAGTTTGTCTTGACAGTGCTGCGCTCTCCCTGAAATGCTTCTCCAAACTCAATCTCTAGCCACCCACTTTGCTCCATCCCTCACTTCCTCAAAACCCATAACCAAAACCCAATTCACTCCGCCAAAACCAAACCCGTTTCGCCTATCTCTGTTCCGTGCTCTAAAATGCTCGCTTTCAGTGGTATCAGAGCCGACCCATTTGGAATTCAGGAGTAATAAGCCGTTCCCAGCTGAGGTTTCCAGGACCATTATGGAGCTGGCGTCTGTGGGAACCCTTTCTACTTTGACCGCAGAGAATTGGCCATTGGGTATTGGCGTACGCTTCGCTGTCGACCAAGAAGGGACTCCAGTTTTGTGCTTGAATGCTTCTAATAGGCAGTTCTCTATTGACAAACGGTCCAGTCTCCATGTTCAGGTGCTTCTTTCATTGTATTTTCTCTCTCTGTGCGTGTTATAGTTGATCGGGATGCCAGTTTATATATATATATATATATATATATAATTTGAACTAATGATATGTTATTGTGAACCTCTTTCAAGCAGTTAGAGCAATGTGCACCGAGGACGACTCAATGCACAATTCAAGGCAGCCTTGACAAACCAGAAGACAGGATGGTCTTGAAGGTGTATAATTTTGCCTCATTCTTTATAAGTTTTTTGAAATCGCCTTAATTTATTTCAAATTTCTAGGGGTATTTTTGTTTTATTGAAAAATTGATAGGATCATTTTTGTCTTTTTGCTAGCTTTGGGGAATATTGACAAATTTTGGTAGTTTGGGGGCACATTATCTCAATTGAAAGTTTAATGATGACGTTGTCAATTGGGCAGTAGTTTGAGAGTTGTACGTGGACTTTTGCTAAAAAATAGCAGTTTGAAAACGTAGACAAATTCACGTTTTCAAATCGCAAGCAAGTGGTGTGTCTTTAAAATTGTATGCCAAACTTCGATTTTAAATGTCAAACTGTGATTTTGCCAAATACTTAACTACATTTTTAAAAATTGCGTTTTGAAATTGTTATTTTTAAATTGCACGTGTTGAAACCACTAACCCCAACAAATCCTAGTCACTATTATTGGTCTGGAGTGAAAGTGATGCTTGATTTTCTTTTTAAAGCATTTGTACTTGAGAAGATATTGCTGCAATGTTGATGGTATTGTTCACATTTGGGACACAATAATAAGATTGTAGTAACATTAAAGCTTTTCCAAAGTAAACAAGTAATTATTTTGTCAAAAGCTGTGACACTTAATTTCTGCCTTGCATGAGTTCCAAATGATCAAATTGTGGTCTCCCGGAACGATTTTGCAAAACCTTTCTGGTGGCTGGCTATCTTTGACTGAGTTCTCTACTTCTCTTCTTTGGGCGGTTTAGGGACTGAATGCAGTGTGAAGTACCTTATTTGTTCTTGAACATTTGTTACTCTGCTATTAGGTTCACGTTTTCTTTGTTGCTTGAACTGTTGCTACTAGTTCAGCTGTGACATTATTGTTGTGGGGATGTTTGGTTGATGCTTGGGTTTATAATTATTCTATTTTCTTCAAAATATAGACTGCACGGTCTTTTAATCCAAATTTGGCTATTTATCTGGATTCCATGTCAACCTCCATAACACAACCTCTTTGGAGATCTCCTATCTCCTTGTAGATGACCCTTTTATTATGTGTGATGCAGACTGAGACCAGATAATCTGTACCACATCCTCCTATGTTTTGAGACTATTTCGGGTTTGAAGATCAACCTTCGGAAGTCAGAATTAGTTGTGGCGGGTCAAGTATCAAATTAGAAAGAGTTGGCTGACATTTTGGACTGTAGTATTTCTTCCCTACCGTTGAGGTATTTGGGTTTCTCTTTGGGTGCTCCTTTCTAGTCAAAAGCTATTTGGGATGGGGGTAGTGGAGAAAATGGAAAAAAGAATTGGCTAGTTAGAAGAAGATCTATTTGTCTCGAGGTGGCCGTCTTACTCTTATCAAGAGCACGCTTTCTAGCTTACTTGCGTATTTCTTGCCCCTTTCCCACTTACCAGTTGGTATATCTAGAATATTGGGGCGTATTCAAAGGTATTTTCTTTGGGATGGTGTTGATGGAGAGCGTAAGCTCCATCTAGTGAAATGGAAGTCTGTTTGCTCCCTAGTTCCTAGAGGAGGGTTGGTTGTGAAAAACCTCTTACTGTTTAATAAAGCTATACTGGGTAAATGGCTTCGGAGATTTGCTCAAGAACAGAATCTCTTATGGAGAAGTATGAGATGCAAACAGCAAAGAACCACAAAAATACTAGCTGCAAAACCCATTGACGATACTGATTTATGCCAAAAATCACAAGGAACAGCTCCAAATAGAATCAAAACAACCAAGGAATTGCATAAATGAACAGAAACTGGTCTGTACCAGGAGAAATAACCAGAAATCTGACCTGAACCGGTTGAAATATGCCTAGAACCGACATAAATGCTCATGAATCGAACAAAAAATAACCTGAACTGGTTCATGTATGAACCAGTTGAAAACTCAAACCAGCTTGAACTGAGAGAACTGGCAAGATAGTTCGAACCGAAGCAGGTCACAGATATTCTATCCTTGGATTACGAACAACTTGAATTAGGTTATGGATATTCTTATCCTAGATAAGGAGCAGTAAGCACCCGCAACCAAACAAAATTCTTCTACTTTGGAGCTTGCTGGAAATTCTTCAGTGCCACTCAGACAGAGCTGGCAACCACAACAACGATGACAAAGGAAAAGCCAAACGTTGTGTAAATCCACACAATCCATTGCAACTGTCACTGAAACTACGAAACTGCCACTACCCGCAACTCTGGCCACCGAAGACGCCACCAACCATCACAGATATTACAGAGTACACCAATCGACCATCTTGATTCATTCTTTTAAAACGGGGAAACACCTAAAACCTAGTAGCCCTGATCACAGTTCTATTGGCTACACCAAACTTTTCAACGACTGAACCAACTATGGTGATGATGGCGACATCACACCACTGATGACGATGGTCTCGACGCCATCGACGTCCTAACACGGGCATTAAGCCTAGTGCCTTAGTTTCCTTCGATCAGTAGCAATTAGATTGGGTGAAAGAAAAGAAAAAATGAAAAGAAAGAAAAGAAGGGATATAGGAAGAACAAACAATACCTAGGAAAAGATTAAACCCTAAGCTCTGATACTATGATGAAAGATAAGAAAGGAAGAATTCTATTATTTCTCAATACATCTACAATTGTTTATATGGAGAAGCAACACACTAATATGGAATTAAAATAAATGAGAACATGGTGCATATCTTCAACAAATCTTACATGGAAAGTATTTGACGAGGATAAAATAAAATCAGCCACATATCACAAAAGTTTCCTTCTTCAATAGTATTGTCACTTTGGTAAACCAAATGGGTTTTTTGTGGTGATCGAAGTATAGCATGTCCTTGATAAATGTTAGGAGCTTGACTGTACTTTCAAGGGTTAGTGCTTCAGCAATTTTTCCAATGCATTTGGCCTGATGGGTGATTTGAGACTAACAAATGAAATGACCGTTTGGTGTGCTCATAGTTTTAGTAGGCCACACCAGGCCCCAACTCATTCTTGTTTGGGCTGATTTTCGTTAAGAAAATGTGCCTTATAGTTTTGATATGGGCTTGAACAATAAGTGGTCCATATGGTGAAGGAAGATTTACTTGAATTGATTGTGAGGTATTGGGTTGTGTTTGTTGTGCTGGATGCATGTGAGTTAGGTTTTTACGAACAATCATCATGTTAGCTGGTGATAATTATGGAAGGGCGATGGAAATTAGAGGATCATCTGTTGTTGCAATTTTTTTTTTTTTGTGGTTAGAGAGTTTGGTCTCTCATTTTTCTCTCATTCAGTGTATTGGGTGCTTCTTAAATTGATTCTGGATGTGTTGGGTTGTTGGCATCCAAAGCTCAGGTAACGAAAGAATATTGGCTTGGAAAGATGCTCTACCATGTTTGACGTGGACTTTATGGCTGGTTAAGGTCAACTGAGTTTGAAGGGCTTGACTGGTCTTTTTACATGACGTTTATCTACTTTCTGTTGAATGCTGGTTATCTTTTAATGTAAGTACATTGTGAACTAGTTTTCGTTTTTTACTAGGGTTAGTGAAATAATCTCCATAAGAAGCTAGTTATTAATTTAAGGTGGAGAGGGAAGATTTGATTGAAATGATTGAGTCTTGCCTTTTCCGTCTTAGTGCCTTGCTAACATTGTTCTCTCTCTCTCTCTCTTCAAAACTTATGTTTATTCTGATTTCATTCATCATTTTCCCAAAATTCAAGCCTTCACAACCAGGGGTCTTTTGTATAAGCCACCCTGAAACATATGCTCGTTGCCCTCTTCTTCCTTTTAGGTTTATTTCTTTGATCATGTTCCTGATTTTTAAACCATTGTAGCCAGGGTTGGTTTGTGTAACCATTCCTGCGTCACATGGTCATGGCATGGAATCTGAGGCTAAGGTGTCTGCATACCACTGTAGGATGATGGTTTGGCAGGAAGCTGTCGACATCACTGGATTTTACTGTTCTGTTGTCATGTGATAGTGCCAATTGGCTGCACTTGGCTTATTTTCAGCATATAATTCAATCTCTTATTGATTCATGTAAAACTCATAAAAGCAATCGAATACATGGTATTGTATTTATATCTTTATCTATATGTACTGCTTCGGTCAAACTTTTTACTTGGAGATTCACTGTCTATTTTTTTAGCGGCTGCATTCCTTATGGAAAAAGAGGTTTGGAGAAGAAGTCGATGAAGACCTTATATATGTTGTTGCTGTGGAACGGGTACTTCAGATAGAAAACTTCGAGGAGGTAAATTGGTCTTGTATGTTCTCATGTTATGACTATTAGTATATTTTGCACATCTTTTCTCTGTAGCTTTTGCTATTATTCTAAGATAGGTAACTATTTGCAACATACTGAATTTGTATACAAAAGTAAATTTGATGTCTGAAATTGATTCCAGGATTGTGTATGGGTCACTTCATCAGATTATAAAAATGCACAGCCTGACCCTCTTCGCGACTTTGCAGAAAAGCTAGTGAACGACATAAACACAAATAACATGGAAGATGTTAATCGCTTTTGCAACATATATGTTGATTTGGACTTCCAGGTTTGCACCTAACACATTATTTGTGACCTTTACCATATTACCTTAAGTTTGTCAGAAAGTCAAATTTGAATGTTACATAATTTGCTAGATAGAGAAAATAGTGCTTAGTTTCAATAGGAAATCCTTGGTTCACGTTTGTCGACCAAAAGGAATAAACTATGCATAGCCAGGGCACATGCTGTTTTGATGAATGAATTCCTATTGGAACCAAATGGGTTATTCCAACTCTTTGATTCCTGAATAATGATTTGAGTAGAACTGTCCTAACAAGCATATGTTATTTTGCATTTCCGCAGATTACATTTTGCAAGTGATATGTTAGTCATTTTCATTCATGTGCATTTCTTTTGATAAACTAGGTGATGCTTGATGGTTTAGAGCTTTTGGATGTATCAGGGAGAGTGACATCATATAATTTTAAGATTTGGCTTAGAGCATGTCTGACCAAATTGAATCTGATGTAAATGACTAACATATCACTATAATCTGATGTAAGTGATAGGAAATACGCCAAAACATGTTTACTTGTATAAGAAAGAAAAGGGACAGGTTTCCCTATTCTAGAAGAAGTGTGAGGTGTCCCTTTCTAAGGTGATGTAATTGATCCTATAAATAGTAATGGATTATAAAGGCCAAGTGAAATTCATTGAGCCTCTCTTTTGTAAGTATATTCTAACTTGGTATCATACCTATAGGAATTAACAAAAGAACCTTGTAGAACCCAAGCCCTTCTCTTTTCTTCTTTCCTTTCTCCTTTTCCTCAGTTTGTACAGAACCTGGTGGAATAATCCACATTGGTGGGAAGCAGATGACATTGTCATCACCATGATTATATTTTGTTGGATGACGTTGTCATTGCCATCATTCCTATCGATGGGTGCTAAGATAGTAGTTTTACCCTAAAAAACCAAATGATTCAGGGCACTTGTCTATCAGTTGTGGTGGCTGTCATGTTTGTAGGGTTGGAGTCAGTGGCAGAGATACGCAGGGGCGCCTGCCCCTGCAAAAATCTTGAAAAACGATTCTTAGTAATAGTTTTTTAAGCTTTCTTATGACCTTGCCCCTACAATTCCTCCTTTCTTCTTCTTCTTCTTCTTCTTCTTCTTCTTCTCACGCGCAGCTTCTTCTTCTGTTGCAGCCTTGCCCCTACTTTCCCTCCTTATTTCTTGCCCCTACTCTTCCTCCTCCTTTCTTCTTCTTCTTCTTCTGGAATTTTCTTGCCCCTCTCTGAACTTTCTTTCTCTCTCTCTCTGGAATTTTAGAGACCCACTTTCCTTCTTCCTTTTTCAGCCTACCACGTGGACAATTAATTTTTGACATTTCAGCCACTTCAATTGGTTCAAGTACTGCCCACTCTAAAAAAAAAAAATCTTGTGCCCGATGCACTTATACGGCCACTTTATATTATAGCTCTAAAACTTTTTTAAGAGACCAACTAATTGAATAATATAGTTTGACAAAAAGTAGTGTTATATCAATTAATTTTATCATAACATAAAAATATTGGAAAATGTATAATATGTTATAAACGAGAAGTAAAATAACTCAAAAATAATTACATACCATTGATAAATAATTAAATATTGAAATCAATTAATTGGGCATGTAATTTTTTTTTTTTGAAGTGTTTGAAATAAAGAAATAATTTATGTTGAGTTTTGGTAAACCGAAGTAAAATATAATATTATTTTATATTAATTAATTTTTAGTCTTGCATCCTGCCCCTATAATAAGAAAATCCTAGCTCCGCCTTTGGGTGGGACAATATAAGGCTAGTCGCATTTTAGTTTGGGTCGGGTCCAACCCAAACCGAGAATGGGTCAGGTGAAACTTTCTACAGTACAACCCAACTCTATATTGGGCAACTCGGTTTGTCAGCCTGACCCACTTCGATTTACTGGTTTCGACTGTTCCAGTCAGATTCGATTCATTTATCTGCAGGTTCAATATGGTTCAAGCTATTTTGCAGTCTCTTTGGGTAAGTTTTTGTCAATTTCTTTCGGTTTTGACATAGTTTGAGTTTTCAGTTGACAAAAGTCTATTTAAGCTAATCCTTGTTCGTTTTATAAACTTTCTTGGTCGTTCTGCTTCGGTTTGGGGCTGTATTTTGTGAGTTTTGGCCTATTTCTACTTTGTCTTTGGTTCTTTGGCGGGCCGTTATAGTTATTTGGCATTGTTTTGCATTGCCGACACATTATGGCCACTAAATTAGATTTAATCACTTCTGCTTCTATGGGTACTGCTCCTATGACATATGTGAAACTAAATGGAAAAAATTATGTTTATTGGTCGTAATCTATGGAGGTATTCCTGAGAGGGAAGGTTTGTATTCTCATTTGCAATCAGGGAAACCTTCGTCTAGCTCCATGAGCCTTTGGGACCAGGAAGACAATCAAATTATATTTCTTATATTGAACAATATTGAGCCTCACATTGGATCCTCATGTCTCAACCTTCTTACTACCAAAGATATTTGGGATCATCTCCAGCATATGTACTTTGGTATTGGGAATATCACTTGGATTTATGAGGTGTGTAAACAATACTTTGGGCTTTGAGCAATGTGTTCAAACTATGGATGAGTACTACAATTAGGTTGTGGCCATCTGTAAGTGGAGAGACATGACCGGAAGGAAAAGCAATGTCAAGATGTGGATGTAATTCGGTTTCTTCTCGGCTTGAAACTTGAGTATGGGTCTGTTTGTGTGCAGATTTTGGGTGGTTCTGACCTCCCATCGCTTCTTGAGGTTTTTTCTTGGATTCAGCGTGCTACTATCTCTATTATGACTCTTAGTTGAGTTCTGAACGTAATGGTGATTGGGCTGCTTTTATTGCTACTCGTGCTAGTTCTTGTTGTTCTCGTGGGGGATGTGGCGGTTGAGGTGGTCGTGGTTTTCGTGGTGGATGTGATTTTCAAGGAAGTGGTCGCATTGGAGGTCGTGAGCCTCTCAAATCCACTCATTTTTGTGGCCGTAGTAATTGTTATGTGGATTTTTGTTTGGATTTACATGGCACACCATTTGGGTTTGCCAATCAGGTTGCTTCTCAAGAGGATTCTTCAGCCACATCTAGACCACCTATTAGTTCGAGCCCAAATTTAGATAATGATCTAATCTCCATTCTGAAAGACGAGTATGTTAAGTTCTTAGCCCATAAGCAGGCTTCTTCCTCTTTCACTGCTACTCTTGCTCAGTTAGGTATTGCATCTCACTATCATTTATCCTCCACTAGCGACCTGTGGGTTATCGATTTTGGCACAAATAAACATATGACTGGTTTGTCTACTTCCTTCTCTGATTACCATCCTGTTGATATACCTAAAAGTATCACCCTAGCTAATGGTTCCCTCTCCAAAGTGTCCGGCTTGGACACTACCCATCTAAGTCTTGGCATTGAGTTGTTGTCTGTTCTACATGTTCTTGGTTTTCCTTTTAATTTATTATCCATTAGTAAAATTACAAAGACCCTTAATTGTTGAGTTAATTTTCACCCTTCTTTGTGCATTTTTCAAGATTTCAAGACGAGGATGATGATTGGTATGAGGCATGAGGTTGGTGGATTATATTATTTGGATCTCGCACCTACACCTCCCTCTTGCACTTTGCAGTCGTTAGTGTTAGCTCTTTAGTGGCATTGTTGTCTTGGTCATCTTTTTCTTCCTACGTTGAAGCATCAAGTCTCAAGTCTTCGCCATGAGTTATTTGTGCCTTGTGAAGCTTAGTAAGCATTATCGTGTCTCGTTTCTATCAAGAGTTGTGCATATCGTTCCACCCCTTTGTTGCCTTCCTCTACTGCTGATGTTGCTTTTTGGTGTTTTGTTGTATTATTGTTTTTTGTTATTTCGTACTTACTATTTTGTTTTGTTGGCTTTTTAGGTTTTAGTTTTCCTGTGCCTTGGTGGTTTGATCTTGTTGTGGAGACTTATTTTATTGGATGTTGCAGCCCCCTAGTGGGGCTTCGGGTAAGGATGAGTGACCTTTTGGGGTTTGTGCCCCTTTCTGTTCTGCTCTCTATGGTGTGGTTTTTCTTCGGTAGCTCTGATCCAGCCTCTTTTAATGTTTGTTTCGCCATTGAGCTCCTTGCTAGAGTTCGAGAAGGGTTGAGGGACCTTTTGAGGTTCGTGCGCCTTCTAGAATCTTTTGCTTTGCTTTTGTTAGCAGTCCTTTGTGGTTGCTCCAGTTCTCTTAATGGGCAATGTCATTTGTTCCACACCTGCTTGTCCTTGGTTTTTGTTTACCATAGTGTTTTCTGGTTGTTTAGGGGCTTTTGTTTGGGTTGCCTGCCCATTATGTGTTTTTCTTCTGTTGTAACTTCCCCTCTCTTCCATATTGAATAGGAAAAAAGAAACAGAAAATCTTATGATGAAATTTTTTTATTTAGAAACTAAGGCTTCAAACTATTAGATTTTCCTATTTTCAGAGAGAGAGAGAAAGAGAGTAAATACGGTCTCCTTATACATGTCTAGCTATTGAACTCCACATGCTTATTATAATATTTTGATAGTATATGCATATGTGCCTGTTGAACTCCATGTCTTTTTTTACCTGGGATTTTTGTATTTCATGTGCCTCCTTTATGTCTCTTTTGGTTTTGGATTTTGTTTTACTTGTACTAGTGTACAGGCTAAGTAGCCAGCCTATTTTTTAACCTAGATGTCATTCAATTTTTGAAGAATTGTTTGGATAGTTTCACGCAGATAAAAACTAAAGATGACTCATCATGTCACTTAGATTATCATTATAGCCACTGCTTCCAATTCCCTATCAATTTAAAAAAAAAAAAAAAAAAAAAAAAAAAAATCCCACTTAAAATATAGGCTGACAAGATTTTTCTTTTCCTAGGCCAATAAACAGAATTATGAAAGTAGTATATTTGATTTGGCAGGTGTCAGAGGCAAAGGTGATATGGGTTGATCGGTTAGGGTTTGACATGCGTCTCTTCTCTCCTCAGAAAGGTGTATTTGAGGTCCGGGTTCCTTTTCCAAGAGAAGTGACGGATGAGAAGGGTGCCAAGTCAACATTTAATTGCATGTCCCAACTGGCTTGGGAGGTGGAGAAAAATTTTCATGTCGATTTTCCCAAGGTGAAACAATTGAAGAAAATTTCATAGCTCTGAAAAAAAAAAAGGAGCTTCTTGGTTGAGCTTCTGATTATTTTCCTTGGATTTTTGAGCCTCTTCCAATTATGTTAAGGGCTTCACCATCATCAGCATGTATCCTTGATTTTTTTCTCTTTTTTTGTTTGTTTGTTTGTTTTGATTTTTTGGATTTTATGTGATAGCCACTGATTCCAATTCTCTTCTTCCATTGCCAATTTCACATTTTAAAATTGGCGAAAGACCAACCCATCTTTAGGTATCAGTTCCTCTACCAAACCCTTTTGTGAATACTAATTTGGATACACTTCAATACACAAAAAGAGTAATTTTAGTAATATACTTTCTTGCCCCTGGCCCTATGGATCACTTTAGTAAGTAGTGGAGGCTAGGGTTGGAAAACCCTAGGCATCCACTAGTCCTAGTTTTACTAGGATTTGTTTCTCTACTGCTACTTGTTCCACATGGGTTAGATCTCCAACCTCTCCTAGCAACTATCATGTAAGCCTATAAATAGAGAATAACCTGAGGCTCAAAAGATATAATCTCTACAGATTTTTAGTATTTACTAATAATTAATATTCTTGTGTCAACTCTCGAGAATACGTTAAAATATTGAAGAGCAAGAAGGAGCCCATACTCTCCCTTGGTTATTTTTAGTCATTTGTGAGAAGATCTAAAGGTCTCATAATCCCTAAAGTATCAAGCAGCCCCTATGAAACAATAGGACATTTTAAAAAATGTTAGCAATAATATATCGTTAGAAATATTTAAATAGTCATTTAATTGCATTAGAAATTACCCTTTGTCTCTCAGACATAAATGACCACGTGTTGTCTTGGATACCCAATATCCTCCAACAAATTACTTAGAAACTATGTCCATGTTTCTCTAGTTATAGCCTCGTATACAACATACGCTATTAGGAATGTCATTGTTTTGCATCCCGAGCAATTGTAGCTTGCATCTGCCCATTATGGTGACCTTTCAAAATACATGCATCCACACAAAAATGGGTTTACGTCCATTCAAAAAACCCCGCTTACAATCATCTAGCAAAACATATATGATTTAGAAGAATATTTCATCCCTTTGTTCATAAGCTGAGCTACTAGGATTCCATTTTAGTATTGCATTGACGTACTCTTTTGTATGTTTATACTGCTCGTCATATCTCCCACTCAGCAACTCTAACACCATTCTTTTAGTACAATGGCAACTCAGCATAGTCATAGTCATCTCCACATTATAATCCATTCTAATCTTTTTATTCAAAGTGCTAGCTTTCCAATCGGGTTGATCCCTAAAGCATTCCAAGTATCTATGTGCTGCCTATTTCACTGTTGCTATTTTATTATGGTAGTGACTGCCACAATTATGGACATCAAATAAAGTCGTGATCTAAAAATACTCCTTATCATTTGTCTATGATGTATGTACTCTTCAACCACATTTTTCCTTACAAAAGGAAGACCCCTTTTCTCGTTGTGCATTTAGTTGTAGTCAAAAGAATTTTGTATTGCATACAGCTTAAGTGTCTCTTTAAACTAAGATGGCTCATTAAACTTCAACCCCACATGTAATTTCAACCTTGTTTCTCCTGTCCCGCAATTCTATCCGAAGTGGATACCTCATTTTCAACACGCCTGGGTGACCCTTCACCATCATATTGACGGTCTAAGTTTTTCATATTAGCACTATCAACCCCCTCTTCATCTGGCTCTTTGGATGTATCCTTAGGAGGATTGTCCTCTGTTTTAGACGATGATGCTCAGCCCCACAGCTAAAAGCAATTGGTTGTAGCCTCCTTAATAGCCCGTAAAGCTTCTCATTTTCTAATATAAACTTCCTCCTCATCACCATCTGTGACTTCGAAATCACTCAATGGAATCTCATCCTCATCCTATTGTGGAGGCTGATGTGCATCATTATGTGAGGGTTGCCGGGCAGCCTGTTGTGGAGGTTGTTGTTCATCCTTGATGTGATGGCTGCCCACCACTGTGGACCTATAGCCTGCTGTGGAGGCTTCTGCTCGGGCTCTTCATATCCATCTCCATCTCCATCATGCAATTGTTTTCCTCCTATGTTATAGTTGTTAATTTCCACCTCAGTAGGATACTAGGGTAGATACAAGATTGGCGGCAATACTTCAACCGATACATGTTCTACTACATCGTGGTCTACAAATAAGTGCAATTTCTTTGCCCCATTCTCCACCCTTTTCAGCATTTGTATGATGTCCTTGTCCTTGATAAGTTCATTAATATATTCATTAGTCTCCTCATCAAGCTTGAAGTACAAAATAAGAAGATTGTTGTACTTATACCCTAGGTACAATTCGAATATGTTTGTAATATATACCAAAAGCATAGCTGATCGGCATCTAAACCCTGTACAGTAATCAAATCCCCCTACATGCTCTAATTGTGATTAAGACAATGACTCATGACGGTAAATAATGAAATCAACTTTATCCGCTGCCATTTTCACACCAAAATTAAATGGGTAGATAAGAAATCCACTCACACTGACACTCACATGTAACACATGCACTCACGCACTCTTACTTACGACAACACATGCACAACATGTCAAATATAGTTCCCATCAGTAGTGTGACATCCAACCAAAAATTCAACATAAAAGCAATGGCAATTTGACTGGTTTCAAAAGAAAACAAAATTTCCCAACGCCTCTAGACAACTAACCAAACAACAATATAATAAAGTTTTTATTTTTTATTTTTTATTATAAGTAACAATATAATAAAGTTAGTAACTTTATACTTTGCCTCGCAACCAACAAAAGCACGTGCATTAGGCGCAAATATGCCAAATCATCTAATATATCGAGGACATAAATATGATAGCAACATTTGAAATCCATATGCTAAAGATTAAAAAAAAACCACACCAATGACTTGAAATCGGTAAAAGCAACCAAAAGTGCAAACTTTTTTTTTTCTAGGAAAATGGTGTAAACTGAGAAAAGTGCTTCGGACATACCTTCAGTGGTTTCAATTTAGTTTGAGATTGTGGAGTCGGTAATAGGCAAATGTTCTTCGAGCGTACGACCTTAGCAAGTTACCACCACCGCAAAATAGCCGCTGACGAACAAAATGTGGGCTTCGATGTTCGCAGACCAAGCCGCAATGTTGATTTCTTTTGAGACAAGGACCAGAATATAACAAAATTTGTTGTCGTTGTGGGAAAGTTTGGAGGAAGACAAATTGGATGGATGAATCTCAAAACCATTGATGGCAAAAGGGTTCAAGAGGCAATTAGGGGGAAATTTCCCTCGGAAAATTTTATTAGAAATAGGCATGGTGATGACGTGGATTAGAAAAAAGATGTGGCAATGAAGTGTACTACAGTAATTTGGTGAAAAAAGAATTGGTATCTGTTGTGCCAAATACTCACCTAAATTAATAGGAGAATACTCGGTATATTTTATTCGCAAGTGCACGAGATCAAAATGATAGTATAGGGTGCAAGTACGAGTTCATTCCCACGAAGATTGTAGTTTTGCTTAGAATTGATTTTTCAAATAAAATATCTTTGAATTCTCATGAATTGAAAGATTAAAAAGAAATAATAAAGAAAGGGTTAGGGTTTTGATATCCACCACTAATTAGACTAATTAAGATAACAATATGCCAATGTTCCAATTATACTGGTATATTTAAAGCTTGTCAACCTAAGGGCATGATATCTACTCTTTAAGTTATTGATCTCTCTAAGCAATGAATTAGGCATGATATTTACTCTAATTCTTTTCTTCCCTAAAGAATTTAGCATAGTATCTACTAAGTTGTTCTTTAGGGAAGCATAGATCTATGGAAATCGACAAACACATGAAGCTAAGGGCATGGTATTTACTCCTAATTCCCCATGTTGATTACCCCAAGAACCCGTTATGAGATTCTTTTGTTACTTTATTAAGTCTAGGAATCGGTCATCCAAATTGACTAAATTTTCAGATCCAAACATGCACATGATGAATAATCACATTCATATGGGGAATTCAAATAAACAGGAACTAATCAAATTAAATAAACCAAACCATGATTGTAACAAAGGCATAATTGAAATCCTAGAAAGACATAATTAGGGCTTCAATCTAGCCCATAACAAAAGTATTTAGCTAGACATAATAAAATAAACTAAAAAGAAAAGGAAAAAAAGAAACCGGAAACGACTCCTGGAAGTAGCTCCAAATTCTCCTCTCTGGAATTGTGTATTTTCTTTGAGGTATAAAGGCCTATTTATAGGCTATAGGAAAACCTTAGAGGCTCTAGAAAACCTAATAAACTCGAATGTTAGTCTCCTAATTCAACTAGGGAACTGAAAACCTAATATGAAGCGAAAAAGGGTTTCTGCCGCATCTGGGCACTCCGAGTGTGCTCGGTCGCATGGAGGTACGCTCGATCGCATCCTACGATCAATCTCTTGTGTGCCCTCGAGCTTTCTGCTTTTGCGCTCGAGCACTATTGCGCTCGAGCCTAAGTGATGCACTCGATCCTTGCTTTTTGCAGCTTCTTCCAAAAATGCCCTCGAAGCATGTAAGTTTTCCATAAATACTTCATTTTCTTCAAAAACCTAGAAAAAGACAGAAAATACAAAAAGGAAGTAAAACAACACAAACTAACAAAACTAAGAGATTGACAAATGTAAATTAAGGGGCTAAAATATGACTGTTTTAGCTCTTATCAGTATCTAGAACAAGTGTTGCATTATTAGCAGCAGTAACGTGGGTCTCCATTAGTTTGATGGACGAAATACAAAAAGAGGTGCTATCTCTGTATTCACCCATAAGACTAGTACCCATTTATTATACAAAATGAAACCTATGTGAGAAGAAATAAAGTTGTTAAAATCCAAGTATTCAAAAGGCATTTAACCAAAAAAAAAAAAAAAAGAAAAAAGAAAAAGAAAGAGAGTCTGTAGAACCATTTGAAATCGAATATCGGTTTTATAACCTAATGCTCTAATACCATGAAAAAATTCATACAAGTAAAGAAAATTAAAGGGAATAAAACATATAAACACAAAGGATGAGAGAGGGAAGAACAGAGAGAAACTCATAAAAATGGTGTGGTTCGGTCTATGACCTATATACACATGCTAAAGTTTTAAGAAGCTAAATTGTGCTCTTATTTGTTAATGATTTTTTATGTGGTCTTTTTGTGTACAAAAATATAAATAATAAAAATACCACTCGTAATAGAACGAATCCTTATAGGATAGAACTATATTGAGAGTGTCGAACCTCAAGGACTGCGTGGGTGTTACTATCAAGCTTTTCACCATTAAATATAACTCAATTTAAAAGATGATTGATTTGTTTTGTTTTTAAACTAAATGCATAAAAGTAAAAGTAAAGATAAATAGTATGAGAGATATAATATAGGGTTGATTTCACCACTAACCGCATAACAATGGTCAATTATAAATTAATAAGGAAAATTCATATTATGCATGTTATAGGGCTCGTTTCACTCGAGTAGTCAATAAATTACCATCATTAATAAATAAGTATAATCCATCTTTGGTTGACACAGACCGTCCACCTAACCACTAAGATGCGGTACGATCCGTCTTCACTATGTATGGATTATCTAATTCCTTAATAGGCTATACACAATCAATGAATAATCATAACTCATCTTCGGTTGGCACGAACTTTCTACCTAAATTACACTAAACTATGGTATAGTACAATTCGTCTTCCCTAGGCATGGCCTATCCAATCCTATCGATCATGTGTCAATTAAAACCGTTGTATAACAATCATTCATATAATCACAGAAAATATAAATGATTGAGTTCAATCAATATAAAATACTTTCTAAAACAAGAGAAGAATTTCATAATGATTGAATATAAATATTAAGATCAATTCTCACACTTATACAGCCATCATACATATAGAAAAAACCCAAATTAAAATACAATTAAACCATTGTTACTCAGAAAAGGCTACATCAACGCCCTATTACGATTTAGTTCCTCATACTTGTGTTGGGATAGCCTCCTGCCATGTTCCTTTGCTCTTCAACTCTCCAAACCTCGAAGTAGATAATTTCTATCTAAAACTAAGCACACATTTCTTCAAGGCTTAGAGGCCTATTTATAAGAGTAGAATAACCCTAGGAATCCTAGAAAAATCATAGACAATCTCCTCCATGGACTAGTAGATTGAAATCCTTTTCCCAGGTGGATTTGGAACTTTTGTCGCGTTTTGGAAGGCCGAGTGCGCTTGAGCCCAAGGGGAATGCGCTCGAGCTCAGGCGAGAAGGAGCTCGAGCCCTGGTTGATATGCGTTCGAGCGCATGTGCGCTCGAGCCTAAGGTTGAGTGGGCTCAATCCCAGTGCGGTCAGTAGCTTCTTAAAGTGCGTTTTAAGCCCAAAATCAATGATATTTCTTGTATCTTTATTAAACACATAAGAACACTAAAACAATGCAAAGTCAAATAAGTAACAATGCTAAGGAATTAACATATGTGATTTAATGGGCTTGAATGTGCAGCATTCGGTGCTTATACACCCCCAAACTGACATATTGCTAGTCCCTTAGCAATACAAAACAGAAAATAAATTAGAAAACAACAAGATATATCATTCTTTCATGGGATGTGCGATTGCATTTAGCGTATGCAAAAAACCTTTTAAACCCCTAGGCATCCCTAGAGGACAAGTGAAGTCTCGTGAGGGTTTAACAAAAATGATACCCACAAACATTGTCATTATTATGTTATCCACAAGAATAAAGTATCACAAAATAATGGTTCTCATTCAAGAGCATTCCCAGCAGCTTCCTCGTCATTTTTCCTACATTTAAGGATTCAAATAACTTTTTGCTTCCTTATGTCAAAATACATCTCAATAGCTTCCCTTAATCATTCTCTATATCATTAAAATATTTGTTTTTTTTAATTATATTATATGTATATGAGAGGAGAGATGAGAGAGAATTGTGAGACATGAAAGAGGAGAGAAAAGAGAGAATCATTTTTATTTTTATTTTAATAATCATAAGGATTGGATTTCACTGTAGCAATCCTAATGTTTAGTGTTCATTTAGGGAGTCTGCTGTGGGACATTTTTTGCGATTTTTTTGGACATATTCCCTAAACTTAGGGAATAGACTCCCTTATAGGGAGTCTGCTGGGAAAGTTGCAAGCTTAAAGAGATAAACTCCATCTTCAAAATTCTAAGAAATTACAAGTCAAATCACTTACAAATGACAGTTTGAGATACAAGGTCCACTTAGTGCAAAGTGAACTAACACAAAATCAGAGGCTTCAAAATAATTCAATATAAATGAATGAGCATCTCAGCATGTATTGGACTTCCTACCAGATGAAACAACTAAGGTATACATTTTTTTTTCCTGCAGGCTATGCTATGCTTAGCTCCTTTAAGCTTTCTAATTGACCCATGTATTGAGTGTTAAGCCAATGATTCTCAAACCAAATGGCTTTAGGGCATTAGATGTAAAGGTTACGAAGCTAAACTAGCCATGTTATTAATAAAACTAAACTTCTCACTTTTTGATGCGAACACGCAGTGCTTAATGCGGCCAGCGGTTTGGTTACTCAGTGGGAAACTCAAATTGATCAATATTATTCTTTTATTTTTTATTTTTTATTTTTTATATGTATATGCCAAGATTATTCATCAAATAAGCCATCCAACTGTATTCAAGATAGTGAAAACAAACATAATTGGTCTCAAATTTCATACATCACAAACATGTGTTAGTGTGCTTAAGGTAAATCTAAATTGAAACAAGAAGCATCTCATGTTGCCGAAGGTAAGTAACAAGACTCAAAATTTCTAAGTCAAATGATTATATGTTCATAACTTTAAGCCCACCAATAAAATTCAAATCAAAATTAAAGGTCAACCACGTGCTTAAGAATGACATAACAACAATATTGGACAGTATTTTGTTCTTCCATACCCTCAAACTTGAATCATACATTGTCCCCAATGTGTGTACAGAACTTAAAAACAAGAGTAAGAGGATATGAATACCTGAATGAGCAAATGTGGGGCATATCATACCCCCAAACTTGATTGCAAAAACACGTTCTGAAAAAGAAACTGATACTCCAACCAAGAAAACAGTCAAGTGCAGTGCATTGTTGTCAAAATATAATCAGACTGTAAAGGAAAATAACAACAATGGAGAAAATAAACCTGGATGGAGATTATGTACCATGATGGAGTGAGGCTCAAGTGCACAAGGCCTGCGCTTGAACCTATAAAGCTGACTCATCTAGTCAAAATATATGGGATTCGCCAAGTCAACGGAATCCACATTGTTGATGTGCTCAGTGCTCTATGATCCCTAAATTTAAATTTGAAGTACCAATCTTTTCTTCTCTTGGACCAAAGAGAATAAATTTTACCTATAGAAAGGTAATTCATAATGCCCGCAAATCGAGGCAGATCACTCTGAGTATTCTCAAATAATTTTTCGTCCGGAAGGGAATCATGAATTACAATAAAATGAGGAGAATACTTAGGGAATTTTTCTACCTCGGTGGTCTCTTTTTGCTCTTCCAAACTACTCTCCTGGCCTCTTGGTAAGTCATAAGTAATAATGACTGGGAGAGTGTCATCTGTCCCTAACAATGAAGATTTTATATTACCTAGAATAGAGGCTTGGAGCTCATATGTTGTCTCGAGAATAGGAGTGGGTGATGAAGGAGCATCAATGCTCACTTCCTTGCCTTTTGCCCGATGTAGATTTTGTGGGGCCTCAATTTGCTCTTCCTTCCTCTCTTCCATGTGATTTTCGACCACTAGAGGGTGCGCTCGAGCGCACTGTCGACAGGAGAGGGGTGTAGGTGTGATGCGCTCGTGCGTAGTGTGCTGGAATCTGGCAGGTTGCCGTATGTACGCTAAATCGCACTGTAGGGTGCGCTCGAGCGCACTGCCGATGATAGGCTC